>NC_135771.1:18581557-18677734 GCF_052425735.1 Oculina patagonica
GATGGTTTACAGAAATAACAGATTAAGGCGACAGAATTTCCGAGGTTTTGAACTAAACCCTGACGATGATATGTTAAGGAATCGCAACTCACTGCAAAATGAAGGTTCCAATACAACTAACAGTAATAATCGCGTACGGCCTCTTTAATTTTTATTTTTAACATATCCGAACAAAAAAATAGTGAAAATAGCTGGGAATATAAACGTATATTAACTTAAAACTGTGATTTTTAAATTTAAACTGCAAAATACCTAAACATGATAAGATTTGTTCAGTAAAGCGCAATGGGAGAAAACAAGACTGTGATATTTTTTTAAAAAAATGTCCCTCGGTGTATTTCTCAACGTTATCCTTCTTTTAGAATGTTTTTTATGCTTTTCGTGTGGTTAAGATCATATAAATCTTGATGTGTACTATTTTATATAAACTGCTTTTTTTAATTATACAGCAAAAACTGAATTTCCCCGGCCACTTAACTTAGTTTTAACAGGGCGCGGCAGTAATAAATATACTGCACCGTATTGCCGCTGTTATGACGTACTGTGCTAAATAACTCACAAGTAATATGCTTTCTTGTCGTCTAAACTAAAGTTTCGGCGTGAATTCTACAAAACATTCAGTCCTAATGCAGTAGTCTTGATTCAAAAAGCAAATAAAAAATTCCGGAAAAATCAATGTAGCCATCAGCCTGCCTGATCTTACTGAGTACGCTGAAAATTAGACGAAAATGACATTTTTTTAGTGTACTGTCAGCGCACAAAGCTAACTGAAGAGCTGTAGCTTATTTTAAAAACTTTTATTTTTCTCCCAGGCTTATGCAGTCAGTGGAAAAAAAAAACTTAAATTATAGATAGAAATATTTGCACGAAATTCACAAACACAATGCTGTTTTCAAAGTCCAAGTTTTCTTTCTAGCCGCTTGTCGCTTAACCCAACTTCCGACACATCTTCTGCGTGTTTTTACTTTATTTTTAGTGTAAAGAAAACAAAACTTGTAGGTTAATTTATGCTTAAATCAATTCTCATTTCATCTGGGTGCGGCGCTCTTCACTGCAGTGGAAACCCATTCAAAAACCAGCGTTTTAAAATTTAATATACCCTGTTCTTTGCACTGAGCACTGAAATGGCTTACTTGCTTGTATGGTTTTGTTTATCTTAAAATGGCTTCATTTAAAACTGAATAATTTTGCGTGGTATATCTTCCTTCCCCACGAGTTAAACTGATCACAGAATTCCGTTCAGCCCCTCTATGATTTTACAGTAGCTTTAATTTAACACAGTATTTTATAAAATTCCAACTAAATGTTTTGAATTTTCATATCATTGTTTTTGTATTCATAAAATATTTTTATACATACAAATTTTGTACTGTCGATAAAAGCTTAACATAAACGAACTTAAAAGATATACTTGTGTTATTTTACCTTCGCGAGCACCAGTTCGCCGATTATAACATAAATTGAAATTATCAGCCCCCGGGGAATCAGCCCTTTTTTAAGTTAAAGTTACTAAAGTAAGTAAGTATGTACAATTGGTTGCAATCATAAATTCATTTTATTGATCGTCGTCTCTTCTTACATTTCATCCAAGGATTTTCATTATGTCATTTTAGGATGGCTGTTGAAATTACCAAGTATTCACAATGAAACTTAACTCACGAAAGAGATTAAGAAGTTCAGAGAGCTTCTAATCGATTAGCAGTTTTTTTAAACTGAACTCTTCAAAAATTAAAAAATAAAGACCAGTCTTGGTTTTTCGAGTACAGCGTTCAAGTTAAAATCTAGTGCTGTTTATTATATAACTCTCCACAAAACACAGAAAAATTGACATGGAAACAGATCCACTTTAATTTATACAGCACGGTTAAATATTCTCTTGCAGTCTCTAGTAGCTTCGATAACATGTACAAATTAAACCAATCCTTTGATTCTCTAAATCTGTCCAAAATATTCAGTAAATTATAAAACCCAACCAACATTAAATAAAGTACGTTTGTTTAATTCGCCATAATAACTGGTTAAACCGATCCGAAGAACATTAAATGACATACTTTTCGTTGCCCGGGTAGCACGAATGTTTAATAAGTACTTCCGAAGCGACAATACATACGCACTTTTCAGCGAGCTTGAGGCGAAGTAACAGTAGCACTATATAGAGAACTTAATACCTTTTGCAGGTAAGTCAATAGTTAGTAAGAGCGACTCATAAGCCAGTTTAAATCTAAATCTTTTTTCGCGAAACATTACCTCTTGTCTATTAGCCGTGACTACGAAATGAACAGCAGACATTTCAGATAGTCTTTTATGTTCGGTTAAATACCGTTTCAGAAATTCACCCCTTCAATTGTTCATGAAATTTTATTCAATAAAGACATATGCGAAAGATATTTTCTACTGAAATAGCAATAATTTTTAAACGCGTACTCACTGTGCGATTCGCTCTGTACAAAATCCACTAGTCGTTTAGTTTTGTAATTCCCATAATAATTTTGAGTCGTGTTTTTATGTGTCCCACATTTAATTTTGAGTCGTGTTTTCTATGTATATTAATTCTGTTCCACGGCTCTAAGACTTAACGGAAATTAAGTTCTACTGCATAACTTGATCTTAATGCCCAGCGCAGTGTCGTCACCTCCTAAGTAAGAAGTGTTTAACCGAAATGAGATAATTAAATGAATTTCGCAAAAACAAATATTATTCAGGTGTCGCAAACACTACGGTTGATTTTCACGAAAGCGCGATCTCACTCTCCGAAGCGTTTATCCTGACACCTTGAATAAAAGATTGAAACAAAACCGACTTCAAGTACAATTGAACCGTTTGCTGAGCGAAAGTCACGCATCGGCGCACCGAAAATTGCAATAATTTGATTTTTGGACTTGGGGAATTCCGGTCGAGAAATTAAGCTTTGGGAACCCATTCAATCGCTCTCTAAAAAATTGCTGTTGTGTTTGACAAAAGTTGCCGGTTGAATTGCGGAATTAATTCTGAATATTCTCGACGCTGTTTCCTTTATTCCTCAGCCTGATTTATAGAGCAAATATTTATGCACATTCGTTTATTCACCTTTGGTCGGAGTTCTACTCCATAAAAGCTTAAAATTTAATCAACGCTATGGTCGGTTAACATCAAACGACCCTTTTCATCGATACTCATTTTGCTAAAGGCTTTCGTGCTAATTTACCCATACATTTTATCTTTGATAAAGAACGGTGCGATTTTACAAAAAAAACTCTTAAAAACCTTCTGATCTTGAAAAGAAAAAAACTACTAAACAGCGTTTCCGAGTTTTTCAGCTTCCCTTTATCAAAGAAACGCGTTTTAACAAAATTCGGGCGAAAAACTTTTCGGTCTTAATTTGCGTAGTGTCCTTATTGTTTAACCTAATTCTAAAGTCTTTCCTCGCCGTTTTTTGTTGATCCGTCTTGTGGCAAACATGCATGCCTCGGGCTAAAAACTCTTTCTTTCTTTTAATCCTCCTTCTTTCTTCAAAAATCGGTTCAGCGAAGCGAAGTTAGACGCACGAAACCTGTGTTATGAACAACTGGCTTTTACCAAGTTAAGGTCCCGATCGTATCTCGTGATGAGATGCTCGTAAACTCCGCTATTAGCCAGCATATGGCTTACTTAGATTTAAGGTAATTACACTTCTTACAGGCGAGATACCGTTAACAATTTGCATAAAAGTGTATTTACACTTCAAAGAGCTAAGCGCTGTTATTTCCCAATCGAGGGCGGTTTAATGAATTTTTGTTATTAAATTTTCGCATAAGCGGTGCGAGCGATCCTCCTTTAAAGATGTATTTCCCTCTTTCGAGAGGAAATTCCCGCTCCGAGGGATTAGATCTACTTGATCGGTTGTTTTCACTGCTCAGAAAGTTTAATTTGTGTCTTTTTTCGCCGCGTTTCGCTCGCGGCTATAATAATTTAATGGATCAAAAGATTGGAGATTAAGAGAGCTTGCTGGTATCATATCATGAAAATTTTTTCCTTAGAAACCAAAACAAGCGACTTGTTTTAGGAATCAGCCGACAAGTGGGTTTATTTTCACAAGTTTAATGTTTTTATGTAGGATAAGTTTCCATTTTTTTACAACTGTATATTCCGTCGATCAGCGACTTGTTAACTAAAGCAAGCTGTCGGAACTGCAAAATAACTTTATCTCTTTGTCAAAGTTAAGCGTTAAAAGCCTATTTCATGGCCGTTTAGCAGAGGTAATGAGATTTTCCTTGATGACAAATTTTCAAACTGGGCTTACTTAGTTCCCTAATTGGTTATTTTATACGAGTTCGGTTGATTTACACACCCAATGTATTGACTTCCATAACATTGAAACTATATTGCTTATAGACCTAGCAGTCCGCAAAAAATATTAAAAATACGTTCTAGATCTTTAAACCCCAAACACCGATTTTTATAACAACGGGTTAAAAGGAGATTGATTTTAATGCGAAAATAAAGTGATCGGGGTTGAAAAATTTAAAAGCGGTATAGTCAAAATGACTTAGCGTTCAAAGTGAAGGCTTAACAAATTTGTATTAGAATTGTAAATCACTTGCGTGTCGAACTCCCAGTAGTTTATTTCTTTATGGAAATTTCGGACAGGTGGTTCCAATCACTTTATCGATCGCTTTTTGAAGGTTTTGGGATTCAATTTAAATTTTTTTCTAAGGCTCTTCAGTTTTCGATTTGTTTGCCGCGCGGTCAGTTTAAAGAAATAAATAAATTCTAGTGTATGCGAAACTTTGTAAACAGGAATTTAGCACGCCAAATTTACTATAAAATTTGTAAATTGGAGCGGTTGTTATTCGGTGCTTTATTTAGACAGAGCGCCTATTAACGTGAAGTGAAAAAGTGGGTTAGTTTTGCAATAGCCACTGTTTGCATAATACAAACAAAAGCCATGTACCTTTGATTAATTTTGCTTTATTAACCATGATAATACAATCATTTCAGTCGAACAATAACATCTAAAGCAGCTGCAAAATTTAAATTTCTCTTAAAAGAGTTTAGTTGATATTAAATGACGGTCGAGTAGGCGCTTTAGAATACTCTTGCGCACAGCGCTCGTTTTCAAAGCTCGCTCGCTGTAAACGAGCAATTACGCCTCATTTTTCAATTTTTGAATTAAAACTTGTGTTGATAACCAAAATTAAAATTTAGTGGAGAACACTTTTGAGTGAAAAGCTGCCAAAATGAACCTAAAGCGAACACAGCACGAGGTTTTTCTATTGTTACACAGTTTCCTTCCGATTTTTAAACAAGTTAATTTCGTCTTATAGTTCTGCCCGTCTTGCACCCTGCCAAGTGTTTACAATGTCTTTTGGAACAACGCGAAGAAAAAAGCTACAGTTAAACTTCGCGTGGGCAAAGATACTTTCCACTTTTTCGGAAGTTTCGATTTTTAACGCGCATAAAACAACCGGCACAATTCAATATTAATCAGTTTGTTTGTTACGGCGAAAATATATCAATGTTAGATGCAAGCGTTAACGCGCACGCCAGCTAAATGTGTAAATTTATTTCGCTATCACAATTTCGCCAGCTTTGTGCTTTGAAAGCGGGCGGAAACCTCAAAAAAGAGACTCTTACTAATTCATCGTTTAATCCCGACTAAGCAAAACCACTTTGCAGTCCATTTTTTAAATCATTGCTGTTTTTTTTTGTTTTCAACAAAATTCAGAATCGCTAAACAATTAAAGAGCATTCATAAATTTTTACACGGCAAGGGGTCCGCCAAACGAACACAAGTCCTTTGAAAATTTTTCAATATGAAAAAATCTGTTGTTAAGTATATTCTCAGTTTAAATAACTTTAATTAGCATAGAAATTGCTCAAGCGGCGCACCACTCGCTTCCTGATTAGAATTTTAACCTTTAAACGGGGACTTAATGGCTTCTGAGTATTTAATTTTCGCTTTCTTTTCCAAGTGAATTAGGCGCGCACCCTAAATAAAGTACAATCAATTTCGGCGACTTTCCGATGTTTACCGACTAAAAAATTTTTAGACGCAGCATAAAAAAATATTCTAATTTTCCTCTCGATAAAGAACAACTTATCTTTATTAAAAAAAGCAACAGGGATTTGTTTTGAATGTTGAAATTTAAGCGACAATTTTTTTTTAGTTTCGCTATCGAGACATCTCGCTTTTCCTATAATAGCCACTTTGAAATTATATATTTCGTATTGGGTAGGTTGTCTGCCGACATATTAAGACAGGTTTTTGAAATGTTTGATTGTTAAATTAAGGGATCGGCTGGCTCAGTTTTCAAAAGCCTAGACTCCGAGGTACAGTGGCTTAAAAAGAATAATAACAAAGTATCATTTTTGAATAGTTCTTTACTTTAGCAAATTTTGCCGAATTAAATAAAGTTGAAAGTTTTAACCCCCCGCAACAATATGCCCGCGAGAGGTCTTTTGAGCGCTTAACAATTTCATATCCTGTCTTCTGACAAACTGAAGTCTTCATTTAATAAATATTTAGAGACGGAAACTTCTACCAAACACCGGGGAACTAATTGATAAAGAGAGGTTCAGTTCAACTGCCGGAAAATACCCAGAAGATTTGGTTAATTGCGTTCGGCTGAGGGGCGAATTAGCACGCGCGCGAATTGGTGAAAATTAGATAGCGAACTCACTGCAAACAAAGTCCTCTTTCATCAGTTTTGTTCATTAAAAATAATTTTGTTATCACTTGCTCAATACCATTTGCTTAACAGTTGTTTTTTGGCGTTCAAGTTCGGTTTGTGTATAAGGCTAATGAATGAATGCCTTTTTTTCAGTTCAAAATGCTTAGTTCCAAAACCCCAATTTTCGATCCATTTTCGCCGAGTGTATATTGTCTACACTTTGCGAAATTTGAACATTAATTCTTCTGTAAGCAAATACCTGTTTGCAGTTTTAAATATTTTTTTGCCACTGAATTGCAAATGAGGCTAAATAAGTCAATTTCCCTTCGGGTGTTTTAAGTAAGATTTTTTTTATTAAACTTCAACTTTTGGTCCGGATGTTTATCCGAATTGGAAAGTATCATCGCGAACTGTTAGTTTAAGAAGCCAGCCAGCAGGTTCTTTTGAAAATATCAAAATTGATGCTATTTTGTTTTTGTTAGCGAGAGAAATTTATGCCGGCGAAAAGTCTTTATACGAGAATTATTTTTGCCTTGATTGACTACCAGACTGGCTGACATGGAAACGAGATACGAGACGCTTGTACGCATGCTCAATAGGTTCAAAATAAAAGCGGCCTTCTTCCAGCTGTAATAGTCAGTTCACTGTTCTTTCCACACAAGAGTCGTTATCTATCTCTGCTCAATCTACCGCATCTTCCTGTTTAACTTGACCGAGCTGGCACTTAAACCTAGCCAATAACTTCTCCTTCGCTGTGATACAAGCATTTTTTATCAAAACCTCATTGGTTTTTGCTCGTCGCAACGTAAACATCTCCGGTCGTGCTAAAGTGGTTTACAAAGCTCTTCGTTTTATTGGTAATTTCGAGTTCGGAAAACGCGATCGATCTGAGCGCTGCGATTATTAGCAGCCTCCCCGGTGACTGCTCTTTCCAAAAAGAGCAATAATCGTTGGAAAGAGGAATTCACTAAATGCAAAAACCTTACAGAACATTGCTTCAGTTTTGAAATCGTCTGCTACAAACTTCTAAGAGCTGACGGATCGTCTGGAGAATTTTCGCTTCCTACTAAAAATGTCTGGATGACAAACTGGGGAAAACTTAAGTACGAAGCTTATTTCTGTTTTAATTGAGGTTTTGGTGTTTGTTATCTGTAATATATTCTCTTTTAAGTAGTTGCTCTTTCAAATATTGTGGTTGGGTTTGTTATGACATGAAATTAATTATTTTGAAACCCATTTCCAAGTTGAAGGTTTTTTTAAATATATTATGTGTCGTTATTAAAGAAGTAACTAGATTAGGGGCTAATTTCAAGGTGAAACCATTAGAACATTAAAATCTACTGGTATGATTTTATTGTAAAATAGGTAATTTTTCATGTGTGTAGCTGAAGGTTTTGAATAAGAATTGAGTTTTAATTTTTTCACGTTTGAAATTTTTATTCTCATTAATTGCTTTTCAGTCAATAGATGGAGAAGCTTGGTGGGCCGGCATATATACCAAATCCGCTAACATCTCCTGCACTTATGGTACTGGCTTCAACTGCCGAGGCTGCGCGTTCCACCGCGTCATCTCCAGGACCAATGAATGACTATCACGCAGTGTATTCGTCACCATCGAACCGTTACATTGATAGTGAAGCTGTTCATAGGATGGTCTTGAACTCAACGCACTATCAACACAGGTCATCCCATCTTGCGCTGTATCCTGGCTCAGAACACTACCCGGAAAGAATGCCGCATGAATTTGGCCCACATTTTCTTCAACTGCATCACCATTTAGGAGGAGGGCTTCTTCATAAAACTAGCGGACCAACTGCTGTGTTTAATGGAACTGGTGCATTCCGCAGGGTTGTACCCCCGGAACATGCCTTTCCGTTCCATCATTTACAACACCAGCGAAACTTGCTGGATCGAGAGCACCACGTGGATAGCTTATACAAAAGCTCGGAACTTGATAAAGAGGCAAGCTTAGATAGGGGGTTAAAAGAGAGGATTTCCCCACGAAAACCCGAAAAGGACAGCGACGTGCGTCTGAAAGGAGACCAGCCCAACAGCCCTAGCCCGAGAAGACCAAGCTCGCATGGAGAGTCTGATAACAATAATATCGAACCTGTGAGCATCAAAAGAGAACATTCTGAGCAATCAGAGTGCTGTAAAAGCAGTGAACCTGAAGATGCAGAAGGCAGTGTAGACTCGCAATCAAAGGGTGAGTGTAGAAACTTTTTTGCAATTAATATCTTATTTGTACATGTACGAGAAATTAAATTTCAGGTGCTACTCCACAGACAGTTTACCTGCTATTAAGTTTACTTTGTAGATGTAAATTTTTACATCTAGATGGTAAATTTTATTCTGTTGTCTGGTAATAAGCCAGCTCTGATCCAGCAGGATCCCATATATTCCCATTTCATAGAGCAGCTAAATCCACTTGTTTGCTTTCCTCTGTTTTTAAGTAGTACTAAAATTCGCAGCTTTTTGTTTGCTAGTTTCATCTTGAAAAGGACTCAGAGGCTTAGAATTAAAAGCACAATAAATGCAGATTATTTATTGATTAATGTTAGTATTACTGCCAGGGACTATTGTGCCAAAAAACCCAGATCTGATTGAAATAACTATAATATTAGTATTCTAACATACGGGACGATAGACTTTATTCTAGTGCATATCTATGTAATCCTTAAGCTTAAAGGCTTAAACTGTCCTGTTTGTTCATCATTTTCCTTTAAAAAAAAACTTAAACTAGTAAATTAAATTGAAAATTAAGAGTTGTTTAGAACCTGTAAGAATTAAATATTCTTGTCTATGTGCCAAGAATTAAAAAAAGCACTCCCACACAACACAACTCTGTCACTTAACAATTCAGTCTTTCTAAAAGTAATTTATTTGCAACTAGTGAACATCTGAAAAAAAAATTCTCCACGTATTTGCCAATAGGTTTTTTTAATTCAACTGGTAGCTAGCCCAGACGTGAGGCAATTTGAATTTATTTCAGAGATTTCAATAGACTTTTATAAACTGTGTCGGTGTGAAGGAAAGCGTTTACAAGAAGGTGATTGTATTTCTAGCAATGCTGGTGATTATATTCAGTCCTTTCATGTGTATTGTCAATATTGAGAAATGTTTGAAATAGATGATTTGTAATATACTCCAACAAGATTCTAAAAGCAGATGTGCATTAACATGACAATACAAAATGCTTGTTAGTTGTTTTGGTTTCCATAGTACAAAAAAGAGGCCCTCTCCAACACCTTCTTAAAATTGTAAATACGTTTTAATTCGGTTTGCTATTTTGGTGAGAGGATTTTCAAGAACCAAATTTGTTTCTGTAAAGAAAATAAAAATATAAAAACAAGTTTTGCAACTCTAAGTTAAGTGGTTTGCTTTGATGAGATAACAGGCAGGAGTTTGTTTCAGCTCCATTGGTAATTTACACCTGTATGCTAAATAGCTTTTCCTGTCGTCTGCTCTATTGTCTTTTTTCTTTTCTTCTATTTTCTTTCAAAATGATAGCTAATTTTCCTGGAGACCTGTTGTCTTTCCTACGACTCTGGGATTAGCCTATTAAAATGACCACAAAAACTTTCCTGCCTGCTAGTTGCTCATTTGAAGTAACTAAATGTGAAACGATTCTCGGTTCTTTTGTTAGCAAGAAATTCGGCTTTGCTTTTGAAAAGATGCCAAATTGTTTTCCTGATATAAAAAAAATCAATGACTCATTTTCAAGCCCAATATTTTTAATTACTGCTAAAAATTTTAAACAACATCTTGTAGGGTCCTCAGTGGTTTAAAATGAATGCAATTTCGGTTCTTATTTTGGGTTTAAATTTCAATTAAGTGCAACTTGCATATGTAAAACCTATAATTTTTCATATCATGGCCAAAAGCATTGGTTTCATGTAAACTTCTAGTTTAAATCAAACTGAAAACAGTTTTATTCAACACTAAAAAGTTTTGTGTACTATTTGATAATGCTTGTCAAAATTCTAACCCACTTGTCTATATTTCTTCTAAATATTCTATTGTGTTCTGTAGACTTAATATTCTGGGAGTTTCTTGACACTTTCACACCTTTGAATATTAAGAACAATTTGGGATAATTACTAACACAAGCAGACTGAAGCTTCTTAATTCTGTAACTGATCTTTTATTCTAATTCCCGAGTCTTCTCACGTTTTTCTTTCTGCTTTCACAAGGCGGTGTGCTAAAATGTATTTTTATTGTCAGTGTGGGTCTTACGGGTGGTATTTAGTTTGGCTTTAAAGAAAGAATTTTTTTGAGAAAAACTGATATGTTTCTATGGCATCACATTTGACGCTAGGGTGTTTTTTTGTAATTAGTTTATAACAAAACCCTGAGAAATAAGATCTCCCAGGTAGTGAAACTTTTGTTATTAGCCTTTTGACAGTCATAAAATATACTCAAATATCTAAGTACACATTGACGCTTCTTGTGTATTATAAACGTGAATATTGACTTAGTGTGATAAGTAGCTGGAACGTGACGGCACTGTGGTAAAAGAATATATGTTTTTGTGAATATTTTCTCCCACTTACTTTGTTTATTTTTAAGAAAAAAAATTGCTGATAAATGGCTTGATAATTTTGATGCAAGAAATAAAAAACCTATTGTGTGAATTTAATAATTTTGTAGTCATTAGACCTGTGTTATGAGTCATCATTGGTTGTTCACAAAAGATGCATAGCATTATCCGTTGGGAAAATCGCCATCCAGTGGATAGTGCAGTTGGTTTTCTTAACACTTATCCAAAGGATAGTGATTTATTCAGTGTATAGCGCTATCCATCATTCGAAGAACTGGCCCCAGAACTGCTAGGGCTCTGAAAAGAAGCCGGCAACAGACGGATTTCCACGTGCCATCAAGACAAAAGTAGCAGCCTTTTCTGGCTTGAAAATACAAGGCTTATGTAGCATAACAATCCTCATGCAGTGGCCATAGCCGCCTGATAAAATAACTACTGAGAACCCTGTCTGTTTTATTTTCATTAAAAAAAATTGTACAATGTACATCTCAGTTTAACTTTTTACAGACATGTTTTTGTTTTAGATGTAAGGGTATACTTGTTTTCTCTCCTATGTTTCATTGAGTGTGCTTTGCGCTGTATTAATCACTGGCAGTGGTGACATCACCAAGTGACTATTCCTTCTTCTCTAGAATGTTGCTCAATTTGAACTCCTTCTGTTTTGATAAGTGTTAGGTTTCTTGGTTCATTATGAGCTTTCGTATGTTTTCACCGCTGCTGAAGTTAGTCCATTTTTTAACAAAAGTTCCTTTCGGCTGAATTTTGTTCAGCATTAGGGAAGTATGAGAAATACCGGTAGGTTAATCCACCACTGATGCCACTGTGAAAAAAATCCTAACAGGAGTTGAATTTCAATATATTGAAAAATTGATCTTCCGCACAGTGGTCGGATGCTCTACCACTGAGCTACAGAAAATATCCTGGGAGCTAGGCCACATGACTACATGTACAATGTGGGTTCAAATGTGCAAGCAGTTGAATTGTATAAATAAGAATAAATAACAATGGAAGCCAGAAAGTATATACTCAAACAGTTTCTTTGTCAAGGTGTTTTTTACAAAAGGTGTTTAGTTTAAAGCTTACACTCTTCCAAAAATAAAGATAAAAAAAGTCATTTATCGATTACCGATGTTTCTTTTAAGTTAGCCCATAGATATTTCGCAGTCATATCTCCTGCTATTTTTTCTTTACCCTTGCTGTTCTTGTAATCCACACACGGTCAAGTACGTGGGAAGCAGACCATACTGTGGAATATGGTTTGTAAACTTGACCAATCATAGTGCTTGTACTAACTGAGTGAGGAAAATAATTACCGGTACATGTATTTATCAATATGCAGTGCAGTGTACCAGGATGGAAACTTATATGTGTAATAGTTTTATATCTGTCATTTTTGCCACTTTTACCTCCTTTGCAGAAACTGTAAAAAGCAAGCAAAATAGTTTTGTTCTTTTATGCAAAATGCTGTATTCATATGTACAATGGTACGCTGACCAAGTCTTTTATTTCACAACATTTGATATTATAAACAACACTGCATGTGAATGGAAGGCATAGTGGCCTATTGGTTAGTTTGGTGGACTCGGTTTGAGTCATCCCAGCTTGAGCTCTGGGGGGGCAATGCATTGTGTTCTTGGTAAAGCACTTTACTCTAAATGGGTACTAGTGATTTACTGTGGGTAACTCTGCGATGGACTAGCATCCCATTGGTTGGGGGGGGGGGGGGAGTACAGATACACTTAGTTGCTTTATGCTTCAGAGACTGGGATAAGCTCCGGCCTGATGGGCCACTAGGCTCGAATACAGACTTTACCATTGCACATGTGTAAATATTGTTTTTCTTTTTGATGATTGCTGCAGGAAGACGGAGGTCCTCTTCAACTCAAGCACCAGGATGTCCCGTGTGCGGCACTAGCATCAGACCAGGTGAAATGGAAAGTCACTTTGCTTGGGAAATGGAGAGATTCTGTGATGAAAACAGGTAAGTGTTTTGGTGTTACAGTCGAAGCTCTCTTAACAGACACTCTCGTAAGCGGACAGCTTTACTTACGGCCGCCTTGTTTGAAACCCCGTTTTAACTCCCATACAAACTCTGTATCCTTACATTCTCGTAAGCGGACATTCCCGTAAGCGGCCGTGGACACCTTCAGAGATTAGGACTTAGACTTTTTCTTTGTTTTTAAGCTCCCGTAAGCGGACACTCCAAAGAAAATCCTATTTTACAACCTCTGTTTGTTTTTATCAATCAACTTCACATCACCAATCGTCACAATGATTTTACAGCACTGATTACAGTACCATATTTCAGTGTTTGTTTTGTCGTCATCCACGTCCGTCCGGTTATTGTTAGCTGGGCAAGCTCCCGTAAGCGGCCATCTATCCCATACACTTCTAGTGGCCGCTTACGAGAACCATTCTCGTAAGCGGCCAGCTCCAGTTGCGGACACTTTTTTCACGTCCCGAGGGTGTCCGCTTACGAGAGCTTCGACTGTAGTTTGGAAAGTATGAGCGCAAAGTACTCACGGTAACGTAAGGAAAGCAGGGGTTTCGGAAGTAGGAAGGCACCAAAAAAGAGTAGGCGGGCAGAAAAGAACACTTAAAGTGAATTTTCCTCTACTGTAATAATGTTCAATTTGAAAGTACTTAGTCAGGTACTGACTCGTGTATCCTGTTACTGGTACCTGGGTCCCACCTTCAAATGACAACCCTGGCTTTAAGAAAAGTATGTTGTAATACTCAAATATATACAATACTATTATTGAATTACACAACAAAATGTATAATATATCTGTTTCAATAGAAAACTCAGAAGAAGTCAAAGAGAATCTGCTTTGCAAGCACGGAAGGTACAGTTTACATTGTTGTTTCTTTTAACATAGAAATTATTCCTGATAGCTTTTATACAACTTCTTCAAATACTGGCTAGCAGAAGTTGAGATACTGTAACTGTGCGCCCTTCTGATCAACTATGTATTGTAAATTTTTTTCCTGAATTTAAAACTCAGTATTCTCTCTCTGTGTGACATACTGTTTTGAGCGCCTGATCACTTGACCTGACACACAATCATTTTCATATCCCAAGTTTTTGCAAGAGTCCTCAAGGTTTGTTCACTCTTTAAAAGTCAGCACATACCAACTCTCCCATGCTCTCAGCAGTCCAAATCAGTTGAAGAAAGTTTTGTCCAGCTTTCATCCCTCAACTCATTCTTGATTGAGTTAGCTTTAAAATTCTATTTACCATTTTCCACATTTTTTCTCAGAATGGTGAAGCTTACCAGAGGAAGGTAAAGCAGGAATGTAAAGGAAATAGTTCACATCCTTCTGATGACACACCAGCCAGTACCAGACAACAGGTAAATAGTGCTAAAAGAATGGTTGTTATAATATGGCCAAGATAAAACACACACTTTGATTGGTCAATCAAATCCATGCATGTTTAAAAGAAAAATGCCAAAAATGTTCACTTTGGTGGGGAATGTGAAATACGTCTTTCAGTGTTGTGTATCTTTCCTTATCTCTGGCTAAAATATCTTCTCTTTGCTGTCAACAGACATATTTAAGAGTATGTGCCAACAGGATGGCAAGAAGTGGCCGCTCAACACCACTCAAGCCAACAAGGTCCAGAAGCTCTCAAAGTAGGCCATTTATCTAACATTGTAAAAATGTTTTCAATCGTGTCACACCTATGTTATTTGAAAACTGTGCTCAATCCAAGATTACGTCAGAATAAAGTGGGCTTCTAAAAATATAAATATTAATTATTTATTTTTCTCACTAAACTAATGGGTGCATAACCAGGGAAGTGGGACATACATGTTTTCTTAGAAATGTAGAGTGTCAAGGGTCTTTATGAGTTTTGACCTAATCTCAATTGTGATGTCAAAGGTTAAGCTTGCCACATACCCATAATAATTTGATGACGCACCTACAGGCTTATTGAATTTGAGAAGCTCAAGGGAGATTGCTTTTTGGAGACAGGGCACTTAATGCACTCCAGATTGTTTAGCTCATTTCTTTTCGAAAAATTTATATTTGGTATAATGGAATGTAATGTAAAAAGGAGGTTTATCTGAATGTGGTGCTTAATAGTGTTTATGTTGTGGTTCAATTTTTCCCTTGATACAATTTCAGGTATTATCCTTTGTTCTGGTATATATAATGGTAATAGGACTGAGTGGAGTCCAATTCGGTCTGTAATCATATGAGTGATTAACAAAATCGGACAACCGCGAAGCGGGAGTCCGATTTGTTTAATCACGAGTATGATTACAGACAGAATTGGATGACACGAAGTCCAGTTACCAATTAATCAAAACTATGAAAAAATTTGAGAAACAAATTAAACTAATCTTCGGTTAAATGGTTAAACGCCTTTAAAAAAATTGAAAAACATAACAGTTTACTCCACGAAATGCACAACAACAGCGCGCGCAAAATGACGCGTAATGTCCAATTACACAGGCATGACGCGTACACTGTCCTATTACACTGTCCAATTTCAAGCATGACGCGTACACTGTCCTATTAGTGCTCAAATTGGGCTGCTGATAACCAATCACATTCGAGAATTTTGTTATAGTTTTGATTAGGTAATGTATGATAATGAATTAAAAAACAAATACCAGATTTTACCAAAGTAAAAATTGAAATACAACATATAAATGTTGGGTGGAAGTGCTCATTAAAAGGAAGGCACTTATTATTGTGGTATTTCTTTCTTATTCTGTTCCACGCTAATTCTTTTTAGGCTCTCCAGTGAATTCACCGCTTGGTGGAGAGGAAGGACCCTCAGGTATAAAAACAACTTTGTGCCCTGTGTGTGAGGAAGTAATTCATGGAAGTGGAGATGAATTGAACTCCCATGTGGAAGCTTGCTTAAGAAAGGTACTTCACTTGTATTCTTGATTGAAGCCTGGTTTTCGGATTGCAGGAAATCCCAGGGATTGTCAATTTTGCTCTTTCCGAACCATCCCAAACAATCTTCTTATGTCACTGCATTACAAGTCTAACAGTTTTTTTCTTGCATATTGCTACAATTTCTTTAACTTTCTTTTTCCCGTAAAAGGTTGTGACCTAAACATGGGCAGACTTCCTAATTTTGCCATGTTCATTCTATTTCATAATTTTTGTATGAAAGAGGTCATATGACGACAACTGCAAAGGGGCTATTCTATACCTGCCAACTTTTTCTGGGTCAAAGGCGTGAGATTTTTATCCTGAGAGTGCCAAGATTTCCTAAGAGGATACGACAATGTCCGAAGTTTTCCGAAGACGTTCCGAACATATCCCGATCCCAGTGCGTGGACGTGTTTTGCTAAACACGACCTCGTTCCCAATGCTTTTTTTGTCAAAACTCTGTGATTTCGGGGAAAGTATCGCCATTTACTTATTTTACATGGAGTTTTCGTTTCTCACATTGGTTTTAGTTTACATTTTTTTGGAAAGTGTGTCGTTTGTGGTTGTAATACCGGTAACTCACATTTTTCGGCCAGGCGTGAGGTTTTGGTTCGTAAGCGTGAGTTGGCGTGAGATCTAAGTTTTGAACTCGCAGGCGTGAGACTCACGCCCAAGGCGTGAGAGTTGGCAGGTATACTATTCAAGGCTTGAAAAGACTTGAATTTCAACTTGGCCTTTCGACGAGCAGCTCTTAAATGTGGCTTGCCCTGGGTAAACGCATTCTTGTCTTAGTTTACCTTATTACAACTTATTTGGCAGACAACTTGCCTGGGCCCTTGCCTATCTGGCAAGTGAGAATGAAAAAATAATTGGCTGGCAGGAAATTTGACTTGCCCTGGGCGATCAGCAAGTTTTTTTTTCGAGCCTTGTCATTGCGTAAGACTGACAAATGCCTAGATTAAGAAAAATTGTTTGCAGTAATTCTCCCAAAACTGAATTGAACATGAACAGCAAGTGACAAAGAATAAAAGCATTAAATAGCTCAAATAGGTGTTGCAGCTGCAGTCCTGTTTTCTTTTTTCTTATGAAACGTCTTTTTGTGTTTGATCTGTAGAAGGAGGGTGGTGGTGTTGACGACATTGATGACACTAATGGGCACGAGGTGTTTGAAGAATATGAATGGGCTGGACAAACCAGAATACGAGCAACAACTCTATTGGAAGGAGGCTTTAGAGGTAATAGTTGTTTTTCTTGGTAAAGTGAGATTATCAGCCCAAGAGCTCAAACAGGATCAAGTTTTGTGTAGTGTTTAGGGTCAAATTTTTATAATTTCCCTCTGATGATGGTCTTCAGCATAGAACAAGGACATCAGACATACAGAAAGATGGTGAAGACACACTCACCTTTTAATCTGATGGGCCAGGTCGGAATCAACCTAGTGTTAATTTTTGCCATTACAAGGACTTCAACAGAACACTGCTAACTGAAAACAGACAGAAACTGGACAAGAATGAGCAAACACATTATACCAATGTTGAGTTAATAAAATATTCAAACAGTGTTGACAGCACTTCAAACACCAACAGAACACTCCAAATCCAGCCCACACTACATTTCTGTGGTTCTGAAGTCATGAATTTCTAGTTCTATTCCACCAAACACTGCCAGCTTGAAGTTTGATGGTGATCATAATGTTGCTGTTACCTGTTCTTTTTGCAGCCTCAGGTTTTCAGACAGGTATTAAACGTAAAAGGGAGGAAGAAGACGATGGAGATCTTAACATTGATGGGGATGATTCTGAAGAGTACGGGAAACCTCAGTATCCTGTAAAACTTTCTTTCCACTTTGCGATAACTGTAGCTTGTATAAATTAACGTATTCTATTTTTGAAATGACAATTTTTATTAATTATTTAAGTTGGTCAGGAGGCATGGCAGCCTTATGGCTGACATGCTGGACTCTAGATTGAGCGGTTAAGGTTCAAGCCCTGGGTGGGGTCATTGTGTTGTGTTCTTGGACAAGACACTTTACTCTCATAGTGCCCCCTCTCCACCCAGGTGTATACATGGGTACTGGCAAACTAATGCTGGGGGGAAACCCTATGAGCATCACATCCAGGAGGGCAAAGAAATACTCCTAGTCGCTTCTTGCTACAGAAACCGGGATAAGCTCTGCCATGTATGGGCCACTACGCTCAACACAGACTTAAATTCAAATCGGTACAATTCCAGAAAAAATATTGTTGGGATATTTAAGTGACTGAGTAAAAGGGCATAGGGGAGTGTGTGTGTAATATTATGTGGAAGGTTGCAGTACAGTCAAACTTCTTTTTTACGGACACCCTTGTAATACGGACACCTCCCTATTACCGAAAGTTCACGAAAGACACGGAGCATCATATAAACTCTACCTCTATAATATGGTTGCCTCCCTCCATAATAATACAGGCTCTCTTCCCTGTCCCGTTGGCGTCCGTATTAAAGAGGTTTGACTGTAGTAGCAAGTACAGTAGTTTCGTTGGGAAGTGAAAAATTTGTTTTGGACTGACAGGCTGTTGATAGAAAAAAGGTTAGTTGTTGTCTTGTCCTTAATTCATGATCTTACAAAACAAGGTACACAGAAGCTGATGTGATTCCTTGTAGTGCCGACGAACCTGATGAAGATAATGTTAGACAGGCTCTCAGAGGAGCTGTGATAAGGTTAGTTCTCTCGCTTCTTTAATGGCAGTGTTTTATTAAGTACAAAGGACAACAAGCTATGAGCTGTGATACTCATTTAAAAAAATATTTAAAATAAAGACAAAATTACTTTCACTTTCCTCTCCCAAAAAGTACCTTTGTACCAAGCAAAAACGGGTTAGACAACTAAGAACGTAATTTAATAGACGACTTCCAAAGAAACCTTTTGAATGGAATCTTATGACCCCTTCCATATTAATATTCCACGCTGTGAACCTCCCTGTTAGTTTACATGACTTGTATTCCTTGAATACCCAAATGGCTTTTCAAGAAAATTATGCATAGGCAGATCCAGGGGGAATAGATAAGGTAGTTGTAACCCCCTTTCCCTCATTACAAAAAGTTATTTGTACTTGTTTTGTCTACCGGAGCATGCCCCACCCGCTAAAAACTTGCACTTTGACACTCATTCTCGTACCCTCCTCCCCCCTTCATAAAATTCAGGATTTACCTCCCAATTATTTCAGTAGTCATTCTTGTATATACCCAGCAAAATCGCTTATTGCATTCGTGTTTATATCCTTGCAGTGGTGAAAATTCCCCAGTAGATCAAAACGGTCCCAACAGAGAACAAAGCCCAGAAAATGAAACTGGTAAGTAAAACCTTGTGAAAACAATCTGATTCTACTCTCTATGCCAATCTAGGTTTGAAAATATTATCCTCTGTCCGATTTAGCAGGAATAAACGGACCTGTTTCTCTGCGCGCTCAATTCCTCTTCCGCTCTAAACTTGACACGACCTGGCTGCAACCTGAAAAATTCCATACTGATGACGTAGTCCTACAGAGATCCGTGTTGTGTCTCTGATTGGTTGTTACTTGCGCGCGAAAATTCAAAACCTAGCAACAACCAATCAGAGACACTACACGGATCTCTGTAGAGCTACGTCATCAGTATGGAATTTTTTGCCTGCCATCTCGGACTTCGCCCGAACGTGAGAAGAATTGAACGAGCGAATTGTGACGTCTTAAATTATCAACACCGTGTTTCATGCATTTGTTTTTATTGAAGTGCAATACTTTTCCTTGTAGAGGACGATTCTGCAGAAACAAAAGCTAACAAACATAATGAAGACGGCGATTACGAGTAAGTCCAATTTTACGTGTTTCTTTTTTAATAAGAAGCTACCAACTTTTGAAGAGCGACTGATAAAAATGTTATCACATTTACGTTACAGTTATTGAATCGAAAGATGGGGTGGACTTATTGTATAAAAGTGCATTTGACATTTAAAACATGGCACCTTTTTACAGTCCATGAGAACGTTGATGATTTGGCTGAAAGCTTGTAACGATTTACTAAGAAAAGATATATCCCCCAAATCTTTCTTTGGCTCTTGTGATCAACCTTGTTGATTTGGTTGAGTTGTCTTCGGATATAGCTGAGCCAGTTCATGATAGTAAAAGTATGGTCTTACCTACGTTTTGAGAATTTTTTTTTGCCGCTACTAGTTTAAGTAAAATGAGGCCAACTGCCACGCTTTTCTCGCCAAAATGACACTGGCTCACACGCGAGCACTTATCGTAAATTGAGATACAGAAAATTATTAAGAGCGTTTAAAGAGTCAATTTTCGCTCATAATAATTGGTATTGTGTTTAGTTTCAGGGCAGGCAACCCAGACCTTGTTATCAACTCGCTCAAGGTTCGGATCAGGGAACTGGTTAGTACCGCATTTTGCTGTTTATAATCACTTATCAGACGTTTGAAATTTATACAGTCCAACATTAGAGAGGTAAAGCATGACGTTTATTTTTCTGCCCTCTGCCGTTTGGCGTTCGTACGCGGAAATGAGTAGTTTTCTGTTTGTCGTGATGTGGGAATTTTCCCTATTTTTATGAGGGATAAATTTTAGAATAGTGAAGCGCGGGAGGTCTAAAAATAGAAGGAAAATAATGTAACCGCCACGAGGCTCAGTAAACATCAGCGTGTTCTGAGAGAAATAGAAGGATCTAGGCAAAGTTCTCCTTTTATGACAGTGTTTTAGGAATACCGGCTGCTTTAGAAAGTGTTTTAGAAAAATCGTCCTCAATTTCGGTTTGTTTGTCTGAGTCGTGACGTCACTCGCGCGCTTCGCTTTTCCATAAAAAGGTAACAAAATGAAAGTGAGCTCGCGTTTGCCGTATAACGTCATGCTTAATCTCTCTATTGTTAATAAGGACGTGGAAGGGACTACAGAGAGTGGCCTTGTCATCGGTGGTTGATTATAAGAAAGTGTATGGCTTTCAACATGCATGGACCAAAAACAATGCCTGCATTAACAAGTTGCTTTTACTAAGCGTGTTAACGGAATTTTATTACCCTGGAGGGGCCAAAATCACAATCCGACAGAACGTAAAAATTATCGGTTATTGCAATGCAAAACAATTACATTCAAAATGGAAGGAAACCTCGAAATAATCTGGCGTAAAGTGGGACATTTCGTGGTGTCTAACATACCGTTGTACACGTGTCTCAGCCTTTCTTACCGTTGTTTCTTTCCTGTGTTCTAACAGGAAAAGAAGAAGTCCGAGAAGATCAAGTGTCTAATATGCATGGTGGGTCCTGTGTTTAATTGTTTGTTTACACTAATAGCACGCAACATTTCATTCCAAGTGCATTGTTCTCGCACAATGCTACAACATTTCAGTTTCTAAAAGCACAGCCAAGGTAATTTATGGTTAACTTTTTTTGCTTTGTTCTCATTACAGGAACCTTACACAAATCCTTTGGCTTCGATTTCCTGCTGGCATGTTCACTGTGAGGAGTGCTGGCTCAGAACACTGGTAAGTTACAATAGAAACGTTAATACCCCCACCCCCACCCCCATTTATTCAATAAACTCCCTTCCCGGTTTTGGTTCATCAGTCTAATCACATCAAATTTCTCCCAGTCATAAGCCGCATTTTCCTTCCTCCTCCAGACAAACCCTACCCCCTCCCCCTTCCCCTCTTGTCCCATTCTGTCGCAAGTTCTAGGGATTAAATCTCCCAAGGCCCACCAATTGTCATACATTTATTTAAGTAAGTTCTGAGAATTTGGTTCTACGACAAGACAATTTCCTAAGCTGATCATATTATTTTTTCTCTTTACCTGTCTGCTTTACAATGTTCTAACTTTTCAAAGGAGAAATTAGATCGTGATCATTCTGATTACCTACTTTTCCTTCTTAGGGAGCGAAAAAGTTGTGTCCGCAGTGCAACATGATTACCTCGCCGTCTGACCTCAGGAGAATTTACTTGTGATCTCATCACACAGCGCATAATCAGCGAGATGCAGTCAAGAGAAGCCGCACGCCGCACGGGACAGATTTGAAGTTTCCTGGTGAAAGTCGTACGGATTTGCCCAAACTGTCTGGCTTGGAAGAGTTCAACCTGGTGACGAGAATGAATATTGGAAATCCCGCTTTTTACGATTGCATAGTGGTGTGTCTCTAAAACGTGTCGGGATGAAGCAAAGTATGGCTTCAAAAGCCAATTTGTGAACTAGCCAAGTGATGCGTTGGACGTTTTGGTTAGCTTAGTTTTATATTACTACCACGGAGCAAACGCAGTTGCGTGACTTAGTCGACTTGCGTGACCCGCGTGATGATCTTGTACCTAGGTAGTCGTAGTTTCACGCAATTCAAAGCGCACATTTCCGTTAGCCTGCACATCAAACATTAGTTCTATACAAATCCATTTGCAAAAAGTAGTCAAAGAGAAGTTTCCGTGACGTGTATCAATTGCAAACGCCTAAATCACTTAAAGTGTGTTAAAAGTTTGTAATCCAAACTAGGTTCAAAACTTCGAACAGCGTCTTTCCATTACAAAGCAATACCCTCTCCCGTAAGTCTGACTTTACAGACGTCTCTCTAAGAACGGCCAATAGATTCATCCCCCAGGGAGAGATACATGAAATTCGACCGCCAAAATTTCCAAACTTATGATGTAGTCCCGCAGATATATGTAGTGTTTCTGATTGGTTGCAATTGGTTTTGAATTTTCGCGCGCAAAAAACAACCAATCAAAAACATAGGATCTTTATGGGGTTACGTCATCAGTAGGGGTTTTTTCGTGTTGAATCTCGCTGTCTCCCGAGGGGAGTGATGTGCAAAGACTTGAGCGTGCTTTTAGATACGTCTCTTAGCAAATCTACCCCCCCCCCCTCTCCCTCCTCTTCAGCTAACCAGGTTGTTCTGAGCTGAATTGCAGTCGCTGAATCCTGTAGAGCTAAAGCGGATGTTTATTATAATGTGTATATACCAAATAATTGTCTCGTTTCACCAGATTTCTATACAAGCTTAAGGTTATGTTAAATATTGAATAAATGTAATTTAACTTATTTAAAAGAGTTCATCGCATACCAATGATGATATTTAAAGAAAGTAAAAACTTGTATCAGAATTGCAGAATTGTGTATAATTTTTTTTCAGCAGATGACATTTTTATAATTAATTTGCATTTACAGTAACTCTGGCGAGGCAAATCAGGCAATGATTTGATAATTATAGCGCTTTTTTCCAGAGAGTACAGGAGACACTTGCGATACTGACTTGTGTTAAATAATAATAATAATAATAAAAAAATGTATAATTCCGTATTATTGCACTGTTTTTATTTAATGCTGATCAAGGGGAACACGTGTATATGAGGTGGTCCCGGGAAGGCGGGAAAATGTTTGGTGGGGTTGCTTGGAAAATGTTTACTTGGAAATGTTTGGTGGGGTTGCTCCGCTGGAGTTCTGAAATCCCTACCCCGTGTTAGACCAAGAAAAGCCCAAATTTGGTACATCATACCAGACTGAAGCACTGGCCAAACGGTAACGCAAGTAGTCGCAAGTTGAACCTGCGTACCGACTTGCGTTGGCTGACCAAACGGACTCCCAGGTTTACTCCCAAGTGCATGCAAGTTGTCAAAAAAGCCATTTCGATGCTACTGCACTCGCTGCAATTCGGTACTTGAAGTAATAATACAAGACTTGCGTTGGGTGGCCAACCGGTGAAAAACTTGCGTTGACTTGCGTTCAAATTTGATCCCGACCAAAGCGAACGCAAGTCAACGCAAGTCCTGGCCAAACAGAGACGCAAGCGGACGCAAGTTGAAATCTTGCGTCCACTTGCGTCTTCGTTTGGCCAGGCCTTTACATTTGATCGGTGCTATGTACAGTGAAAATAATTCATAATGAAAGTCCACACATGTACGCATTGCGGACTCATTTTTATTCTAAACCCTATAACGTTTTGTGATATTGGAAATTCTGAAACACTTCGCGCCGAAAGAAGACAAAAATAATAGTTGTAATGAAATAATCAATCAATCAACAAGTAAACGGCAAGTAATTCATGTTAAGCTTCCATATAGTCACCCGAACCATATAGTCACCCAGATATCCCATAATACCTCTGTTAACCCCTGATTACCTCTGTATACCCCTGTTTACCTTATGGAGCATAGCATGGAGTATACACCTGATTGAAGAAACGTTAACCCATGAAAAGCATAAACCATGAACGATGCGACCCAAATGTTTACTGGGAAATTCGGAAAAGGTTGTCTGTGACAGAATAAACATTATAACAAGACAGGTTGCATAAATGCTCTTGAGGCTCTTAAGAAAGAAAATACCTTGATTATCAATGACTAAGCTTTCCAACGCTGTCTACTAAGAAACCCATTTGGTCTTATCGTTCGTGGTTTATGTTTTCACAGGGTCAACGTTTCGTCAATTAGGTGTATGCCAAGTAAACGCAAGGATAAAGTAAACGAGAGATTGGGAACGAGTCAATTTTGCCTTTTCCATCCCGCGGGTCGCGGGCAGATTACATTCCATCGCTCCCAAGCCAGTGTGCTGGAATGTTCAAAGTAACGCTTGTTAGTCACGGCGTTTGCTTTCTTGTTGATTTTCTCTTGTTGTGACGTTTCACAAATAAACCCGCCAGGATGCTTCAGTTTTCATCATTATGAACGCTAAAGCATGCAGAGCAGTTCTGTCAAACTTTAAGGCGGCTAAAAGTTCACACAAAGCACTTGTAAACAGAAGTCTTTGAGTGATTTGTGGAGCAGTCTACAACAAGTTTGTATGAAAGGTGAGATTCTACGTTCTTCTTTTGATTGTAGCTATAAATACTATTCAATTGGCCTTGGTGGCATTTGTATAAAATACTCGTCATTTCATGCTTTATGACTGTCCGTTGACAGTCTTAAATTTATATATAATAGAACATTTTTTGCTTTGATGCACTCGCTAGGAGCTCATCATGCAAGCTATAATCGTTCGATCTACCCTCATCGGACGTGCTTCCATGTTAAGTTTTACGTCGCTTTCCTTTTCAAAACGAAGAAGGCATGATAATGATCAATAATCACTTCATTTCGTTTTAGTTCCTGTTACGTGACTGATATGACTTTTAAAACATGTTTTTATTGTGCGAAGGGATTACTGTTTTCAATATCATGCGTCAAATGTTAAGCTTACTTAATCTTAGTACACATGGCTAAATTGAATTCATTCTCGGACAGCTTCAATTCAAGTCAAAGTACATTTCTTACTACAGATTTTTTCGTTTGGCCCTAGGTAAGATTGCTTTCGCTTTTGTCAATAATATCCCTCGCTGCCCATCTCCATTAAAGTTATATAATATAATTATCTGTCAAAGGAGCAAGCTAATAACATCCACCAATCACATTTATTATTATACATTGGTGTCACCAGCTTGATTTTGATTGGCTATAAGCACGCAGCTAATTCTTGCTTGCTGTTTCTCTTACGTCATACCTACAGACATTAGATTTTACATATGTAGAAGTGACGTCATACCTACAGACAATAGTTTTATGCATTCAGATTTTGCAGATTTTGTGCAGATTTTGTGCGCGCTCTTGTCTTTACAAGTGCAGCTCAGGAATGTGCATAATAAAACAATTATTGGATTCGGTTTTCGCATGATAGCGATAATTATCAAGGCCTCAGTTTCTGTTATCCGCCTCAGCCTTCGGCTTCGGCAGATAACAGAAACTTTGGCCTTGATAATTATCGCTATCATGCTCAACCTCATCCAATAATTGTTAATTAACTTTCATAACAAACATCCACTTCATGAACAATTTGAAGGTGAAGTTTTTTGTGATATTCACGATGATAAAAGACAAGTAAGGTGTTTTCATCTAGATCAGAAATCACAAATATTACATTCTTTATGTGTTAGCTCTGTTCTATGTTACAAGGGAATTTTGTCGAATGGGGAGTTCAAAATGGGTGGGATGGCCAGGGGGTGTTTAGAAAGTCAATCTTTCTTTACAAGGTACTGCTAAGGGCCTATTAGAAATTCTGAGGCCTAATTGAGATAACAAACTTCATATGAATAAGCTCATGTGAAGTACAGCATCTAAATCAATTTGAAACAGCTAATTGAGTTTGAGATCAGCTTAGCTGTTCTTTCCAAATTATCTGGCTCAGCCAGGAGCAACAATTCAGTGAGGGGGGGGGGGGCATAAGGGGGGTCCAAAAACCGCCAAAAAAACGCACAGAAATATGTTTAACTAATAATACCGCAAACCCTTACACCCCCCTCTTCAGTGGACTGGCTTTGATTCAGAACTTCACATGAAGTTTATCTTAAAGTCAAGAGTGCATTTTTCCCTAAAGCAAGTTTAGCCATTTGCTGGTCTAAGTCATATGAAATAAAATTGCATCAGTCCAAATTTGAATTTCATTTGGCTTTTGTGAAGTATGGCTTCTGAACCAGGCTTGAGAGGGTCATACTGACTGATCATTGTAATATTATAACATTATTAATGGTTAAGGTAAAGATCTTTTCAAATGTAGTATCACTCGAGATTTTTGTTTATAATTTTATTTGTTTTTTATTATCACAGTGTGGAACATGTTTGAATAACAGTCACTTGATATGCAAGAAAGTAAACAATTTGGTGGAGTTTTAAGAATGGATCTTGGCTTATAATTTGCTTGTGCACAAAAACTACATAAATTTACAAAATGGTAGACTACCAGATGCCCACAAGCTTCACAACACCATTCTCGGCAAAGGCAGCGCAGTTAAGAGATTCTGCTTCAATTGTCAGCGGCGATGAATCAATTTTCCCAGCAAGCACGTTATCAATGCACAGTGATTTTGATTCTTCATCAGACATGACATCGTTATTAATGACTGCTAGGTCAACAAGTCCGACAATGTTATTAGGAGAAAGTGGGTTTCATACGTCGCTTGGACATAAAGATCCAAGAGAACCTGAAGACTTTGAGAAGTGGACAAAACATGAAAACACAGATCTTACACCTTTTGGGACAAATGACACAAGCCTCATTAAGCTGGAAAAACAAGACACTCCATCAACATTTGTGTTAGAGCAAGACAGTGGTAGATTTACACCAATATACGGCAAGGGTGTCATCTCACCACGATCCAGGACTCCCAGTCCTGGTATTAGTAAGATGCTTCTTAGCTTATCTGACCATTCTGTGGAAAGACCATGCTCGCCGAATGCCTCAACATTGTACAAGAACACCAAAACACACTGCAACCCTTCTGAACTGGGCCAGCAGACTTATGATGAATGTATGGTAAGTGAAGAATTTCTAGGAAATGAAAAGTTATTGTATTGTAAACCTTTACTGCATACACATTGGAGCAGGGGAGGGGGGATGGGGCAGGGGGCTTTAGCCCCCCCAAACAAATTTGGGGAGCTCCCCCCACATTTTCAATTTGGTGCTGAAAATATTGTGAGAGCAGCGTAAAATTTTTTGTCACAATAATTACGTCTCGTGAGTGAGTTAAAACATCTTTGAAACTTCCTTGGTAGTCTTCGGGAGATTTCATTTATCTTCGGAAAAAGTTTGAAAAACGATCAGAACGTTCGTATGGCCTTCAAACAACAATTGGAGAATCTTTGGAAATCTTTGGTCTAGAAACTGCTCAACAAAAGGTTGCTACAACAGAAAAAAATTGCTCCAAATATGAAAACCTGATGAGTATTTTTGGGACAGTCTTAGCCCTCCCACGTTCCAAAACGCTCGGCCGCCTCTGTACAGATCACCTGAGATTCACTGGTGGATCTATGAGAGGGTCCTGGGAGGTAAAGTCTGCATTGGGCAAAGCCTATGCTGCAGTCCATAATTTTGCACTGGTAAATTACCCCCAGTGTTAAATTTGCCAGTACCCATTTATACATTTGAGTGGAGAGAGGCACTGGGAATGAGTGAATTTCTTGCCCAAAGACATTCTCGTCCCCATAGCCCTTTTGTTTCTCTTAGCCGGCTGGGCCTTGGCACGAGGAAACAAAGGGCTCTGGGGACACAGGATTTCCAGTCCTAGATTCTAGGACTTCCGGTCTTCATGTATGCAGTTATGACGTTTCAAAAGAATGTATGAGAGAGTCGTTACGTTTTCGACTTCCGTTTAGGAATACTTTGTTTCAAACAGCCAATCAAAAAAATTCAAATTAATTCAAAAATCCTATGTCCCCAGAGCCCTCCGTTTTCTCGTGCCAAGCCGGCTAAGAGAAACAAAAGGGCTATGGGGACGAGAATGGCCCAAAGACACAACACAATGGCGGCGGCCTGGGCTCAAACCCAGACTGCTCAATCCAGAGTCCACAAATAACTATTAGCCCACCATCAGGGCTGCAAATAATGTTTTTTTCACTTAAAAGAAGGTACCGTAAAGTTCCGTGTATAAGTCGCACCTTTTTCCTCTAAATTCAGGTCAAAAATCGGGGGTGCAGCTTATCTACGGAAACATCTCTGGTTGGAGTTCTCAATGGCCTAATTAACATTCATAAAAAAACTTCTCAAGACGTCACTCAATAAGCATATAACAACCTGAAAACTTTGTTGTTGTTCACTGCCTTTTAGTTCCTCTGCAAAGCTGTTTGCAGTGAAGCCTGCCGGTCACTTCGAAGCATGTCTTTGCGTGCAAGAAAGCACCAAGAGAAACGCAAGTACTCGCAAGGCAAACGACCGAACGTTTCGGTTTTTTTGTTGACCTTCACAGAAAATACATCTGCTGGATTATCAAACTCTTAGTCTACATGAAGTTTCTATCCTGTTGCGGGTAGCAGTTTCAAAGAATCTTGAAAACGTGGTTTCTTTCGAAGAACGTGCCGCGATGTTTGTATTTTAATGCCCAGACTCCTCTCTACATTTCAAAGCTTGGCTACTAAGCATTCAGATTCGGACGAATTACAAGATTTTCAGGAGTGTTTAGAAGTGATAATCTCGAAAATATGATATCAAGAGAGCATCCAAGTTTAAGATGTTGTGAACTAAAACTAAAAAGGAGGTATGACAAGTGAAATTTCGGTTTTGTAAGACTTAATTTACCGGTATATTAAATATTGCAACAACCACCGTGTCAGTGTTTTGAAACCGTGCTTGTTTGCCCTTGTTTGTTTACCAATAGAACTTCACTTGAACTTCAAACTTTATTGTCTGTATTTTTTTTCCAAAATTTGAGCTCCCAAATCAGGGGTGCGGCTTATCTACGGGTGCGGCTTATACACGGAACTTTACGGTATGTCCTACTAAGACACCATCATGTGCAGACAAAACAAAATTGTGGTCAGACAGATTTTTATTCATCATTGCCGTAAAATGATTTAGAATAAAAAAAATTGTCTGAACATTATGTCTGACCACACTTGGGATTTCGTTGGACATAAGCAAATTTGTGTCAGCTAATGCACCTCTGCACCATGGATCCCACTATTAAGGCAAGACCAGGCCAACCTCATATAGTGTCCTCCACCCCTCCCTCTCATTTTTAGCAACTCTGTATTCTGCCACTATTGGTATATACCGGTATGTGTATTTTAACTGGATGAGATCTTTTCTTTCTTTATAGTTGTCAATAGTCACATTTTCATTTTTAATTCATTAGATGTTCACCCAGTGGGCCAACACATTTCTACAGCACAGCCTAGATCAGTTTTTAATCACAGACTTGGCAAGAGACTTGGGAGATGGCATAACTCTTTTGAGCCTGGTTGAGATGTTAGGTGGGTAAATAAAATAAATAAAAAGCTAAAAAAAATAGTTAAAATAACTTTTTTCCATCACCTTTTTCTGTGACTGAGAGAGGGAATTCAAAACAAAGTCATCTAAGCTTAGCAAGTTGGAATACTGAGAGAATGTCTGCCTGAGGTCCAAACAGACAGAGGGCCAATATTCTCCTGGTATGGTCCCGCGCAAACTTTGTTAATAAGAGATTTATTATACAGCTGAAAAAAGATTTTTAAAGTTATAAGCAGAACAGGATAATTTGCTGAACTCTGAGGAAGGTGAACAGTAAAGTCACTGAAAATTTAGGTTGTAAAAAACAGATCGGCTTAAAAATTGTTTCATTTCAATATAAACCTAAAATGTCCTATACTGATCGCAATACTGGTTCCAGAACAGGTTAAAGTAAGTAGGAGAGGGTTTTCATGTGAGTCAAGTCTATTTTTAACACTAGACTGATGCGGGATTATTTGAACAATACCTGCAGTGGTCCAATGCTCTAATAATACCAATAATAAAAAAATATTGGACTGACAATGAAGCAATCGGATTGGTTGATATTTGTTAGTGGCCCTATTATTTCCTTCGCTCAAGTGTGCATTAATTTTACATTGCTTACACCTTCCCTAAGATGAGGTTCAAGGAAGCACTGAGTTTGGCACAAGTGAAGTCCAATATTACCATAAGTCTTGAAGTAATAATTAACAACTATTCACCTCAGTGTCAGTGGCTAGGATATTTACCAATATCCATCCCTAGCCACCAACACTGAGGTGATGGTGAGATGAGTGTAGTTTTCGTGTGCGAGTTGCTCGCATAATAATAATACCAATAATAATAATACTCTAATAATACTCTAATAATAATTAATAACTAATAATTATTAATACTCTAATAATTATTAATACTCTAATAATACTCTAATAATACCAATAATAGAAAATATTGGACTGACAATGAAGCAATCGGATTGGTTGATATTTGTTAGTGGCCCTATTATTTCCTTCGCTCAAGTGTGCATTAATTTTACATTGCTTACACCTTCCCTAAGATGAGGTTCAAGGAAGCACTGAGTTTGGCACAAGTGAAGTCCAATATTACCAGAAGTCTTGAAGTAATAATTAACAACTATTCACCTCAGTGTCAGTGGCTAGGATATTTACCAATATCCATCCCTAGCCACCAACACTGAGGTGATGGTGAGATGAGTGTAGTTTTCGTGTGCGAGTTGCTCGAAGGTGAATAGCAAAGGATATTCAGAGTTTGAGTAGCCAATCAGCATGCACCAAAAACGCTATCCACTGTTTGAGTATATGCTATTTGCAAATATTTTAAAAGTTTTTTATGACAATACACTATTTTATTTTTTTTATAACTTGTACCTTAGTTGGAGAGTATCCACCTCAAATCCACATCAAACCAGCACTAGATGTCCAGAAGATGGAAAACATTCAGACTTGCCTTGATTTTTTGGAACATTATGGTGTGTCAGTTAATGGCATAACTGCAGATGGTGAGAAGGAAATAAATCCTTTTAACTCTAACATCAATCTCTTATTCAGACCTTTTATTACTGCACAGTTTAAGGCTGTCCCCACTTTTTTTCTGTTTACTGCCATCTGACCAACCCATCATTTTTGCCTTTTTAGAAAAAAAATCATAGATGCTGGCAGATCGCAAAAAGTGTTGTTGTTTCATCTTTTTTTCACTTTTCTTAGCTGTGTTTAACCACAACATCAATCTTTTCTTTATCCACTGTCGTCATGTTGTTTTTGTAACCATGTCTCGTTCTTTCAAGGCTCCATGGCAAACAAACAAACAAACAACAACAACAACAAGATAGTATTGGTATCAGTAAATCCCTTAAAATTGCACTTTTTGTGTTTATGACTCCACTAAAAGATTGCTTCGTAAAAATAATATCATTGCTTTTTTTCAGATATAGTGAAGGGAAATCTTAAGGTTGTGTTAGCCTTGTGCCACAGTCTGCAGAGACACTTTGGTTCAACTGCAGGTAGTTTAAATAATGCTATCATTAAAATAACTAAAACACAAACAGCTTTGTATATGGTATTGTCAGCTTCAAATATACTGTTTGAGTTCTCTCACTTTTTCAATTCACCCTATACCCCAGGAGGCCAGTTCACATGCTCTGCCACACCTAACAAACTAACATTTTTTAACATTTGCTCATGAATTGGGAGAAATCAGCAAACCTTGAAGTGTGTGAAACTTTATAATTTTATTTATAAAATAGACATAATGTCATTTTATTACTTTAGCAGGTAATCCTCAAGTGGATCATCTGGGGGACAGATATGACTTGTCACTATTCAACTGGGTATCAAAGATCACAGGAAAACAAGTTGTTGACTTTCAGAGGTATGGTATACAATTATTTTTTCAATCCATCCTTACTTTTTCTATAGTAGGAAGTCAGGATGAAGAAGGGGTGCCAGAATTTCCTACTTCCTTCGTGTGATCTTCTTTTCAGTCGGGGGAACAATTGCCAGTTGATGGCAACATCACTCCATTGAGAATTGACTGAGCCCACAGTTTTTGTCCAAGAAGTTGCTAAGTAACATGACGTATTTGGAGGCGCAATTGCTTTCAGAGTACTCGTGAGTACTCGGACTAGTTTTGATTGGATGACAATAATTCAAAAAATCTTTGAGTGCTTTAACTAAGATTTGCCAAAACTGCCACTTTTTCCCCCAACTTTTTTCTTCTACATCAGGTTTAAAAGGTTTGCTTATAAATAATTTAATTTTAGAAAATTTTGCCTTTTTTCTCCTTTCCAGCCTTCTTACAAATCCTGCTTCCAGTGCCCTTTGCATTCTTTTATGTCTACTTTCTTATTTCTGTCTTATTTTTCAGTTTTCAAGATGGTACAGTGTTGTGTTTATTGCTGAACAAGATTCTTGAGGGTGTTATTCCCAATTTGGTAAGCAAAACAAGGTAGGTAGGTAGGTAGGTAGATAGGAAGATAGGTAAGTAGGCAGGTAGGTAGGTAGGTAGGTAAGTAGGTAGGTACTCACGTGGGTAGGTAGGTAGGTAGGTAGGTAGGTAAGGAAGGTAGGTGGGTGGGTAAGTAGATAGGTAGGTAGGTAGGTAGGTAGGTAGGTAGGTAGGTAGGTAGCTATATGCAAGGGAGCCATTTACTCATGATGTATGGATGTCTGTAAAAATTCCCTTAAACATAAAAATGCCTTAAGGCTTCTGCCTCATAAGGTAGCCTTCTGCCAACAAAATTTAACTTTAACTTCTCTCTTTTACTTTTTCAGGTCTTAGAATACGGTTCAGCAGCTGAAAAAATCGGCCTTGTTTTAAAAGTGTCATCTGAACAGTTAAGTATCGGAACGTGTCTACAGGCAGACGCTATCATTAACCAAAGATGTCAAGAAAAGTTTGTGGAATATTTAAAATCATTGTACCAGGTTTATTCAAACAAGTCCGGGAAAGTTAATGATGCATTCGGGCAAAGGAGCTTGAGAAGAGAACTCAAAAGACAGCAACTGAGAGAGCAAAGACTTAAAACTGAGCCACGTGGCTCCGATTTGACTTATCTTGGAGAGCTAAGCCAAAATAAGCCCCGTATTACACAGGAAAAGCTGCAAGTTCCTCTAGCAGATGCCTCAAAGGATATGTCAGATAGTGAAACTTTAAACGGCACAAGACGACAAATTGACGAATTGGAGCACCTCTCTTTGACAAATGGCTATAAGAAAATGCCAAGCAATGGAACTCTAAACAGCACTAAACGACAATTGGATGAATTGAAACAAGAACTAGAACTGCTGAAGCTCGAACTGAGCGATTCTCGTTATGACAATGGCGGAAAAAGTTTTACCACGCCTGATTCGCTTTCCCAAGGTTATTCAACCAGTTCTACGCACAAATTGAAGGCACCAAGTACACGAGAAAAACCCACAAATGCCAGACTAGAGCTCAGGGATTTGTATCGTGGAAGTACAAACGCAAATATGAGCGAGAAAAGCCGGAAAATAATTGAAAACCGTCACTCGCCTGTTGCTAAAAACGAGACGGTATCTGAAGCTGAGTCTAAGGATGGTCAACCTCTTTTTGGTGGGTGTTACCTTGGTGAGATTCCCAGCAGCTATGATAATTCAGGTAGGCGTGGAATGGATCATTCAAAGAATGAGCCGAGTTTTACCATCAAAGAAATGGATATGCAACCTCGATCTTCCATTCACCAAGAGACAAGGACATTCCCACCACACGACTTCCCTCATTCCTTGTTAAACTCAAAATCAGATAGGCTCAGTGGTAGTGGATCATCAGTTCATGTTAAACCCTACACAATGGAAACTAAAGGTATTAGCAACTTGTTCGAAGTAGACTTCGGTGATGAAGATGTTAAGAAGAATCGCGATCGGGAAAATTTGGCATTAAAAAGAATGCTTAGAGCTGGAAGTCAGTCAAAACTGGAGAGAGGCCGGTTAAGGCATGACTTGGACAGTGTACATTCAACCAGCCAGGGGGAGGTAAAGCTGAATGGTGAAGCAAAGAAGAAGTTGCTGAGTTTGCCCAATACTGAAGACAGACGAAAGCAGTTGAATAGATCATTAGGTGTTTTTTCTTCAAGAAAACCCATGTCACAGGAAGAAAAACTATACAAAAGGGAGCAACCTTCGATGGAAGCCCTTTCTAAAGTCTCGAATGAACAACACAAGCAGCTACAAAGAAGCCCTTCTAAAGAAAAGCGTTATAGGGAACAAGTTCTAGCCAAGAAATCCGCCAGAAGTGTTCAACCACCTTCAACAAGAACTCATTTAAATGCCCTGACGGCTTTGATAAGGATGAGCGCTAAAAATGCTGATGCTGTGTGTGGTGAGGAAGCCCAGTGAGTGAACTGTAAATAGTAATTCTCTTTACAGACGCATTATATTTCTTTGTATGTTAGTTGTGAGAATTTGGAGTCTCATGAAGTATAAAACCTAGGTTATCTCGTCACTTGTCGGCTTTCCTTTGTATTGAAGTTGTAAGGGAAAGTAAGAAGATGATTCTGTTTTCGCTTGCTGAGCTACTTTTTATAACCAATCAAAGCAGACGCACTTTTTTGACCAATCCGGAGGGAAAACTCAAAACCAATCCGGACGTGTCTGACGCGTGTTTTCCCGCGCTTCACACCAGTTGCATGTTTTCCCGCGCTTGGTACTGGTAACATGTTTTTTCGCGCTTGACTCCGGTAGCATGTCTTCCCGCGCTTCTCACTGCTTGATTTATCGCGTTTGCCGTGATTGGGTACATGTAATTACATCTACTTTGTTTCCATTTTTACGACAATCATTCTTTAGAAGACTGTTTGTCAAATTTTAGTAGTTAAATATTACGATATTACATGTAAAAAGAGTAAGAATGGTCGAAAGTAGCCTGCGTAGCAGGCGCCTGTGTAGTTTTTGAGCGCACGTTTATGCAGGCTAGGTCGAAAGGAAACATGATATTTTTGTTAGGTATCTCTAGGCTCAATTATCCATGAGGTATAAAATATAATTTTATATTATCACGTTTTTTTTAAATAAATAATTTTAATAGAACTAGAAAATTAACTGAGTAACTTTTTTGAATTGCTTCCATAATTAACATTTTACGCAATTTATCATTACGAAGATTTAAATGTATTTTAATTTGTCTATAGAGGGTTTTCACTTTTAATCAAGGAATAGTATACAGCTATTTCAGTTAACGTTGTCCGGACCAAAGCTAAAAGACAAGACTGAAAGGCAGTATGGGTAGAAGAAGAGAGCAACTGCGCGTGCTGAATACTAAAATATATAGTCACACGACAAACGCGGATTTGCACGTTTTCTTTCTCTTCAGACATGTGAAACAAGGTGCTTTTAGCCACACTGAATTTTAGAAGGATTTTCAAAAGTCAAAGCTAAGCAACAGAGAAAGTAAAGCTACAGAAAGGCCTCCTGAGAAGAAAAACAAACTCGTGAATTCTCCACGTGCGAAATACAAATTTGTGCATTTAATGAAGCTTATATGCAAATTTGTAGTGAATACCCAGAACGCCATACGGTATTGCCTTTTAGCTTTAAGCTTTGACCCGACAACGTTTATTGAAATAGCTGTATGTATATATATTAAACAATTATCTATAGCGCATTTATTGAAATTGATTATATTTTGTTGCCCTTGGAAATTTTAGACATCACTTATCAATAGCTTGTTATATAAAATTGTATTCAATAAAATATATATTCTTATTTATATTGAATTTTATTTGTTTATAGTTAGGAGGATTCTTGGCTTAAACTAATGTCGTGTGAGTGATACACATGGACCGCGAATTTGTCAAAAATTTCGGAGCCAACCTCTAGACGGACTTATATCCCATATGGGGATAAGATTTTTGCCACGGGTACCGGAGTTACAAAATGGGCTCCAAAAATGCCTTTACCTACAGACTCCAGCCAGAGGACCCTTTAATTTGAACATGAAACATTTAAACTCTGGAATCGTGTCTCGACTCCAACTTTTTCACAGTTTGCTAGGAGTCATGCACCTGTAAAATATCTATCTAATATCTTGCCCAATATCTATACTTCCGGTCCTGTCAAAAGTGTACGAGAAGCTGGTACACCGCCAGGTTGTAGAGTTCATCGAAACTCGTACAATCTTTAAGGATAACATCTCAGGTTATCGGAAGGGGCACTCCACTACTACGGTACTCCTTGGCATTAAAGATGATATTCTGCATGCCATGAAGCGCGGGGAACTCACCTTAATGATTCTTGCTGACTTTTCCAAAGCTTTTGATACGATCAGATTCAAAACGGTCCTAAGAAAACTGAACAATCTCGGTTTCTCCAATGAATATCTTGTATGGACCATCAACTACTTAACTGGGAGAAAGCACTTTGTTCAAGTTGATGACAAAAGTTCCGATATGTGTAAAATTAACTTCGGAGTACCACAAGGCTCGATTATGGGACCGCTGATCTTTAATTTGTATGTCGAGGATCTGGAAACACGAATTAATGCGAAATGTCACCAGTACGCGGATGATACGACCCTCTACATGCACTGTAAGCCAAGGAATCTAGAAGACACGGTTACCGCCCTGCAGAGAAATGTCACAGAGCTTGAAGACTGGGCAAAAGAGGCCAACCTAGTATTAAACCCTAAGAAAACTAAACTTTACTCATGTCGACTCCGCAGTTATCTCGCTGTCACTCCTTGGAAAACGTAAATGTCCACGTTGAAATTGGCGGAAATACCTTAGAACGCGTCAGCACGTCGAAACTACTTGGTACCCACCTTCATCAGCACTTGAAGTGGGAGGACAATGTGAAAGCAATAGCATCATCCTGCTACGCCACCTTAGCAATGCTCAGGAAGCTTAAACACATGCTTCCCTTTAACCTACGCAAGACCATTGTGCAAGCACTTGTGCTGTCTAAACTTCATTACAACGATGTAATCTACCACGCCCTTCCGGACTACCTCGTAAATCGTCTTCAGCGTGTGCAAAAGGCGGCTGCGAGTTTTGTAGTGGGAAGATATGCTTCTCTAGACGATGTCCTATCCCTCAATTGGTTGCCAATACAAGAACATAGACAACTGAATTTGCTTAAATTAGTGCACAAAGCTCTGTATAATCCTTTTTGGCCGGAATACTTACGTTTGACTGTTCACAATCCGTCCAGAATCTTAAGGTCAAACAGATGTATTCAATTAGAAATCCCACTAATATCTAACACCTTTCAAGATCACGCCGCTACCCTATTCAACAAACTCCCAACGAACCTTAAAAACACTGTGGACCATAATGCATTTTGCAGGGAAGCAAAGCGCTTCCTTTTGAAGAAAACTAAATTAACAGATTGATCTCCTGTAGCTTTTTATTTTTATTTTTCTCTTAGATGTATATCGTATAGTAATTTTTTTAAACGCATAAACGTATATAGTATAATATAGCATAGTTGTACACAGTAATTTAATGATAATTATAGAATTTTAATTGTAAATATCATTTTATTTGTTAGGTTAGGGTTAAGTTAATTGGTAAATGTAGAGCTACTCTGTAGAAATGTTACCAATAAACCGTTATTATTATTATTATTATTATTAGTAAAAGGCGTTTGCAGGGGACCTGGGCGGGTGGGGGGGGGGGGGAGGGGGAATTCCTATTTGGAACCAGCTCAAAAATGCATACAAATCCCGCTTTATGTCTTCTTTTGAAGGAATTGTGCATTCCATAAAAATAACACTCAAGACCCTTAAAAGACCAGTTCGGGAATGAAGTGAATAGTTCAGATGAAGGACGATGTATGACGGATGCTGTACTCTTTTTGCGTTGTTACTGAATAGGGGCACTTTATAATGGAATAGGGTCGCTCATGCGATAGAACCACTTTGAATTGGGCACCTCAAATGGGGCGCTTGTTAGAAAGGGGCCCTTATTGGAAAGGGGCGCTAACTCTATTCCCATACCGAGGTCTGTGTCACGTGATCAGATCGTGCTGAGAAAGCGCGCGAAATTTGCGACGCGGGTGCCACTCGTCGCACATGCTCGGTAAACTTGGATTTAGATAAAGAAGTTTTTGACGCATTTTGGTCTCAAGTCTGATAGCTTTTTACAGTATGTTTTCACTAAAACCACGCTTGAGACTCAGTGCCTTTTTCAGATATAAAGGTAAACAGTTGTCTACTTTTAGCCAGTGAAGCTAACCGCTCAAGGAACGGAGGAGTTTTATACACGGGTGATCGAGGTAAGCGTATTTTTCAGATTTTTACATTCAAGCTTGATTGATCATTAAAGCTTAAATATAACAATGGCTCCTACTTCTGTGAAAATAGATTTTACTGTAAAGGCAATTTTACGGGTTTTTCTTTTTCAAGGGAAAAAATACCAAGTGGCTCGTCTGATCACTGTCTATAAATTTATAAAAGTCTTAATAGTTTTACTCCTTACATTGAACTTCAATGCGGCGGACTGAGTTCTTCACGTGTGTATGATAGTGAAATGTCTATTTTGCCTTAAGTGGTGAAGAAGGCCATTTCCAAGTTGCGTTTTGCTTATTTTAAAACAAACCCTGAAAGAAACTATTCACAACTTTTATACTCGTTGGATATGCATTTTGCATGCCAAATTTTTTTTTGGCAGGGAGCACTAGGCGGGGGGTGGGGATTGGGGACCTAAAGTTCCCACTTCCCATACATTTTATTCCCAGTTCCTGCCCTCCCCTTAGAGGTCCTCGCCTCTTTTTGCTTTTTCTGTTACAAAATTTTGCAACATTTTCGCCAGTTTCTCCCAGTTTCTGCTTCCCACTCTCCTTTGTCCCATCTCTTGTAGAGTTTCTGCTCCTTTTCTCCCAGCTTCCCTCCCACTGTTCCTCCCTGAATTCCAACCACGTCACCAGACTCCCTGGCTGCAGGAGAGGGCTGAAACTGGCACCAGGACGTTTTGTAAGCAGCAAATGGCCTCACTTGGGTGTGATTCTTGCAGTGAAGCCAGAACTGTGACGCTGTACTTGAAAAGGGCTAAAATAGTGTTCATGTGTTGGTGGTCATTGCATGTTTGAGCTGTGGGAAAGAGTTTCCAGTAGTTGCATACTTCTTCCAAATTCATTAGAGTTGCATTATTGAATTATATCAGGGAAAAGATGTTACCAACTTACCATCATCCCTATGCATTAATTTATGCAACGACATGATGCTATTTTGCCATTGTAAATATGTGAAAAGCAAAGGTAATGTGTGAAGAAATGAAGGTGAGAAGACTGTTTGCACCAGGCTATATACAATGCAGTAGTTTTATTATAAAATCCAGGCAACAAATCAATGCCTCGAGCAATCCAGTCTATCTATCCTCTGCCAACCACTTAGGCTAGATTTCTATTACTGTTCTGAGCCTGGTCTTTCTTCCACCTTGAGAAGAGAGTGCATTTAGAGGAGAAGAGCAGGCTCATGTTCCCTGCCCCCACTGTGCTAGAGCCCACAATGTCTCTGTGGGAGGTATTGTGGCCTAATGGTTAGCACAATGGACCCCAGATCGAGCGGTCTGAGTTTGAGCCATGGCCGGGCCATCATTGCAATGTTCTTGCACAAGACACATTACTCTCATAGTGCCTCTCCCCAACCTGGTGTATAAATGGGTACCAGCAAATTTAATGCTGAAGGTAACTCTGCAATGGACTAGCATCCCATCTAGGGACAAAGTAGAAATAATCCTAGTTACTTACTGTTACAGAAACCGGGATAAGCTCTGGTGGCATGGGACACTTGGCCCATTGTAGACTTTAGAAACTGATGTTTATCTCAGTTACAACATATCTATAAAGTGCTGCATTTTAAGCAGCATGACACTTGGTCAGGCAGGCCATTCGTGATCATTGTTTATTGTATCCACTGTGGTCATTGTTTATTCAATATTGTGTGGTTCCAGAAAATATCCATACCCCTCCCACAGAAGGGATTGGAAATTTCCTGGGGGGGGATCTCAAAGACTAAAAATTTTAAAGAAATGTATGAAATTTAACTGGAATTTCCAGAGGGGTGGGGGGTTCTTTGAAAAAATCTCTGGGAGGTATGGATATTTTATGGAGCTACACATTGTATCAGTATCTTACCACATGCATCTTACTTTACATTCAATATGGTTGATTTGTGGCTATAAAAGGGATCTGTTAATGAACAAAATATGGCAAAAGCGAGGAATACCTTTTGTCTGTTAAAGTTCAAGAACCCATGATATAATATGAGAATTCTTAACATTTCTAGTAGGTAAAGTTAGGGTAGACTTGTTCAAATTCTGTTTTCTGTTAACAATGGAGATAACAATGAGTCAACTTGTGGCAAAGAAATGGGGATATAACAAGACAATAGAAGCAAGTTTTGTTTTTCTTTATTTCATTTCAGTAACAGCTTGTACATGTAAGATTACACAGTCAATACAATTGTTTCCCAAGGAATTTCCCTTTTAAGAAAATAATTTTCAATTGTGTTTGAACTGGAATCTTGCTATGTACTCTACATCTCCAAAAACACTATGTGCAAAAGTTTAAAATAACCAAACAGCTAGTATAGGTGCAGCAATGCAACAGATCAAGCTTAAAGAAATGATGAAGCCAAACTTTCAAATAGAAAGTTGAACTGCCAGTAGAAATACTTTATGTGGGATTTCCAAGGGACTGTGGAGCTAGGGGTTCTTTAGCACCCCCCAATATTTTGGAAAAATGAAGAATTACTAAGAAAAGAGTCTCTAAAGCCCCCACTTCAAGTCAATAGTCAGCCCCTGCAATTGGAAAAATGTTCTGCAGTCCCTGTTTCTCCATATTAAAGTCACTTCAAAATGACACTGTAGCAGTTCTTAAATCCAGTCAAGCCACTTATCCCTTCTTTAAGCTTCATCAGCCAAGTATTAAATGCTCCAAGTAAGCAGTAAAATAATGGTAAATTAATTTTCAATCTCCTGCTGAATCTGACACAAAAGTCTCCAAGATCAGTAAAAATATGGCCATTTTCCTGGGTGGAAAACATCACATGTGCAAGTGCAAGGGAAACCCCAACAAGAAAACATAATTCGACTTATTTCAAAACAAATTCTACATAGCCCTGTCCCTGATTTCACATTATTTTTTTGTCCATTTTGCCTTTTGCTTGCCCCAGTTGTCTCTGGTTCTAAATGGACAAGAACATTTTTAGGGACATGTCAGTATCCTAGCCTTTAGCCACTGGTGATAACTGTCAACTCCTTACAGCAGAGCCTTGTAATAAACTGATATGAAACAAGACAAAGATAGGCAGTAAAACAAATTATTAAGGATTAAATTGGGTTTATTTATTTCTATTGGGAGTCTCGGAAATTTATGCATTCTGCAGATTGTTGCAGTTTCCTTGCAGCTTGCACTTTTACACTCACCCTTTCTCTCTCCTTGTATATATAAAAAAAAAAACAATAAATAACAACATCCACAGCCATGAACAGAATAATCATGCCACAATCAAAAAATACAAAATATAAAAAGCTCGTAAACTGTTTAGTGCAAATCAGGTACAAAACTAATGGCAATCTAAAGAGTTAAGTGTGCCTGCCACTCACTACAAATATTTTAAGAGAGATGAAAACCATGAAGGCATGTCTTTTAAAGCTTTTTTTATATATATTACGGGAATTATCTTATGAAGACTACAAAATATCTGAACCATACAAATGTAGGAAAACTACTATCAGTAAAAAAGCATCCCTTTTACAAAAGATAGCCCTATTTATAAAATCTCTACATCTAATCCCAAAAATCAGCTGCTCTAAGCAGTTAGAAGTACAGTATTATTTCTCTAAACATCTTTTGTGAAACTACAAAATTTATCACTAGTATTAAAACAAGAACTCTCTCTGGACTATTTACAGACCTATTATTCTACAAAACAATTCTATTTCTATATGTCTATAATTTATCTACTGTATATTATATTTCTCTACTACAATGATTATAATATTATTATCAAAATGACTGATGAAATATATCTTGTATTGTCATGATTAATTCAATTTAAAGTTTCAAAATTTAACGAATTACAATCTAGAAGGTAAATTGGTACAGTATAAATGGTAATAAAGGTGGAAAAAAATAAACTGATACAAAAACTGACAAGACCTTTTGTTTCAACACATTAGTAGTATTACTGTAGTTGTGTCAGCAGTTGTAAGGCCATTTGCAGCAATAGGTTATACAAAAAACACTCCTGAAAAACAGACATGCGTGTTCCAAGAAGACAAACTGATATCTCTGCAAAGCCTATGTGTTATGGATCATTTCACAAATGGCAATTTTAATTTTAATTTATTAACTTTTTGATGATGTTCCACAAGTCAATCAATGGAACTTCCCACTTCACAACTTGAATTAAAATTCCTTGCCACATTATATATAGCCTTGCAATTTCTGTTACTGGAAATTGCATTACAGAAAGGAGGCCATCAAACACCTTTGATTTGACTTGAATTTTAGCTTTACCTTCCCTCCACCTCATTCCTCAAAAAAAGTGTCAAGATAGAGCTTCAATTGTCCTTATTGTTTGTGACCTACTGCTGCAAAGGCCTTTATTGTCCACTAACATCACCTGCCCTATGTAAACTGAAGCACCAGTAACAGTATAAAGTATTCCTAACAATTTAGTGAGGGATGCATAAACTCTTTTTTCTATAAGTTTGGAGTTGCAACAAAACCCTCAAAACTCTGAAAACACTAGCTGTACAGGAGCTAGAGAATAATTAACTTTAAGGAAAATCAATTAACTGGCTTGGAAAGTGCAGTTTCAAATAATGCCGAGCTTTACTGAAATGCAGACTGTATTCATTGTTAATGGCTGCTCTTCACTTTTGTGACATGAAAAAAAAATTGTTAAGGTCAGGAAACCAAAATAACAGGAATTAACAGTCCAACAAAATGTACCACCACCTGGTGCAACTATGAATGAAAATGCAAGTGTTAAGGGTCTTACGGCAGTGTGTATTTATGAGAAACTGATGTCCTTATTTTGTTGTCCTTATAATTGTGACGTTATAACAAGATCATTCTTATATAAACACAGTGCGACTCAAACTGCTCTTGCACCTGCAAACTATACCATCCATTTCTAGTGAAAACATGATTGTTTATTAATAACAGTGACAGCAGCCATTATATGAATAAGTCCATAAAAAGCCACAAATGCAGTTTTAGGAGTACAATATATTACACCAAAATACACACTTAATTGTACATGCTGATTTTCACTAACTGAATTTTTTTTAAAAATTCACTAATCCAGTCATCAAGAAAATAATTCACATTTTTTACAAACAGCATTCATATAAACAATTTGTACTCTTTGCTGCCTGACGGCTGACGAACACCAAGCTTTTACACCTACTACAAGACCTTACTTGAAGCCAAGACTGTGTTAGCATTTAGAGATTTAACTTGAACTATTCTATTAATTATGTATTTACGCATGGAAATATTCTAAATATTGCGAATGTACTTAATTTCACTTTCCAAAATACTCTACTAATGCAATTTATAAATATGGTATTGTGTATAATTATCATTCTAAAAAGCCTTTTTAAATTCTTTGGTTTGTACATGAATGCTTCTAATATTTTATGCTGATATCTTTACAGAAGAACAATAACTTAAAATACATTGTATGGCAAAACCAAACTTTTTTCTAATTTGGCTGAGCCATTCTCTTTCAGTGCTCAGTTTTTTCTAGGTCTTAGTCAACACTCAGTACTGCACATCTCGACATACCATGTACGTTTTTTCCAACACCATAATGTACAACTTGTTATGTTCATTTATGACTTGTGATGTGTGAATTTACCGGCTTGCAGTTGGCCGTTTTACGTGCCTTTCATCTGGCCGTGTGGTGTTTGGGTAACTCAGTTGTTCAGGATGATATCCGAGCAGACATGACATCCATTGACTCTGCAGTGTTGTTCACTGGGAAGAAATTCCTCTCTAAAATTGGAATAAAAAATCAATGGGTTTTAATCCTGTAAACCCAGCTTTGAACTACCGGTAGATGTTACATTGCAGTCTGGAGAACTAATAGGAAAACAACTAACATTCAGTTGAACGTTTTGTTTTTGTTTTCTAGCACTAAATGTTTTGAAAATTCCAGATGTTTCAGGTTTCATCGTCTGCTGTTCCTTCATCAGTGGAAAACCAACTTTTAACTCAATGTCTATGAAGGCGCTACACAGTTTCTAGCCATATTGAGCAATACAAATAACTTGTTTAACCAGTTTCCTTCAATATCCTGCGATAATTTTGTACATTTCATACAGTGGAATCCTGTTTTTAAAGAACACTGGGTTTTTGGAACTCCCGATAACTCAACCCAAATAAAGCGGTTCCCCTTTCCTCAGTTGAACATTTTCATTCTCGATTTCTCAAGCTCACCGAGTTCTCGAACCAATTATCATTTTCCTTGGAGGCTTGAGAAATCAGGGTTCTACTGTATGTTGCTTGTTGTTCAATTTTGAGAATTGAAAGCTCAGGACAGGACACGGCAATCAAATAACACATTCATCAAAATGAAATGTGGCAATGTACCTGACACCAACCTTCCAGCATGCCCTCGTCAGGGTTCATATTCCCAAATCCCTGACACCATCTGGTAGTCTGGTGACTCCTCTCCAGATACAACATTTCCACTACTGGAGACAGGTGCCACAGGAATGGCCGCAGGCCAGCGAGTAGGTATGTTACCCCTAGGAGCATTGCCTGGTGATGTAAACAAGCCCATTGGTAGAGGAGGGCTGACACCAGATAGACAACCAGGTGGCAAGTTTGGGTAGCTGAACACTTGAGGATTTTGGTTGCCATATGTTGATGCCGCACTATTGGGATTGTTTGTTGGAGACTAGAGAACAAACCATAAAATGAAAACATTAATCCATTTCCTTCTTATTAAGAATACTCGTCATTCAACAAAGACATTTTTTTTTTTTTTCAAAAGGAATGGTGTGGCGGCTGCCTTGCCAAATACATAACATGTCTAAGCTGAAAAAAATGCTTGCAAAAAGCTTTAAATCTTTAATCGTTTCCTTTAATTGTTGTTTTACAAACTTTTCTTGTATTCTTCCAGAACTTGGTTTACTAAGCAAGTAACCAGATGAAAATAAAGTCTGTTACTTGAAAATATTCCAGGATCCCTACTACTCTGTAGAGTACAAGGTAATCTACAGAAGACAGAAGAAACCAGCTAGGAGATGCTTTCGATAAAGTTAATAAAGAAGACTGTACACACAGGAAACAATAGATAAACCATGTTTGACAATCCATAGTCTCAGTTACCTGGATTATCTGAACAGTGGTGTTGAGTGTTATTCCTGAAGGAGGACTTGTTTTACTTGGGCTTGTTGACACAGGAGACTGTTGCTGCTGATGTACTGGAGAATTCCGTGGATCTGCTGCATTCATGGTGTTCCCACCAGTACTTTGTATAATACTGTTACCACTTTGTGACCTTGTTAAAGGGGGAGGTATGACTGCTGATGTCCCAGGAACATAGTGCCTACCATTTGGTGCTGAACTCGACCGGGGCCTCTCAAGAAGCTGGATGAAATCACTAGAAGGTGGGCCAGTACGACAAGGAGCAGAACCTTTGACATTGAAGGACACCATTACAAACTACCCCTTTCTTATTTTACCTAAAAGTGACAAAACTTATGTGACTCTCAGAAACTCCAGGCGCTTGCATTTAACTCTGATTTTTGTAACATGAAGCTACTAGGAGTAATTTGCATGCAATGCTAAACATTAGTTTTACAGCAGCATTACAACAGGCAGAGTTATTTAAAATGTTTCATTTTTGTTCCACAATGTGATTGGTACCAAATGACCAAAAATGCAAAATAACATACCAACAGAAGGAATGTGAGCATTTGGCATTGGGAGGCGGAATGTAAATCCCTGCTGTGGAATATTCATACCAAACCCACAACTCGCTGGTACATGGCCTTTAGGTGCTGTTGCTAACTGCATAATGAATGATGTGTCATTCATGTTGCAGTCTCTCATCTGTCTGTTGTGCAGCTGCGGCACTTGACCACCATATGATGTGACTGCAGGTGACTGTGGTTCATTCACATTACAGCAAGTGATTGCAGAGTTGTGGTTTTCCATCGGACTGTATCCTGAGCAGTTCTGTTCTGGTTTGATCTTGGGAGGGTATGGGACCATGGGAGAGTGAATAACACTGGACCCTGAAATTGCAACAAAACAAAAATTAAGGCAAAAACTAGTTCATACGGAGGATGAATTTGTATGCCAGCTTTAATGACAGTAAATTTAATGATTAGTTTGCAAGAACCTTTTCTTTTAGATCTACTGACAAAAGCCTTTTTTTCCTTGTTTGTTACAGTAGTGTAGCAGCTCTCATAAGCTTGCAATTCTAGTGGTCCTCTTGTAGCAGCTGCTATTGCGTTTGGGGCTAGGGTTTCTGTTTATGTTGTTTGTTCTATTGTTTCCTCGAAGGGTAGCGAGCCATTCATGTTAGACCTTGCAAGAGCTGCTACATGACCCGTTTGTTATTCTTTGCAGATATCTAGTTTGTTAGTAATAAGTTACACATTTCTAACTGAGAGACTATGCCATAAAATTACAAGCTTATGAGAGCTGCTATGGTACTGAGATGAAGACTTACCTGAGTCTACATCATTTTGCCAGTTAGATCCTTGGGAGGAGAAACTTGCTGGTGACTGGACATAGAGCCCTGTACTATCCCTGTCATCCTCATCACAATCTTCATCAACTGATGAAACAGAGCTAATTGTCCGACTTCGTTTTCTGTACCTTAGGTCATATGGATCTGGCCGTGGGTGTATATTTACTGCACTTGGAAAACGCTGCTCAAGGCCTGCATCGCTGTATGATGGGCTCTCTAGGTCGGATAACATGAGACCATGAGATGAACCAATACACTTGATCGGCGCTGAGGAAAGAGACAAAAAGTATGTAAGTACATGCAAATTAATTTTAAAGGAAACACAAATTTTATTCATAAAAATTCAAGCCCAGCAGGGGGACGTCCCACACATAAAAAACCAACATTGCACTTATAATTAGTTAACTGTTAATAAATCTACAGCTTAAGATTAGTAAAGGAAAAAATCTTCATGTTCAGGCAATCCTTTTGCTGTTAATTCAAGCCCAGCAGTCCAAGCTAGATTGAATTTTTAAACAGCGTAATTCAAACTAATTCAAAGTTGCTTATTTAAAAACATAACTTAACCCAATATAAATCCTGCTAAGGTAGTACGAGAAAGATTTAGGAAAACATTTTTTTCTTTACTCTGACTAGTAAACTGAGAAACCCTGTTTGAAGCAAATGCAAATTGCTTGGTGCAAAGGGAGGAGCCTGTTGCCTTTTCCAATAATTATTGGCCATTGTGTCTTAGGGGTGTAGTCTAAGAACAGATAAGAGCCCTGCCTTGCTATTTAGAGGGACATAACAAGTCGCGATGTCAACTGTTAAGCTGCTAAAATTAAAACTTCCTCTGCACTCGACAGTTATTTTACTGTCAAGTATCAACCACTCTTGATACTCCCATGTTCCTTTTTTAAGCGAACCTAAGTTTCTACTTTTGATTGCTTATCTCAACTTTCCTTGTTTCAAAGTTTTTACATCAATAGCATGTATGTGTAAGGGGGCTGGTAGAACAGTGTTCACATAGGAAAATGGAGCTACATATTACATACTCAGACATATTTCAAAACAATTATTGGCCATGTAGTCTAAAGTAAGACACTTTAAAGCAATTATCTTTTATAATAATTCTTATAAAATTTAATTTACTACATTTTTTGGTCACCATGGCCAAGTTTCCACAGCCCCTTTCTATTGACAGCTACTTTTGTGAAGATCTACTTCGAAAACTCATACTATCACATTTTCACACAACACTTCTGAAACTAACTGAATTTAAAAAACTATAAAGCCACTTAAGATACTATAAAACAGTAAGTGAACAACAAAGCATTACGCCATTGACACGAGGCCAGCACATTTTGCTAGGTATAGCTTTTGTTTTGCACAATTCTTATTAATTAAAATATAAACTAACAGCAAAGAATGGTCCTGGAAAAACAAATGCCCTTGATTAATTAACACTGCCACTATCTTAAAATTGTCTTAATTCAAAGTATGATTGTAAAGAATAGAAGGAAAAGCATCAGCTCATCTTAATTAATTTACTAACATCAGCTACTTAAACACACCAGATGAAACAACTCAGAAAAGGAAAACATCAGCTCATCTTAATTAATTAAAGGTAATTTAAATTGTGAAGAGTGAATTAAGAAAATCTGAACTTACTTCTGAAGTAGAGTTCGCAACCAGAGAAACCAAACTCAGAAAGAAGGAAAAGCACCTATCTTTTTTTACCAAGGTATCATTTCGTTAATTTTTTAGAGTGAATGAACTACTTGAGTAGAGTAACAGATGAAACAACAGAAAGAGGAAAGCATCAGCTCATCTTAATTTATGCTAAGTTTTAACCAAGGTATCATTTCGTTGAAAACTATTGTTTGTTAAAGGTGCATAGAGTGACACTGTAAGACATAATCTGGACACTTACTTCTGGCATAGGTATAGAGTTCAGCTACTGTAAACACACCAGATGAAACCAAACTCAGAATAGAAGGAAAAGCATCAGCTCATCTTAATTTATGCTAAGTTTTAACCAAGGTATCATTTCGTTGAAAACTATTGTTTGTTAAAGGTGCATATAGTGACACTGTAAGACATAATCTGGACACTTACTTCTGGCATAGGTATAGAGTTCAGCTACTGTAAACACACCAGATGAAACCAAACTCAGAATAGAAGGAAAAGCATCAGCTCATCTTAATTTATGCTAAGTTTTAACCAAGGTATCATTTCGTTGAAAACTATTGTTTGTTAAAGGTGCATAGAGTGACACTGTAAGACATAATCTGGACACTTACTTCTGGCATAGGTATAGAGTTCAGCTACTGTAAACACACCAGATGAAACCAAACTCAGAATAGAAGGAAAAGCATCAGCTCATCTTAATTTATGCTAAGTTTTAACCAAGGTATCATTTCGTTGAAAACTATTGTTTGTTAAAGGTGCATAGAGTGACACTGTAAGACATAATCTGGACACTTACTTCTGGCATAGGTATAGAGTTCAGCTACTGTAAACACACCAGATGAAACCAAATTCTGCTCTGTGCCAACTACAAAAAAGTAATACAAACTATTACTCAACTGAGAAACAAAGAACTGTGACACAATTCAACACTACTGGCAGTTTTTGTACTTAACATTCATTCCAAAGGTCACTTTCATAGTCAATTAAGCAACCTTGCTATCCATATCTGACAAATCAGGCTAGTTACATAGTTTGGCGGAAAAAAAAGAAAATAAAAAGAAAATTCCTGCCAGAACTCTAGAAATGTAACATGGTTGGCGAAAAACTGTAATATAAGGATATTATAATGGACACAAGGTACAAAAAACTGTAATTTATATAATGTTTATTAAACTTCTGCAAATGTTTTCATACTTAAACTTTTAACTCAAGTTACTACAGTTAAGAGGTTACCACTCAAGTTAAAAAGACTATCAAGGCAAAAAGCAAATAAATATAAAATAGCTCTGTACAATTTTTTGTTAGTCATCTTCACATTGCTTTTCAATTTTTTTTCTTTGGTATTATTTGCATCAAACAATGATAAAAAATTAATGGTTTATTTTAGACAACTAGGGAGTCAAAGTGACAGTTAATGTCAAAAGAACTGGTATTGGGTTTGAACTGTCAAATGTATTATCAACTGTGTAAATACAGTGTTTACTTCCCTCTCTACCCTTGCTTCCTTCCTTCTTATTGTCAAATCGGTCATCAAATTGAAACTAAACTTAAAACACTGACACTGGCAAATTCTCCTAAGCAAGATTCATATTTTTTTCATGGTTTTTCTTAGATTAGAGTGAAAGTCAAATCATTTCATGCCATTAAAGTTTCATTTCTTGGCAAACAAACAGAAAGAGGTGTTTCTCAATTATGTTTGCTGACCCATTAGCAAGGTATGTCACAGATAGTCAATTTATTTTGTTTTCCACAATTACAATCAAAAGGTACAATTTAAGGTAATTTAACACAACACAAAATACCAATTACTGAAATTCCTTAGAAGTAAGGACTCATGAGAACTTTACTGAAATTCCTCAGAAGAAATTAAAGGATTCATGAGAACTTCATGCAGCCTCTATAAATAAATGATCATTCTTTTCATACCATAACTTTTGACAACTAAAAAACAACATAAGTTTTGAGTGGATGCATTGCCTTGAAGCTTTCTACATGTACACCTGCCTGTTGTTTACAGTGACACTAACAAGTGTCAAATTTTTCCACTTGCAACATGTACAAACACATGCTCGCCTTTCCAGCTACATGTAACTGTACAAAATAAACGTTAAAATTTTAATCTGCTTCCCACTCCCTTCTTAAAGGAAATATTTGTTGCCAAGATAGAGGCTTAAAGGTCAAGGTGGATGAAAGAACTTCCCGATTCTCTGTATGCCACAAAAACTCTCTTCAACATTAAGTGTTAGGTGATATGGAGTGAACCCATTTTAGCTAAAAGGTACGCATATACAGCTTACAGTTCTGAGTGGCATATATTATTAGCCCACATCAGGGCAAGGCAATATTGATACAAAGCTGACAGATTCTTACAGAGGTCCTTTTGAAGACACAAAACAGTCAATTCCCTGAAACAGTTAACAAAATTAAAAGTTTTCTTTTACAAAAAGATTTATAACTTTGGAATGCCTCATCAGTATTTCCAGTTATTTTAAGGACATCACATGTTTCAATTTACTCTGACTATTGTCAATTGTTGGTTTCCTGAGTAGTAAAACCACAAGCTCATTATGATGTAACAAGTTTGGTATGCAACAATGAAACCTCCTAAAGTAATATAAACAACTTATTATTCTTATTATCTCATTTCCTTAAACTAATTCTGTTGTGCAAGGAGGGGTCCTTTATCAAATGTCACTTGAGTTTCCTTGTTTTATTCACCATCCACTAAACATTTTGATGATATGCATAATAAACTACCCTATATAAACCTTGTGTGCTTTCTCTAAGATTTGCATAAACAAATACAGATACACCTGCATGTTGTGAATTAGCTTAAGTGCAATTATGAGATACAAAAGGTTTGATATTGCCCTTCCTTTATACAAAGTTAAACTCCTTTAACTACATAAGACTTCTTTAAAAAATAGTGGTGCAAATGAAATAACATTCAGTGAGATCTGCAGTGTGGCCAAAACACACTATGTCAAAAATGGAAGCTGGACACATTCATTTGCGAAATATGCGAATTTTGTCATTCTGTCATGAGAAAATTATTTGACAAAGCACAAGACATAAACTATAAGAATTTGCCAAGACAAGACATTCAAAGCTGTTACAAAGACTTTTGCCAACTGTACGGTAATAGAGGTGGACAAGCCTATCAAACTGTACTCATCAAAGATATAGAATTCCCAGTTACATTTAATAATGGGAACAGCCTGTTTGTAATGAGGTTGACTTACATACTTTCTGTTATTTATAAAATAATAACCAAGGTTACACAAGATAAAAGGTGCCTTTCATTAAAATAAGGTACAAGGTAAAGTCACTGCTATAAATTTGGTCTCGGCATGTACCTAATGAAAAGAAATAAACTTATGAAAGACAAACAAAGAAGAAGATTTAATAAGCCTGTTATTTATATTGTAAAAAATGCTTTAATATTTCATTAAACATCAGATTCAGTATTTTTCAAAAGCACTTGTATAGAAAGTAACCAAAATTTGTTAAAAAAAACTTATCAAATAGCCAAGTTTGAAAACTTTTGATGCACATTATGTTGCTTTATTTTTTTAACATAGATGTGATAATTCCAAAACTATTAAGTTTAGATCTGTTTTGTCTTTGAAATAATCTTCTATTAAACAACCAGACATCACAACCATTAATGAAACCTAAACAATGGATTATGACCAAACTTGTACAACTTTTGTTGATAGTAGAAAAAGGAAACTTTTTCTTTTATCTCGTGCAAGCTTGCTTGGCCTTGCCATGTCCAAAGTCAAACAACATACATGACCACTTAATTTATCTTAACACAAAACATAAGTAGCAGTCAGATTAACATTTTAATCCTTACTACTGATCAGTGTAAAACTTCTCTCTACAGTTTTACAAAAAAAAAAAATGTTCAGGCAGACCAGTAGCAAAAACAACCCAAACGTCTTTGTAGAATCATGTCAACTCAACACTCAATGCTGCTTAGGAGCATTATAAAACTGTATTAAATATAGAAAGTTTAATTCCAATGCCTGACCTTGGACTAAAAAGGTTTGCTTATCATCTATTGTTTTAAGGTAGCATCCAATTGTACAGCACAACCTTATGACATTTTACAAGACAATAAGTTGTCAAGTGACTAGCAGAACAATAGTTGTCAACAATTACATTCATTATAAGCTTTCCTGTCAATCATGCAAGATTTTAGAACTAATGTTATTTCTTGATCCGAGGATTAATCTCTCCGGTTCAGCAAAATGTTGAAATAACCCCAAAACAACAACTAGGAACCAACAAAGCAGATAACATGCAGCGACACCCTTGAATTTCGGAGAAAGAAGTGTTGTGTGCAAAGATAAAAAATAGTGTCACGACCTCGAAAGGCAAACTAAAGAGTTGAATTTCACATGAAGGAATCCACTCGGACTATCAAGTAACTGAGTCACGTTAAACAAAACCACAAAAACATGCCCCTTAGATTGATTTTTTCCCGTCATGACCACAAGCCATGCGGTACTCAAAAAGAAAATGCTCTAAGACCCACCCAAAGTATCAAGAAAGGGTTAGCCCTGATTATACGTGAAGATGACTTGTTTTTCACTAAACTTAAAATAGTTTCACATAACTCAGAAGTTCCCGCGTGCACGCACGATTAGAAACAGCTCATATCCTTTCCACCCACACAAAAGGCCTCGAGGTCATGAAAATCTCTCTTGAAAACACACAACCTTCTGAACGTCTTTCTGAACGTATAATTCGTTATGGTTTGCTTCCTTCCAGTTTCATTATGTTGCAGATTACACGGAACAAAACACGAACAACGAATGATCTAGATCTCCTAAAGTGCCTCAAATAATTAATTAACACTGCAGGCTTTTCACTTTACATGACAAATTATTCAAGGGAAATTGCTGAAACTAAACACACAGCCACCAGTGCAAGAGCTTTAGGTTGATACTAACAACAATAGATGAAATGTCACAATTGATATGCAGTGGTTGTGGCATATATGTAATGTTCACCTGAAGCGAAAGAATATATAAATATGCATCAACAAGTTAGCTGTCAAGTGGATATCCCTAAAGTTATGTAACGAATCGCGAAGGGACGCAACTCCTGTCGTTTTATTTCTCTTCCTATTTCACAGCCTTTGCTGTAATTTGCCGATGTACACCGCAAGAAAGCAACACTAACCACGAAACCAATTGTCCGCTTAGCACATTACTCCACAAACAAAAAGTCAAATACATAAACGTCATAGCACGTCGTTGAAACTCAAGTTTCCAGATCGACCCGCGAAAAAACTCAAGGGGAAATATGAAACTTATCTTCTTTTCGATCGATTCGCACGAACTTTCAAGTCATGTACGCAAAAGAAAAGGCTTAGACCCCCAAAAACAAAGCATCTTAAATGTTTACTAAACTGAACTTTTTTGTAATCGTGTATTACCTTACAGTACTTTGAATACGCGATGGAATTTATTCACCAACTCAGAGGAAGTCTTTTACGATTATGGGGGAGAAAAAGAATTTTGCGTGCAAAATAGCAGCGATTTCCCAAAACAGCACGTGGAGCCCGGAGGGGCTAATTTTGCTATTAACTAGGGATGCAAATAGGGCCCTTAGTTTTCCCTTTAACAACAATGAAACGTGGTTTCCAGAGGCGGATAACGCAACGAGTACAAAAACAAAAGCCTTATGAGCGAATTAATTTGGATTGTTCAAATGCGCGCACGTGTCGGGTCACAACAAAACAACAACACAGCATTTGTCCTTGAAAGTAGTGGTCTATTTTTCACATTACTTCGACGTAACTTCACAACATACATGCAATTCTGTATTTTTCACTTTGAATACATTTACGAACAGGTCCTAGAAAGAAAGATATTAAAAATTCATGCTTACTTTGGTGAGAATCTGGATCGGCAGAACTTCGTACGGGACTGTTGGAATCCTGTTTGTGCTCTACGAATAAAATGGGAAACTAATTGCGGTCGATGGAACACAAGAAAACAAACTACACAAACAACATAATTTCATTTCTTTAGAGTAATAAAATGATTAAATTACACACCCAAAGAACTTAAACAGTTTTCTGTTTTAATTATTAAAGAGAAACATAGCACCTCCAACTTGTTGATAGGAGACGGTGGTTGAGTTGCACAAAATTTAACTCTGTAATTTAGCTGTGCAGGCATCTAGACACCTGGTCGACTCTGCTGTAGAGCTGAAAAACATCGAGATTTTTACGTGAATACTTCTTACCTCGGTTACACATGAAGTTGGCTAGAAATAGATCCAGCTCTCGAACTGTCACCGTGATATGGTTGGGCAAAACACACAGAGTCTGACTCTGGCAGTGTTGCGACTTGCCCAGGCGCTCGCCATCGGTGCTTTCCAAAGGAATGCCTCGGAATAAAATCACCATCACTAGATCTAGCCTCCAAACTTTGTCAGCTTGACGGAGGCAATCTATTCGCCTCATTTTCCCCTTCTGATCGGGGTTGGAAATGACGCAACGGCACGACGAGCCGGGTTTGTTTCCAACCACCGACATCACGAAGTCCTCTCTGCATTCTTGGCGAATGTCTTTTCGCAGCTTTGCCAAAAGCCTAGAAGCCCACTTTTGCTTTACTTCAGGCGCTTCAGCATCAAGCTCCTCCTTGCATCTCCTCTCCTCGTCAGGAGTCATTCGCACTTCATGTTTCTTGTAGTGCTTTCGCTTTCTTGCTTGCAAATTAAACCACGTATAGGCAAAAGCCTTGACATGAGGAAGCAAGGCTTCGATGAACGAGTGTATCTCGTCCTGGAAATCAAATAAACCGGGGTTAGTCATTTTAACGAAGTCGACTAGAGACGTACTCTCGCCGCTAACCATTCTGCCCTCCGCTTTACCCCGTTCACTGAGGCCCATCTGAAGACATGATAGAACTTTTTTCTCCAATCTACGCACACTGTTTACTTCGTGTCATGCGTGTCAAAAACACAAACGGTTTGTCCATCACGTTCCCTTTAGCCAATCAGCAGCGAGGCGGATGACAAAAGACAACAAAAGCTGTCAAGTGCTAACCATTGAAGAACTGGGGTTTCACGGTGCCTCTTTGCGGAGAATTCAAACTTCAATCGGGTTAAATCGGACGCAAAAGGATTTAAATGTAAACCCGAGACGTGAAACCTGGAAAAAGCTTTCCGAAACTCGGATCATTCCCACGCCGACTTCCGTATTACGCTACAAGACTACTCCACAATTAATTACTGGGTAATCGCAAATGATCGATAATATTTTCCACAGTGGCGCGAAACTGAAAGAATGCTTTGTTTGGCTGTCCAGCTGATTCATAACCCTACTTCCCGAATCAGCTAACCAAACCATCAAACGATAGTTTCACTTGAATGAATAATTCGCGTGGCTAGAAATATCAACAATGAAAGCGATCGGACGTTCGAGAACAATTGTTAGTTAAGATCGTTCGGAATTTGCTTCGACCACAACTTCCCAAAACAAGAGCTGTGCAAATTTTCTTCAAGTCTTTTGATGGACAGTTTAACACAGCTTGGCGCCGTGCGGTCGACACTAAGTCATATTGTGGTCGCATTTATAACGTTTAAGTTCGCTATCACTTATCAGTATGATCCGAGGGTTAAAAAGTTGGATTATTTTTTCTTCATCGTAGGACCGATTGGTCACGAACTACCCACGGAAAAATGACTCAATTTGTGTGACAGTATGTGACTTACAAAATAAGCATGTTTGAACAACTTAACAGAATCACAGAGAAGTTTTCAAAGCGACAAAGTTTTTTGCAAAGAAGAAAAAAAAAGTGAAGTTAATTATAAACGGAAATGACGTATCGATACACATCATGTACAAGACCCACAAACACAAAAAGAATTGAGTATGGCGCTGTTTCTTATAACGAATTATCCCACGCCTGTTTTGAAAACACTTGTTGTCATTTGTAAGCCTAATCCATCCCATGTCAACAGCAACATTTCCTGATCACGGTCTTTGAAAAGTCGATCGTGATTAGATTCGTAGCCCCCGATCCTATGTGTTCTATTGTCGTGTCTATTTAAGCTGACACTACTGTCCGCTGAGTGACACAAACATCAATCAATATTTAATTAACATAATCACGTCTTTGAGAACAAATCTAAACCATAGAACATCACGTTGTTGCATGAACTCTCTTCAAACGATGGCAAACTCAATTCTCCTACAAAATCCGCAAAACGCAGCTCATGCAGCCCTAATTGATTTTGCATACTTGGTAAACTCCAGCTTGCAAAACAATGAGAGACCTTTGAGGCGGCTTAAAGTTAATTGTTCTAATACCCTTGTGCGTAATAACAACGCGTCACGTATCGAGTTCTCGCTCTCTCTCACTCAGGAAGTCGTAGCACACGTCTCGTGATGGTAATGGGCGGGAACAGATCAAGAGCATAACCAAATTTGGCGCAAGGTGAAGCGGAACCCCTTATAAGGCCTGGTAAACATGTGCTCTACTAATGGGGTCACTTGATTACAAGTGAGAGCTGAGAGTTGTGTGAATAAAAGAAGGAACAAATCACGGGAAATCGGGTTTAGAAAATAAACAGATCGTGCGGTTTTTAGAAAAAAAAACATGTTCAAACTTGTGACCAAATAAGGTGCAATAGAGCCTAAACGCTACTGTAACCAAGCTAACTTGTCTAACTTTGCTGTTAGTTACAAATTTTGGATGTTTACTATAAATAGAACCAAAGACTGGAAATGTTTCTAAATTTGTTCACACTTACGCTTTTTTCAAGCATTTAACATTGTTTATATCATTGAGTAAAGTGGACTTTTGGTTCCTTTAACCACAAGTTTTCCGCACAAAAGAAGTCAAAGAACAATAAGCTTAGTTTTGAAGGAAACACAACACAATGGCATGAATAGGTTTCAGGTTTACCCAACAGGATGTGATTGTGTGGGTGTGTCTATGACATTTTTATGATTTAAATTAAGGTGAAAAAAAGTCCATTCATTTATTGTCATTTCATTGTGCTTTACGTGAAAGAACATTTAGAACGTGACCATAAACAGTATCAAAACGCCAAAACATGGAACTTTTGAACTGTATGTACTGTAACTTAAAACAATTGATCCATAACAATCACTAAAACAATATGAAATGCTCGGACAAACTTACTAGTCGGATCCAGATTACGTAACCTAAAGAATTTTCTTTTGGTATAGCAAAGTTGAAATGACAAAAAAGCCTACAAAACCCAACATTCTGTTCCGGATGAAAAAAGGGAACATCCGAACTTCATAACTCTTACAGTGAATTACCATAATGATAATCTAAGTCAAGGTCACAGAGTAATATGCATGTTTTTGACACGTGGTAAATTTGTTTCAGGACCAGGCTGTTTGCCCTTCTTAGCTCATTGCGGTGCAAAAATAACAATACTGGGTATAATGCATAAATTACTTATTGCAAATTTATATGTTACTATTTATTTTCAAATTTTTGTTATGGGCAATTTGAACTGTAGCATGTTGAAGAGCTCACCAGAATCAGACACCCTAAACTATTAGCTAATCAAACAATGAATAGCCATGAATAACATATTTTTTGTTTGCAATTAACCGCTGATTGAAAAGCCATTTCAAAAACTCGTGCATTATTTTCACCAGGGTTTCCAAACGCTTGAAAACAATAAAAGCCCTCCGCCAATGGCCTCGGGCTTTCATCAGTTTTGTCGTGTTTGGAAACCCTGGTGAGACACTACCACTAATTGTTGAAAATACTTAATATTTTGTCTCACCCTTCCCACTGATGCTGACAAAGATCATTTGTTGCAATCATTATATCAACAGTATATAACAAGAGGCTCCCAGAGATTAAAACCATACTATTAAAGTTAAGATGCCTTTTTTGCTCATAACAATTAATAATTAACTGCTTCTGGCTCACAAAAAGTTACGTGAATAATATGCCTTCTAGAGCTACTTGTCAATTCACTGATGACTGTAAACACTAAATCAATTGCTCAAAAGAGTAATGAATGAGTATCACACCATTAATGAAATAAAAAAAGTTAAACGGTTTCCAGCACTTTCCAGCTCTTAAACGTTGATGGGTCATTACTACAAACATTTATCACTCCGTTTCAATGATTACTGTGTTAAAGCAGATTACCGGGACCTTGCAAAAGACCTAACGACAGCACAAGCGGATCACTACAAGAAGCCCCAACTCGAAATCGCTGCGCTTTGAATGGCGATGCCCGATGAGGCACTTCAAGTAATCCGATACACTATAGAACCTCAGATAGCCGCCGGGGATTGAAACAAACCCTGGATCTGGATGGAGAAACTCCGCCTTCACTATACAGGATCAACAGGGAGCTCTCTCATGGCAGACCGATTCAAGTTTTGGGGTTTTTCCCAATCTCCTAACGAGTCGGTGCAAGCATGGGAAGTCAAGATTAGACAAGCTGGTAGCCTGTGCTCTTATGGCGCCCATAGCGACGAAATGTATCGCAACAAATTTGTATTTGGCCTCCATAATGATGCTATGCAAGCCAAGCTGCTCAAAACTCACCTCAAGGTCTACAACACGGCCAAGTCCATGGGGGATGTGGTGACAGAAGCAAAAGCATTGGAGACAGCCCACATGGCAAACAAGCTAATCGCTGATTCCACAAAATCAACAACTGAAGAACAAGTCCATTGGGTCGGACACAAGGAAATGAAACTAAGCAGAGAACCTGGCACCTGGCACTGGTGTGGGGTCCGGAACCTGAAAGCAGTGTCCGGCAAGGGGAAAAACGTGTTCCAAGTGTGGTATTAATGACCACTTCAGAAGGGTGTGCATGGCAAATGGACAACCACAGCAACGACGAGGACCACCTCCCCTACCCAACAGACGCAACAGAGGCCCCAATTACCAACCAACCGACCGCTCCAATTCAGCGAGGATGAACCCACAGATTTTGCATTCTACCCTGATGACTACCAAGAGCAATGCTACTCTTTAGAGACACATGAAGTACACAATGTCATTGCACAACCACCAAAGAAGAGATACTTTGTGAAATTACTGCTCTCAGCCACTGGTTCATCTTTCACACCAGTTACCGGTACCCTCTATCGATACAGCAGATCGATACAGCAGCCTCGTGCAACATTTGACTCTTGGTAACACCCTGAGTCCACAGGTGCAAATATCAAAGACACCCTATTGCATCCATATGGGAACACATGCCCATTGAGACCTTAAGGCCAAGTCGAGCTAGTATGCCAAAAGAACACAAAGTATGAAACTTTGACCTTTCAAATCTTACCGGACGATAACATGGGCAATAAGCCCACCCTCTTGTCTGGAGGTTACAGTGAAAGATTGGGCTTCGTCAGAATAGAGGCAGATGCCATACCTTTTTTTTCTCTTTCATCACCATCAGTGACATCCGACCAAAGCAATAAACCATGTGACCTGCAAACCTCCGCACAGGCTACCCACACTCAAACACCAGTTGAGTGCAACCACATCGAACAACTGCTGCACAACAACACCCCAGGCACTTGCGACGAACCTCTGTTGCCATCACAACCGATTAGAATCCCTGCCAGGCGATGGCTACCCCCTGCTGACAAGCTTCGGAAAGAGCATATCCTGGCAGAATACGCTGCGAACTTTGAGGGACTTGGTTGTCTTGGTCCACCTGTGCATTTTACAGTCAAACCCGACGTAACGCCCATCCAGATGCCCATCCACCGTATTCCAGTAGCAAAAATAGCCGCAGAAAAGAGTGCCCTTGACAAGTATGAGAAAGTAGGCATCATAGAAAAAGTTGATGAACCTACTCCATGGTGCTGGAAAGAAGTAATCCGAGAAACACCCAGAAAGGTCAGAATCTGCATTGATCCCAGCCTGACGGTAATCAAGGCGATCCTTCGTCCCATTCATCAAATGCCAACCCTTAATGAGCAGTTGCACAAACTGTGTCACGCAAAATGTTTCTCACTCGTCGACATGCATGAAGGTTTCCTTCACATACCACTGGATGAAGAGTCCTCCAGGATGAACACGATACAAACTTTGTTTGGCCGGTACCGGTGGCGGCGCCTACCCTTTGGGATCTCAAGTGCCCCCGAAGAGTTTCAAATGCGCCTGATGGCTGCCCTAGAAGGTCTCAAAGGTACAATCTGCATAGTGGATGACATTCTGGTCTTTGGCGAGGGCAAAGACTTCACCGAAGCAGAGCAAGACCATGACCGTGGCTTCGTAGCGCTGATGGAACGTTGCCTCAAAGAGAGCATAAAATTGAACCCTACCAAGCTGCAATTCAAGCAACCGGAAGTTAAATTTATGGGCAACATCATCACGAAAAACGGAATGAAAGCAACCCCGACAATAACCACCATGCCAACACCAAGAAACAAGGCCAGCCTCCAGCGGTTCCTTGGCATGGCCAACTACCTATCACCATATTGTCCAAACCTGAGTACCACCTTCAGACCCCTTACAGCCCTCACCCAAAAAGATGTCCCATTCTCCTGGTCAGAGGCCTAAGATGAAGCATTCAGCAGCGCAAAAAAATTACTTGCCACTGCCCCAAACCTCCAGTACTATGATCTGGGAAAACCTGTGGTACTTCAAGTCAACGCCAGCGAGGAAGGCCTGGGTGGCACACACCTCCAACCAAATGCAGTGGGCAAACTCCAACCAGTTGCCTCTACTTCCAACAGCCTCAACAGCACAGAACAACGCTACCCCCAAATAGAAAAAGAATGCCTCGCCATCTGCAACACATTTGCAAAATTTGACCACTGGCTTTTTGGGAAGTCTGATGTGATTGTGCACACAGACCATCAACCCCTCAAAACCATTTACCGAAAGCCACTACACAAGGCACCCGCTCGTCTTCAGTGTATGCTCATGAGACTTCAACGACATCAGTTCACAATACAGTACAAGAAAGGAACAACCCTTCACATCGCAGACACACTTTCTCGTGCCGCCCTACAAACCCCAATATGCGAAAGTAACGGGATTTGAAGTCTTTCTCCTTGAACGAGAAACCTCATACAATGTCCACAACCCCAGACTAACTGATGTCACAAAACAACTACTCATGGTAGAAACCCAAAAGGATTCCAATCTTACCGCCCTCCAACAAACCATTATAATTATATGGCTGGCCCGAGGATAAGCAACACCTGGCCTCCAATCTCCACCCATACTGGAGCTTCAGAGAAGAACTAACTGTACACAATGGGATAATTTACAAGGGTCAACAAGTTCTGGTCCCACAAACCATGCAATCAACAATGCTACATAAAATACATTCAAATCACTTCGGTGCAGAATCAAACATCCGCATGGCTTGTGAAGTTCTTTTCTGGCCAGGCATGAGGCAAGCAATATCAGACATGTGTGACAGCTACACTGTATGTGCGCAATACAGTAAATCACTAACCAAGGAACCCATGAAATCCTTGCCAATTCCAACACAGCCATGGCAATCCTGAGTGAGCCAAGACATTCGTACCCATGACAAGAAGGAATACCTGATAACCGTCTACCACTTCTCAGATTGGATAGAGGTTGATGAACTTCAGGATACCATTGCAGCTACAGTCATCAGTAAGACCAAGGCCCACTTTGCCCGCTTTGCCATACCACACATATGCCACACTGACAATGTCCCACAATTCGCTTGCAAGGAATATGAAGATTTTGCCACCCAATACGGATTCAAACACACAACCTCTTCACCGTACCACCCCCAAGGCAATGGGTGAGCCGAAAGCCGCCATCAAAGTGTCCAAAACAATGTTAAAGAAAGCTGATGATCTTCAAAATGCACTGCTCAATTATCGGAACACCCCACCCCAGGGACACACTTCCTCACCTGCACAGCGCATGCTTTGCCAAAGAACAAGAACTACCCTGCCAACACCAAACCACCTTCTACAGACATCTCCAGTCCACCCGGAGATAGTCGCTCAAAAAGCCAAAAGCGGGCCATGAGTAAACAGTACTACAACTGATCAGCAACAAAAGCACACAGCCCTCTGCGTATTGGTGCCAGTGTCTATGCGAAACTTCAGCGACACAGAAGAGTAGACCCTAGATACGTGGCACGATCATTTCACAAGACACACCTAGATCTTACACCATACAAACCCCATATACCAGCATCCGTAGGAACCATGTCCACATCAAGCAAGCAGCCCCACAGCCTACTCTGCCAATGCTTGACAGCACCCCCCTATCACACCAAGAGCCACTCCCTACAAGCAGGAATTCCTCCATGGCTCCTCCGACTGAAGAGACCAGTAACCACACCCAACCACATGTGCAGACTTCACTGCTACAACAGCCAGAAACAGAAAACCCCACAACCAACAAGACAGAGAGCTCTGCGTCTCACGCCAACACAAGCAACAATGCTGAGAACCCTGCATCTAAAGCTACCCAAGCCAGACCTTTTGGATCCACACACCTAGATCCTACACCATCCCCAGGGATCACCAGAACGTGAACCTGGATAATTAAACCTCCTTCAAGGTTCACAGACTATGAACTGACCTAGTATGGTCTACCTTAACTGACGTTTCTTGCTTAACTCTTTAACTTGTGTCTTTTGCATTGTTGTAAACTTTTTTTTTCTTTTACAAGGGGGGAGATGTTGGGGACTTAGGGCCGAGACTCTCTCTCTGGAGATTGGACAAGAACCCAAATCAGAATCAAGGGTTGCATTCTTAAGAATGGTTGTGACTTGCACATGCCTCAGAGTAGTAAGTACAAGACCACTGAGAAGAAAGAAATTAATAATCAAAATGTCAAAGGTCGCAGAAGATTGCCCAGTAATTGCACTGGAATGGAATCAAAGATGGCATGATCGGCAGGTGACCTCACAACAACAGCCTTGACTTAGTTTGCTGTAACAGGCTGGAATTCAGGTGGTTTTGAGCCAAAGATTTAAGTTGTGGAAGTAGGTGGGTGCAGATTACATGTACATGGGCGCAGATTTCAGGTGTGGAAGCAGGTAGGTGCAGATTAGATGTAGGTGGGCACAGTTTTCAGGTGTAGACGTACAGGTAAATGAATGTTCATACTCACAAGTAACAAACTTGTTCTGCACAAAACCAACTTTCAAAAACCTTAAACAGAGGGGAGGAGGGGTTCAAACCAAAAAACCCTTTGCGCGGGAGAAATTTGGATATTTTCTTGATAACACAATTAGCTGTTTCTAGAATTGCAACTTAGTAAAGATTGTGTTTGATAAAAAAAGAAAACTCCTAGTACTGAATTTGTCTACATGCACTTAGTCCTCTCAATGTATTTTTAAATTGAAAGTACTTTATAAACTGAAGCAGCAGTAAACTTGCCCCTCATGCATAGTCGAGTGTTTGTAATCACTTAAAACACTTGAGAAGTGCGAGGGACCTGAGGCAGCTTGAGCTAGCAATTCTCTCAATCTAGTTTTCTTAATTAATATCCATTTCACCAACAGATTTGAGCACATTTATCTTTGCTTTGTATTATAAATAAACAGCACACAATGCATGCAGAAGTGATTACGTTTCCCAAGACCCGGTCTTAAATCTTTTTTAGGAAATTTGTCAAAATAAAAGTAGCTGACAACTTCCGTATTGAATGATTGTCCAACAAAAGTTGGGTTATCTTAGTTTGTAGCATGACATCTGGTATAAGCCTGATATACAATGCAAAATACTTCTCTCGAGCGACTGAGGTCAAACGCGGTCTCGTAACTCTTTACAGTTAACTGTCTGTCCAACAAAGTTGTGTTATCTTAGTTTGTAGCATGGCATCTGGTATAAGCCTGATATACAATGCAAAATACTTCTCTCGAGCGACTGAGGTCAAACCCGGTCTCGTAACTCTTTACAGTTAACTGTCTGCTTAACTGAATCTAACAGAACTCATCAAATATAGTTTGTCTCTATTTATGGAGTAGTACCACGTTATTCATTTTGAATTCATTTTTCATACACGTTTTTAGCTGGAATCACAGATCACAGTCTTTAAAATAAGCAGATGTCATCTCATACTAGACTGGCAACTCACAGATCCCGGCCAGATTTGAGCTGTTTTTATCCTGTCGCATGCTATTTTTTGCTCAAACCATGTGTCATGCATAACCCATTTACCACCCTGGTTTCAGTTACCGTAATTTTTGGCAGATTACCCGCGGGTAATGCGTTAATTTTTCAGTAAACTACCGTTGCTGGGGGTAATAGGGTGGTGCGGGTTATCTGTTAATTCTTTAATCTTCCGTAAGTATTTAACAGTAATTATTATAGTACTGACAGGAGATAAGAGTACTATGCCCAGGTTATACCCTTTCACATCTATATCTTGTCTTTATGTCACCATCAGCAAGATTTTTAGGATGCTTGCACTTTATCAAGCTTTTTGAGACAGATGAAATTCTCCTGGGTGTACTTTTTTATATAGAAATTGATATTCATTGCTAGAGTATAAAGAATATATATGACGTAATGGACGCAGTATGCCTCAAATTGTTTGAACATGCACAAACAAATAAACTGTAACCTCATTCCTTTGCATGTTTAGCCCACAGCAATTTCATAAAAGGAATAAAACCTCTGTTTCTGTCTTTACAATCTGATAAAGGATGCAGCGCATCACTTTTCTCCTTTGAATGGCTAATCAAGGGTGATTCCCTTGTATTTGCACTGCGCATCTTTACTGCGACTGCGCATGCATAACTTAATGCAGAACTAGAACACATATCTTGATTCAGAAAAAAATGGTTTTTCTTGACGGCAAAACATGAGAGATAGACATTGTCTCCATATGGTAGCTTAAAAAAGGTTTTGTGGCTATTATTAGCAATGAAATATTCTAGAATTAATAAATACTGCCCTGACCGGAGGACCTATCATTTTTTTTCTTCTTTCTGAGTCTAGCAATCGCCTTTTATCTATAAAATGAATATGAACAAATTTCTAATGTAGAAAAATAAATAAGGTATAAGAAAATGTGAACTTATCTAGTACTCGTAATAATGTAAATGCTGATATTGCAAGGAGTTATGGGTACATTCAAGGTCTTCCTGCTCCTAAACAAATACCGGGACCCTCTTTTTTATTTCAAAAATAAAGTTCTCTTAGAATGAACAACCAGTAGGCAAAGTTTGAGCGAAAATCAGTTGCATTTTGATGGAATTACCTTAAAATAATGTCGTTGACCATTAAAGCGAAGCAAGCTCCGTGCAAAATCCTTTTAGCCCCTGCAGCCCATACATTATAGATAACCTTTGTTTATATGGAAAAATTCTTTGCATTCTTTAATGACTAGACAGATTAGGTTTCCTGTTTCCTATCGCTCTAGCAAAGTACCTTTTACTGGGTGGCAATATGGAAAAATCTGGAACTAACAAACAAGAAACTTTTCTTTTAGTAATTTAAAGAGCTTGAACACAGGGCGAATACTTTTTCTTACTAGATAATTTTTAACCATCATTTTGGGCAAACTGTACATAAACTGACTTTCCTTAAATTTTTGACGCGGGCATAGCAGAAAATACTCATTGTGTGGCATGTTTTACACTTTCAGATCTCCTACTTGGCAAGCTTTGACTTTGCTCCTTATCTTTTTATTAAGCTGTTTTAATTTATGGATATAAATTTTAGATTTAACGAAAAAATAAAAATTAAATTATGCATGACTTACCCTGCTCTCTCACTCTTCTCTATTAAAATAAAGGATGTTATTACATCTAAGCCAGGCAGGAAATCAGTATTTATTTTGAAGCGTGGCCCAAAATTATGCTTGGATTTTAACCCCTAAATCAAATACCTCACAATAATCAGGCATCTCTACATTAAAATTCCTTCCCCAAATAACATTTTTTGCTTCTCTATGTCCAAACAACAGGCTTTTGAAAAAAATCTATAATTCCATTAAAATTCAAAAACCCACTGCATGTTTTTGAAATAATTAGCCAAATTTCTAAAATATTCAAAATTTGTAAATGCCCAACAGAGGTATGCATACATGTATGTTTCATTTATAAAAGCACTACTTTTACTACAGTCAAAAAGTTCGACTATTTTCCAGTTTCTTGTGTGACCTTCGAAATTCAATCGCCATGAATCGAGTAGATTTAGGTTTTGTAAGCTTCTATGCCTTTTCAAAAGAAAGCTATGTCGGGGATCCTTTGATATGATTAGAATGAAATTGTGTTTGCTCAATCATGATAGTAGCAGGCGATAGAAGGACGCATACTAAACAATTTTCCCACTTGTTCCACAGGTATACAGCAGTAACTACTATTATGGAAGATTGGATAAAAATCGTCACGTTCAACGAGGCAAGCTCTATGTACAAAATAAACAAAATCTCTCTTACCTAAGCACTCCCTTGATGAATGTGGTCTGACCCGCCAACAGAAAGACCTGTCGAAATTGGCCTCAGGTGGAAATGAAGTACTTTGCCTTTACGATTTCCAGGTACGCGAACCATAATTTGCCTTTTCACGATTGCACTTTGAGGATTCCAGTTGAGAAGCATCTACGTGTTGCTCAATAAACAGTTTCCTTGCCCTTTTGGAAGAAAATCAAAATTTCATCCAACTGTCTCCAAGTCTATGGCCATCTGCCAAAAAAGTCAAGAAACATGCTAGCGACAAAACTGCTCCCTACAGGGGTGGGTTTGGGATGTAACCGGACCTTCACTGTTTTATCTCCCAATATGGAAATTTCCCCGGGAAATTTTAATTTTCAGGTAAAATTTCTTTAAATTTTCTGCAACCGACACCTGACAGCACAAGTGAATTTTAAAAGTTAAAACTGAAACGACCTTAATTAAGATTTATTAGATGTATCCGAAGACAAGAAATTAACTCCAGTGGAGAGGTGAGGGGAAACGTACATGGTCCTATATTGCATATCTTGGAAGCTCTCCAAACGGCTTCAAGAAAGGGTGCTAATACATTTCTTAGTCTGGTTCGTGCCTTTATTCACATGATATCCTCAGGCATTAAACAATTTTTCATTGTATAAGCAACAGCCCATTGGCGGATGAGATATTTTTAAAAAAAACAGATTTTGGTTTAAAATATCTTCGATGGATAAGTCGGCTAAGCCATGAAATTTACTAAATTTCGCTTCCGGTCTGAACATTTTGCCGAGTTCATGGAGACTGGAGTGAGTGGTATCTTTTCAAATCTGAGGGAACGTTTCTGGATATTTGCGTTGTATCACCGAGTTTTCAAATAAATCTGCACTCATAGATATGTTATGGTTAGGTCAATTTTAGGTCGCGACAATTGCAGTGGCTGTCTGGAGTGCCCATCGGTCACGGAGAAAAAACGCCTCGATTTTTAAAAAAAAAAACAGTAGTGGGATTCAGTGTCTGATAAAAACGTAATACTAGTAATGACACTTTGCACTGTCTTTTTGGTGAAGAAACGTCCTGATCGATTTTTTTTTCAGTGAGCCTTCTATCAAGATAGATGACAGAAATGTCATTCATTACTGTCTATATACACGCCGACGCAATCCCGACCCCTCCGGCCTTGACAGGTCAAACATATCCCCTCCCTCCTTCTCTCGTGGGAATTGTCGCGACAGACGACAGCGTTCCGTTCACTTTGAGCATTCGTGTTTTGTGCCGCAAAGAGTGTGAATCTCTGGTTCTGGATTTAGGACAACAGCAACACGCATACAGATTTACACGTTGTTGTAACAAATACGAGGCTTTGTCATTATTTTATTTCTCGATCGTGAGTTGTCGACTGTTTTGTGACAATAGTGTTGCTGTGAACGCTGAAGCGACACCAACAACATTACTTCTGCGTGCGAAATCATTAACAATTTTTGGCATTCTTCAAGTGAGCGGGATAGATTCCAACACAATGCATTGATTGTGATAGAAGGATACCGAACGTTCGCGTTTAAAGGGACCGGAGGTCACCATCAACATGAATTCAAAGAAGGCAAAACGCAGCAAAGAGGAATCGTTGTTGATTTCATACAACTCGGCTGAAGATGGGAGAGCTGTCGATCGAAGCAGTGAATCGGATGAAACTGTTCCTCCGTTGGATTTGCCACCAACGCGGCTAAGACGCCCTAGAACAAGGTACTAACGCCTGGATCTACTTATTTTAATTGCATTAGATTCATAAAAACATCTTACACAGCTTGCTCTGTTGTTAAGTACACATCAAACTCAAGCGTAAGAGAAATTTTAGCAAGCTACTTTTGTTTTCGAACGCCAGATTTCTCCTTCGAATTTCATACTTAATTAGATTTTCTCATAGATTGAAATATACAAGTGACGGGTCAAATTGATAAAGTTTTTTTATTCTTTTCAATTCAGTGAGTTTATTAAGCTTAACCATGTCAGAAACGGACATGAAATTCACACTCAGTTGCGTTTACGTTTCAGGTCAATATAACAATGTAAACATACGCTCGAATGAGTTTCAAGTTTGAGATATACTAAATTTTATATACCGGTATATATATTTTTCATCATTATCGTATTTTTCAGTTTTAATTAAGGGCTCTGTTCATGCAATTTGCCTGACTAGTGTTTTGAAAACATTCACTAACATGTAATTGGATAGTAACCCAGAGCTAGTTTAATTTTTTTTTATTTTCAATAGCAACTAAATCAATAGGCATATTTTACCGGTATGTTCTCTCTTTTTGCTCAATTTTTGGTGCTGTATATGAATTCATTCACGGTTATTGCCGTTTCTGCCATCTCGAATTAAACCTTGGAAAAATGTAGGATCTAGAACATATATTTACCAACTGGAAGATCTTGATTATTTGGGTGTTGTGAAACTAAGAAAAAAAAATCTGAAAAATAATTGAAAAAACAGTGTTTATACCTTTGCTTTGAACATTGCTTCGGATTTTGGAGAAGTTAACATCTCATTGTTAGCTCTCCCAACTTAATGATTTCCGAGGCAAAATAGAACCCAGACAAAAAAGGTGTTATTGCGCATTTCTCCAACTGCGCTGAACTTATATATCTTGCAGACATTATAAGTTAGGCTCATGGTATTGTTGAAGCTCGTTATGGTTACCATAATTAATTCGCCTTTAGGGGTGTTTCCAGTCTAGACGATATTACACATCCAAATTACATTGCAGATGCTATAATTGAATTCAATCCATTTTTGCTACTGGTACATACATATTAAATAACATATTACATCATTGACTTATGACCAAAGCCCTAAGTGGGCATAGGGCCGGACATTCTCCTCAGCCATGCTGCACGGTCGCGGGCAGCCACCGCCGCCTCGTTCCACGAGCCGAAACCCAAAGCCGCTCTTTCTCTTTCGGCAGTTCTTTGCCAAGTCTCCCTCGGTCTGCCACGACTTCGCCTTCCCTCTGGGGCCCATGTTAATGCCGTCTTGGGATGTTTGCTTGGATCCATTCTGAGGATGTGGCCAATGAACTTCCAGCATCGCCGGAAGATTTGCTCACTGATGGTGCTGATGTTAGCTCGGTTTCGAATCTCCTCGTTTGATATTTTCATAGGCCAATAGATCTTCATAATCCTTCTGAGACTTTTATGCAGAAATACGTCCAGTTTGGTCGCCTCTCGTTTAGTCATACGCCAAGTTTCACATCCGTATAACAGGACAGATACAACATTGGACTTAAATCATTACATCATTACAAAAGCGAAAACATACAACATTTTGTGTCTTAGTTTTGCTGAACTGAATTTCCATGATTCCAAAAATTTTGTGAAATTGAAGGCCACAAACTAAAAAAGTTATCGCATATGTAAAATTTTAAACCCTGCTGTAAAACCTTTGATTAACTGTAATGTGCAGTTCTAGAAAATATTGGAAAAATTGCATTAATTATATATTTTTGAAAATCTTCCAAATCTCAAACTTTGAGCTGCTAGTTTCCTGTGAATTTTATAAAAAAAATAATAATTGTCAATTTGTATCAATATTATTAAATTCCAGAAAATATCCATACCCACCTCATGAAAGATCATTGGAAATCTAGAGGAGGTGGGGGGGGAGGGGGGGTCTCAAAAGCCAAATTTTTACAAGGAAAGTATGGGGCTTAACTGGAATTTCCAGAGGGGTGGGGGGTTAAACCAAGAATCTTTCCATGGGAGGGTTATGGATATTTTCTGGTGCAACACTTTTATAAAGCACTTTTTCTCTAAGATCCAAAAGTGCTATTCTTGCGCTATTAAATTATTCATTTCTGTTTTATACCAGGAAACTTCATGTCACTCCACAATCAAGGACATGCTGTTCGATATGGAATGCTCTTCAAGTAATTTTTGTTATATTCACTATTGGAACTATGATTTCCATGATGTGGTTTACAATCATTCTGAAAACATCACTGGAGTCGATGAAGAAACGAGTCACTTCATGTAAGTCAGCAATTCCTTCTGCCAATTTACGCAATGTTGCAAAAAAAAAATTCAGTTTCTCCCAGTTCCTGCAGCCTTAGGAATCCTGCTTCCTGTCCTCTCTTTTCCTACCTCCCATACCCCTCTTACCCACTATTCTCCGAGGATCTTGCCTTCAAGTCCCCCTCTACTAAGAATGAGGGAGAAATGCCCTATGTATGGCATTTCTAATAGTAGAGGTCTGGGTAAAGTCCCATTTCATATATTCTGCTCTTCACATAAAGAATGCTTGAGTACTGCAGCTCCCCTAGATAGCATTCTAGTCCATGGCATTTACACACCTGGGTGGAAGAAGCACTGTGAAAGTGTCTATCATTCTTGCCCAAGAACACAACACAATGACACTGGCCAGCATTACACCCAGACAGCTCAGTTTGTTGATCAAAACATGTGCACTTGCTGTTAAGCTACTGTGTCTTTCATAAAGGCAGATAAAGTGCAAAGCTTTTGATTTCGTATGGTTCTTTATGCTTTCATTTCATACTAAAAAGCACTGTGTTGGCTCCATATTATTGCATTTCCTTGAATAATAGCCAGGGCGATTATTTTATATTTGCACCAAAAGGAGGCAATTATTCCAAGGGAGGTGATTTACTGAGGGCCACATGTTTATTTGAGGGTCACTTGGAGGGTGAAAGTTTAAAGCAAATCTATGAAATCAAATAATTTTCCAATTTGGAGGAATGCTTGAGTACTGCAGCTCCCCTAGATAGTATTCTAGTCCATAGCATTTACACACCTGGGTGGAAGGAAGCACTGTGAAAGTGTCTATCATTCTTGCCCAAGAACACAACACAATGACACTGGCCAGCATTACACTCAGAGAGCTCAGTTTGGTGATCAAAACATGTGCACTTGCTGTTAAGCTACTGTGTCTTTCATAAAGGCAGATAAAGTGCAAAGCTTTTGATTTCGTATGGTTCTTTATGCTTTCATTTCATACTAAAAAGCACTGTGTTGGCTCCATATTATTGCATTTCCTTGAATAATAGCCAGGGCGATTATTTTATATTTTGCACCAAAAGGAGGCAATTATTCCAAGGGAGGTGATTTACTGAGGGCCACAGGTTTATTAGCTTTATAGCTATTAAGTGCTACCCTCTATAAATAAAGACGCTACTAATATTACTGCTTGCTAGAAGCCATGCCATAATCATAATCCCAGGGGGGGGGGGGGGTACTTATATAATGGCCTATACGGGGAGGCTCCGCCCAAAAAGGGTACCCTTTTCATGCTTCAGGTATATAAAAGGGTAATACTATGTATTTTACTTGAAATCCCCAGTACCCCACTGATGACGTCATAATTGGTATTTTGGATCGACAACACAATGGGTAATTTAATCATACAAAAATTTTGTTACGATCTTTAATTGATTTTTGGCCATTTTCTTCCAAAGGTCGCAGAGTCAAAGACCTGAAAACTGGTACGAGCCACCTTAAAAAAATAATTTTAAAATAAACAGACAACCTTAATCACTACATGGTATTGCCGAAACTGTATGGAATAGAGCAGTGTCTGCAGATTTGAAAAAAAATTTCTTAAAATATTACAGTCGATATTTGCAGAAATTATAAAAGGTTAGTTATTGCAAATGCAAGTTAGGAAATTAAATATGAGCTTAAATTCTAAATTTATATTTGCTTAGGGTAAGAGCCTTTATATTTGTAAACCTACTTATGTTTACAAAGAAAACATTCCAGAACAGCTTTCTGGTGAAAGGAAATGATTTCTATTGTTATCTGCTGGTGTTAGTACCCAATCCCTGCTCTGCTGCCTTAGTGTTATGTGTCATTTTGCATTCTGCATGAATTAATACCGAAGCTTTCAACGAGTGCACAAAACAAATTATTATTTTCCACGTTCCTGACCACTCGCTCTTTGTAAGAAACATGGAACTTGATGAAGTTTGGCATGACAAAGCGTAAACGTAAAATGAAGCTATCATCTAGGCGAAATGGCACCCTTGTGCCCGATGATGACGAATCGGACTCTGACCTTCAAGAATTCTCTCTTCCTAAGAAGAGAATTATCAAGCCTGGGAAGTCCACGTATGTTGCAAGGTTAGATTCTTCTTCGGCGCTTATTTCTGTAAGAGAGAAACTACCGTCTTCACGGAGAATATTTGTTGTATTTTTATCTCGTTCATTCTAATTCATTTTCGAACGTTTCAGACGGCGGTGTGGATGCTGTCGCGTTTGTGCTTCGGTTTTCCTCTCCGTGCTTCTCATAGCTTCCGTATTGTGCGTAGTTGTGTTGGGATGGTTCAGCTTAAGACTGAAACGTGATTTAGACTTCATGAGAAGAAGATTAAGCAAAGGTAAGCCTTGCTACTTTCAAAGCTGCGCGCTCGGGTGATTTATTTATTATCTTCTCGAGTTTATCAGAAGCGGTGCTTCAAAATCACAGTTTGAGTCTTACTTCTTTATTACATTTTAATATTTTGTTGGACGGGAAATTCGATTGTAATTGTGTTGTTCCGAAGCTTTTTACTGCAAAATCTTTGTACTGTTTTGTGATTTTTAAATGCGGGTTTAATTTTAAAATTTCCGCAATCCGCGAGATCCTAAAATAAAACGGCGCCACGGTTGAATGCTGTCAAGTACTACATGTTAGATTCACTATGCGAATTTTAATATCAAGACGTTACACGTTTTCCTGTAGCATTTTATCGTAAAAATCAACCTAGAAAAGTACAGGTTGCAGGCACTCCTTAATTATAATTTATAATTTTATGTTTCCTTTGGTTTGTAGATTGTATCAAAGTAAACGCTTCATGCTTCGCGATTCGTCCAGAACATTTCACGAAGCTACGTTGCGAGTTGCGGTTGTAGATCAGTGTCTTTGATCGAATGTTCTTCTACACAGGTCGCACATCAATTATTTAATATCAGTGAAAATGAAGAAATAATCAAATAAAACTAATATCGACCTTTACGGTGGAGTTCTGATATCGCTAAATTTAAAACAGCCTTGCTGTAGATAAGTTTGTAATATCAATGTTATGTCTCCGAAACTTTACACACGCGACACTGATATTTATGCAAGTGGCAATTTATACTAAATTTACATTGTGCCGAAGTCTGAAACACTCTTGAAGGCGTTCTGATTGTTTAGTAACAATACTTCAAGCGCTCTCTTGAAAAATAATATTATGTTCAACGCTGAATAGAGAAATAATAAAATTAATAATTCGATTTTGAAACTCAACATGTCGCATAAAAAAGTGCTACGTAGTTTGTTGTCAGATATCACGCTGATATTTTCATAGTGGGCATAGAAATTGGCAAACTTGTCAAATATTTCAATATTGTGCTCAATTCTTTACGTTTCTCCGATGCGGATAATTAGTTACGAAGCTTTCTCAATATTTATTCTCTCCTGCGGCTCAGAATGCCAAGTTATTGTCAGATCAGACGAGGTTCCCCTTATGAAAACATTTCTTTTTGGAAATTTAAGAAAGGAAGTCGGGAATTTTTGTGTGAATTCTGTCGCGAACATGGTCGTTTTGTTTACACGTAAGCTTCAAATCTGGCGTGCGTTGGTCTAAAGGATTTATGATATTGATTTTTTCCATTTCCTGTAGCAATATTGTCTAATGGTCACTCACACGCTTAATTTATTTTAAACTTTTAACTATTAACAGACTTAGCGATATGCGATAGAAACATAAAATTATTCATGAATAGTCTTGTTGTATCATGTGTTTTTTTTAATGCTTAGCTGGATCCTGGTTTAAATACATTTCGTAAGACATTACTTCAGAAATTATTTTCCTTCAAGCACCTGAAACAAAGAGAAGGTCACTGAAAGTAATATCGATGATTTATTTGTTTGTTTCCGGAAATAACATTTGATATTTCACAAGCATTCAACCTCATTGTGAGATTCTGTGTAATATTTAATATAGCAATGCCTTTCAACGATCATGCATAATTAATGACAGAATTATATGAACAAAGGGAAATTTTCAGATGCTGGGAATTTTCACGGTTTTGACTTTTCAAACTGCAGATGTTTAAATCTTATGTTATGTTGTATATTCGTGTCACTTATTTTTACTTCTTGGAAACAAAAAAATATTTTTAGTAGGAAGGGGGAAAGTTTTGATTCCATTAGTGGCAGATCATAATATTATCAATTTTTCCTATTTCTATCCTAGTTCTTTCTTTGAACAGGTGGCCAATTATAACGTGTCAAATACTAATGCCTTCTGTTCAAGTTTTTTATTGAAAATAATTATGTATAATTTGTACTCACCAAAAGCAGTTGACACTTGAGTGGGCAAGTGCTAATTTCCTTGTGTGATCTAATAAGATTTCTCTTTAAAGGGTTGTACATTAGAATTCTGCTGCCTTTCCCAAGCCTTTGGTACTTAATAAAACTATTATTACCTTGTAAAAAACAAGATTTGGGAGGCACAGTGGCCTAATGGTTGGGCTCCAGATCAAAAGGGTCAGATTTTAAGTCACTGTGTTGTGTTCATGGACAAGGCAATAAATCCTAACTGAACCTATCTCCATCACGAGCTATAAATTATGTCGCTGAACTTTTAGGTTAAACTAACAAAATGCTTTGGAGGTAACCTGCAGTTGACTAGCATCTCATCTAGGGGAGTGTAGTAATGCTTTTAGTCCCTTCATAATACATAAACTGAGATATGTTCCAACTTCATAGGCTAGTTGGCCCATGTGTAAGTAGATGTTTAAAACAAGCATGCAACCTTAGCATAATAATGTATGGTCCTTTTGCAGTGTAATGGTAAACTTTTAGAGCTGCCAAGGCCAGAAATGCCAGCTGGGCTTGTTGATGAGCCGGCTAAGTGTTTTCTTAGCTACATGCCTGATATGACTGCATTTTTGTCCAATACAGTCAGTTTCAGTGGTGTCTTAGCAGACACCACTGTAGAATAATGCTCAAGGCTTGCTGGCTGATTCCAGCCAAATTTGACTTCAATGCATGCCAGTAACTGAAAGTCTCTCTTAAAGGCGGACAGTTGGAGTTAGTCCCAAGGGTGTCGGCTTTAGAAGGAGTCTGTAAAGTCTAAGCACATGACAAGTAACATTTTGCACGCAAATCATATTCGAGATCAATGGTGGCACAACAAATTCTTTTATCCTCATTTTCGTTAAGAAAAATGTACAGTTAGTGATATTCTGGCTTGTGGCACATTTTATTTGAATAATTTAATGTGTTCATGAATGTTGTTCATTCTGTTAGAAAATAATTATGATATCCAATGTTGCCTTAACAGTGGAGTCATTTGATAGAAGCACTTCAAGAGAATATGAAAGCCTGAACAATGACTTGACTCAGAAGTATGACTCTTTAAAAACCAATAAAGAAAAGGTCATCAAAGAAGATGATGAACGATATAAATCAATTCTTAAGCAGGTGAGCCTTGAATCTGAAAGTATCTTGAATTAAGGAAATAAAAGTTATTCTTTGGAAGCACACTTTGTTTTTCCTTGAAATTAGAGTCAAAAATTCTGTGGTTGTATTCATAGCGCAATTGCACACACATTTTGGCAATGTATTTCCAATGCATTATGAGTACAAGAGTTTAGGGACTTTGAGCTTTATCATCTTGAAACTGTTTTTTTGTTTTTTTCAAGTTTTCAAATTTCAAACAAGAATAATACCCCAATTGTAGTTCCATAAATTATCCATACCTCCCCCATGGAAGGGATTTTTCCCAAGACCACCTTCTGGAAATTCCAATAAAGCTTCATACATTTTCTTAAAGGTTTTGGCCTTTGAGACCCCTCCCACCCCCCAGGAATTTCCAATCCATACTGTGGGGGAGTATGGACATTTTCTGGAACCACTTACACAATACACTTTAAATCGAGAAATTCAACAACTGACTGTCTCATAAACTGGCTTTCAATATGTGGCCCTCTCTAACTGTATAGCCCATTTGCACAAAAACCAGCTTGGCAAGGACATCAAAATTGTCCCATGTACACTGTTGTACCTTGTCCAACCTAATTCTTTCATTCTTTTTCAATTGTTAATTTATGCATACTCCCTGCATCTCAGCACACTGTATAGACAAAAGAAAAATTGACTGAGTAAGTTTGCTTTGTTTTGTCTTCAGATTGCTCATTTAAATACAACAGTAGATGACTTACTAAAGAAAGTCAAATTACCAGGAAGTACTAGCACAATAACTAAGGACATAGAATCATTAAAGAAAGGAATGGCTGATACAGGAGGTGACATAACAGAGATTAAAGACAAGATTAAACAGCTAACAAGTCTAGCCAGTCAACAGAATGGAAAGGTGGAGGAGTTGTCAAAAAATCTCTTCAATCTTTCAGTAAGTATTTGTTTAGTGGGGGATGCAGTGGTCTTGTGCTAAGAACACAGGACTCTACGTCAAGTTTCCCTGGTTTAAGAGCTGGCTGGGCCATGCAGGTCATAGAAATCCTGGAAAGTTATAAAATTTTCGAATTTCTTCCTGGCCTGGGAGTCCATGCCCCAAGGCCCCTCCCCTAAATCCACCTTTGGGTATTGACAAGCCTGTGATGGCTTAAGATCCTATCCAGGGGAGTAGCAATACTCAACATGAGAGTTGCTTCATGCTGCAAAAGACGTTTTGTGTGGTACTGATGGTCATGTTTGTTGAGCCTTTTATAAGGGGTGAAAATTAATGTGCTTTTTTCACCACTTAGGGAACCCCAATGCAAATTTTCAGGTGTTTCATATTGTGTTACCCATTAGGGTATGTGTTCAGAGGAAGCAACCAATGTACAGGAACTACCGTAGTTGTCAAGAAATGTTATTCTGTTTAATTTTTATCAATGTTATTTACGCAGGTGCAAGTGGCTCAAGTCATGGGAAAACCAACTCCAAAACCTCCCAAAAATACTGGGACGCCACCATTAATTTTACGGCTGCCAGTTAATGATGAAAAACAAAAGCTAGAAGATAAATCAATCATGAAGAATGTCACTGCACAAATTTCAGCTGTAAGTAGAAAATAATTAATTGTCATTTCCCATTGAGCATCTTTTAGGTAACCAGTGATTTTGGAAGATAATACTATCATAGGTCTTACACTTATTTTAATTTTTTTGTTGGTAGGAAGTTGCCAGGGTTATGGGAATTGTTACATCAGTGAACCACACCCTCTCCCATGACGTAGCAAGATTACGAGTTCTAATGAAAAGTTTGCTAAAAGAAGTGAAGAAGCATGTGGTGAGCAAAATTCTCTCTTTAAATGTTAGTTGCATGTTTATACAATGTAACATAAAAGAACTCTCCTTTACATTTAACAGTACATTACATTTTCTTACCTGCCAAGCAGTTTCTCATTCCACATAAGTTACATTAAATGGAACATCTATTTTTAAAGATGGTTAGTTTTGGTGTTATTTTTTTCAGCAGTGCATAGTGTTTATAAAAGAATAATGTAAAATCATAGCCACATAAACATAGAGGACTTTCTAAGTGTTATTTTCAAAGAAAATAAGCTACATGAATTTGGTTTCCACAATAATTAAATGTCATGTTCAGGGTACGTGGCCTAATGGTTAGCAGGCTTGACTCCGAGTCAAACAGCCCGGGTTCAAGCCCTGGCCGGGGCGCTGCTTTATGCTCTTGTGCAAGACACTTTACTCTCACAGTGCCTCTCTCCACACAGGTGTATAAATGGGTACAGGCAAATTTACTGCTGGGGGGACTGGCCTCTCATCCAAGAAGGAGTAAGCCTGGTTTTCACTAGCGACGCAAGCACAAGTGCAAGATAACAGCTCTTATTTCGCCAAGAAAACGGCTTAGACTCAAGCAAAGCACAAGTGCAATGCAGTTTTATGCTTGTGCTTGTGCTTGCGCTTGCGGCAAGCACAAGAACAAGGATCAAAATTTGTCCTTTTTGCATGATTGCTCTTATGCTTGCGCTTGTGCTTGTGTCGCTAGTGAATACCAGGCTTTAATGCTACGGAAACCGGGATAAGCTCCGGCTGTATGGACCACTTGGCTTGAACACAGACTTAACCTTTACAGGGTTTTGAAGTCCATCTCAATAATTATTGTCCAATTTTGACCATCCATATGCGTTAACTGGTGTGCAAATATGGATATAGTAAAGTGTTCATTATTAAGAAGTTTTACCCTGAGAAGAAACATACCTCTTACCAGTAGATTTTCTTTTGTCTATCAGGCAACAGTCGATGAATTACAAACGAAAGTGTCGCAGAGTTTGAAACCAAACCATAGCAGTGTAGTGTCCAGAGGGCATCTTGAAGCAGACAATATGGGCGTTTCAGAACAAGTCTTCAATTTGTCAGCCATTGTGACAAAGCTCACTGATGATGTGGAGCGACACTCCAAAAATCTTGCTGAACTGGTATGCTTGAACTTTGCAATGTGTATTAGTAGTTAAAAAGAAAAAAAATTGCATTCTACAGGTTTATTAGGAAAAGCAAAAAACAACTTTTCTGTGTTCAATTGTTCAATGCAGATGTTGGAAGTTGTACAGATCAACACAACTGTGTTCAATTATCAACATCAGGATGCTATACCAGAGAAACCAGCACCATGCAATTGCTCAGCAGAAGTGGGCAATCTATGGGAGCAGCTATCCAGTAACAAATTCAGCATAGAAGCAGTGCAGAAAGATCTTCAAGCACTACAGAAGCCAGTTACAACTCTGCCAAGTAAGGATTCAGTTATTAATTGCCTTGTTATAATATAGCTGAATAAGTCTTTTTGTAAGTTTGTGATTTTCACTTCAAAAGCACTGTTTGGAAAGAGTATAGACATTGTGGTTTAATTTTTTCTTTGGTTTAACAATTTTTAAACGAGTTTGATTTTAAGTTTCCTTATCTTATATTGATTATAATAATCTGAAGCAAAGGGAAATAATAGTTAACCTTGTTTGAAAAAATTTAAATCAAGGAAACATTTAAATCGCAATGTAGATGTAGAAATTTTGTACAGAAACATGCAAATCCCATTAAGACCACACATTTCTTAGTTTTACTTGTATTTGTTGAACACTCAATGACACTTCATGATAAAATCAGTCTGGTCTTACACAATGTACCTTGCTTGACTTTTAAAATAAAGTAAACATTAATGACATATTTTAATTACCAGAATTCCTTTGCAGATTAAGATTATGTATTAACAGAGCTAGAAAGAGCGATTTTAAATGGCTTTAAACCCTGAAATGTTTCATACCTTTATTCACAGAAAACAACACCTCAGTGGTTGAACCTACAGAAGCAAGCATTTCTGACAACAAGAAAAAGACTGAAAACCAGAGCTTAGCTGAAAGCATAGCAGCAGAAACTGATAAAGATATTGAACAAGATGAACTCCAAGCTGAAAATATTAAACCATCTCCTTCAACAGAAAGTAATGCCAGTGTCTCTGTGTTAGAAGTTGTTAAGGTTACAGAACCTCCTGTAACAGCCTCACCATCTGGGCATGTGAACTCATCACAACCATCAAATACAACTGCATCTCCTCAGGTCACATTAGTCGACTCCACAGTAAACAATCAAAGTTAGTTACCAATCTTTTTGTTTTCAGTTTTATTTTCATTTACTTTTATTTTGTTTCTGTCACAGTCTATTTTCAGACTATATACAACATAAAATTGATATATAGCAGTCAGCCCACTAAATCACCTCTGTGCACAATAATGTTTTTTTTTCTTTAAAGGCAATATTACTTTAACATGGTTTCAATGAATTTTATAAATACACAAGCGATTATTTCATCAGCTTCCTCTTACACTGCACATGTATTTTACAATATTTATAAGCTGCAAGTTATAAACTTGTCTCTACTTGGGCTCAAAGTTAGGCAACCCTATTTGGGTTGTCTGGCACCCTACTAATTTCTGCCCAAACCTGAAAAACATTGCTTGGGTGGTGCAAGTGTAACATGACAAGGCCTGGGTGATTGCCCAGAAAATAATAAAGTTGTTAAGATTGATATAATATTAATGAGCTGTCTGTTTCCACCTGGCATGTAGCTTCATCCACTGATCAGAAAGTCCAGGTTGTCAAGCTAGCAACACCAAGTTCAGAAGAGGAGATCGAACATAATCTAGAAGCTCAAGGCAATGACTGATGGATTTATAGTAAAGGTAATGTTTCTTAATGTAAAGTCCCACAGTCCCTTCTGTGGTGTACCTTTGTTGAAGCAAAGATGCCTTTACTCCAGTGGTATATGTTTAATACGGACACCAAAGGGACAAGTGTCCATGTTTAGTGGGTTCTCAGAATAAATGTCGCCAGTGCATGTTTTATCAAAACAAAGACTAAAGCACACAATTTAAAAGGAACAGAGCATATATTATGTGTTACTGTAACTGAAATTAAAACTGAAGAAACCTTGCGTTCATTCAAATAGTCAAATATCTCACTCTAAAATTAATGTTCTCTTCAGTTGTTTCAAATGCGACACCATTATTATTTAAAATAGTCTGTTAATTTAATAATGTCACATTAACCTGTAGAAAGCTCTTCTTTTCTATTTAAAAATATATGGTGCGTAGGTAGCCAGCATCCTTCCATAAAGTGAGGGTAACTTTTTATGAGAGCCGCAGCGTGTCACTTGGGTCGCAGAAAAGCAGGTTAATGTAAAAAAACGACCTTTTGTTTGGGACAAACAAAACTGCGTCCTGTAGTGTACTAAGCGGGTGTCCACAGGGCGGGGTTCCACTGTATTAATAAAGTAATCTCTGGGAGACATAGTGTCCTAAGTCATGCTTAAGAGTTAAACTTGAGAGCATACACATAGCTTGTTGAATTGTGCCTTAGCATTCAATCTCAGAAAAGTAGTATATGCCAATTATTTTACTTCCAGAGTTATTGCAGTTACATTTAAAAGCAGACTTCTGAAAATGTTCCAAATTTGTTAACACTTATGTGTTCTATTTATATTTTTACAGGTTGTGTTTGGATGCTACCTTGATATCAGAAGTTTAAAATTATAGTAATATAAGCAGTACCATCATGGTTTAATACCACATTCCAATTGTAAAATAGTCAAATGTTATTATTATGACATCATAATAAATTTTGAAAGGGTTTTATATGAATATCAAGAATTTATTAACATATTTGTGTAGATATTTAATACCAAATACAACATTAATAGGATAAATTTTTGGGATACATTTCTTGGATAAATTTCCATGTTCCCCAAATAAACACAGTATATTTTGATTTACCATTGTTGTGTTCTCATGACCATGTAGGAGAGTGTCCTACATAAATACTTTAGGGTTTCCCAATACCTAGATTGGAACTGAAGATTATTTGCTGGCATCTTGTAACATAAGGTAGCAAATCATCTGGTTCAAAAATGTGTAGCTACTATTTCTTGGATTGATGCAAGAAAAATATCTTTAAAGGACTGTGTGACGGCTGAGTTTGATGTATTTTATTTAGTTTTGCCAAATACTCGTTATGAAACTTCATGTAAGCGAAAAAGGTACTTCTATGGATCTAAATGACAAAACCATAGCTTCATTCCAAACAAAACTGTCTCTAGGGCGTTATAATAAAATGTTGCAAACAAACGAGATTAACTCTGAAAACTGTTCAGCCTAACAGTTTTTCAAAAACCTGTATGGTTCTCCGCTTTAATCTTCTTCAATGTTTTGTCCATCCGTACCTTCTTTTGTATTTTCTGTGATATTGAAATGTTCCTTCGCTGTTTTAAGTGGTTATTTTTATATTTCACTTAATTTAGTGGCCATAATTTTATGTCTGAATCTGGCTAAAATCCGTTACACAGTTCTTTTAATAACAATACTGTTATTGGTTCATGTATGTACATCACTTTTGTTCATCTTGTGGTCATATAAAGTTAATCTTTCAATAGAGTGGTTAACATGTCAAGCCTGATGCTGAATCCTCTCACTTGACAGGTGTAATCTTGTTTCCTACAATAAACAGTGTTTTCTATATATTCGCTATGATTTTCTGTGTTAACGTTTGCTTCAAATTGTTGTATAGAAGATAGTGCATTTCTTTCATCTCTATCCGTAAACTTGCAAAAAATAACTCCAATATTTCCACAATACTGAAAACAGGCTAGTTCATTGGCATTTATTTATAAACCAAACTGACCCAACCAACAGAATTTTGGTTTTGCTTCGTGTAATCCGTTGTAGTCGTTGAGTTTTGACCATCAGTGCACACTTGTCCCCCTGAAAGGTTTACAGAAAAAACCCGCAAGTAAATTAGATACCATTTTTATAAGAACCTATTTAGCCTAAAATTTGAAAACAGGTTCTTATTTTTTAAAATTGATTAAATTTGTTTACTTTTGGAAAAATATGATAAGTCAACGTTCTGGATCCTCTTTGGAGATATGTAACCTAGAAGCCTTATTACCCCAGATGCAATGTAATGCATCGAAATGCAAATTTTATACAAGTAAAAGGCCGAATACCACTAAAATCTCTATTTAACAACATTGAAATTTTTTCCTCAGAAATTAAGAACCTAATTAGCCTAAATTTGTGTAAGAACCTATTTAGGCTAATCTAAAAAAAACAATAGGTTCTTACTCGCGGGTTTTTACTGTATCTGACCCTAACCCGACGTTTTCACATAGGTTGAAACTTCGGAGGCAAGTTAAAATAAAATCCTGAAAGGGTTACTATTGCTCCACTTCACGAGACGACACTACAGCTCTTCTGTAACGAATTTCTTTATTAATCAACATAATAAAATTTATTAACATTTCTTCAGCATAGAGGTAAACGAGAAAGCGTCTTAAATACAATATGACGATAAATACAACAGTCCAAAAGATAAATATATTGCAATCATGTTCGCGAGAAAAAGAGCGACCTATTTATAAATAGTAAAAATTCAACGTTGGAAAAAAACACGTTCGGGTTACGCACAGCGGTTGTCGCATGGCCCAAAATACTGCCTCAAACCCAGGCCTGGTTGCAAAGAGAGGCGGGGAGGGAAACACCCAGCACTGGTACCGCGCGTAATGTAGAAAGGTTGAGAACGAGACAGCCTGGGGTGAGATATATGTGGTCAAAAGATTAGAAATCAAGTAAACTTGGACGGTAGTCAATTGTTAACTGGATCAAAAGGTTTGGGCTGAAAACCACCGCTTTCTAATTCTGAGTGTGCTTGCCCTTACAAATGGCTTTCGTTTGAAAACCGTGAATTTCAAGGCCATACAAAAACCACTGTGCTTGCAACTTCATGTTAAAATATAAATAAATAGTATGCGACTCAACTGCAATAATCATTGTACGACTAATATGTACAAAACTAAACTCGAGAATTGTACGTTCAATGATTTGACTTGTTTATGTATAAATCATTTTGAACGAAAAAGCATGCATGTCTAAACTATCTTTTCACTTGTAGCAAAATGCAGTATTTAGGTATGAAGTCGTGGCGTCAAATTTAAGCGAATCCCAGTTTTTGTTCGCAACATTATCTCGGGAAACAGATCATTCGATGTCACAAGGTTTTCTTTGTTTATGGACAAGTCGAACCTGCAAAACGAAATTAGCCATGTGTAAATAATAAGAATGTACTTTTTACAAGATACTGGCTACAACACTAAAAAGAAAAAAACTACCAGAAGAGAAATATTTAATTAGAGATATTAAGCTTAACGTTCTAACGGCAAATGTAAAAAAATCCTGTTGTTTATTTTCCTCTAATTATTGAATTAAACCAAGGAAATAATCAACTCGGAACCCCCGTTAGAAACCGGAAAAGGTGTTTAGCGCGGGAAAAATGCTATGAGCCAATCAGGATTCGAATTAAACGTGCATCCGCTATCAAGCGCGGGAAATATGCTAAGAGCCTATCAGAACTCGTATTAAAACATACACCTGGTATCAGGCGGGGGGAAAATGCAATGAGCCAATCAGAATTCGCATTAAAACATGCACGCGGTATCAAGCGCGGGGAAAAAGCAATGAGCCAATCAGAATTCGAATTAAAACGTGCACCCAGTATCAAGCGCGGGAAATATGCAATGAGCCAATTAGAGCTCGTATTAAAATATGCAACTGGTATCAGGCGCGGGAAAATGCAAAGAACCAATCAGAATTCGCAATAAAGAGCGTGTACCAGTGTCAACCGTGGAAAGTGAAGTTGACGTATGATACCATCAATCTGCTCTCTAAACAAATCAGAAAACAGTTGACAAGCAAAACAGAACAAACCTCTTAAGAATCATTGCCACGGCTATCTTCATTTCAGCCATTGCAAAGTTCATTCCAATACAGTTTCTGTTGAAATTAAACAAAGAAATATAGTGCAAAATATGATTCTTTAATAAGACATTTTGAAGCATTACGGTTATGTTACGTGTCTTGTTTGGATGACGAAGTGTCTTGCAAAAGGGTATCATGAGTATGATGTCGTTGCTGCTTTCTGTTCACTCACATAGTCTGAAGCCTTACAGAAACACTTGGTGTGTATTAACGTAACATGAGGCTTTTTCCGAGTTGCATTTTCAACTGGAAATTAGTTAGTTTGCAAGACGAAAAATGTTCACGTATGACCTATTTCCATATGAAAGGTTGAGCACCAAGACTCGTTTTGAAACATGAAAACGGCATCTCGAGAATGGGCTATTGAACACTATAGTCATTCTTGAATCTACTGTAGTTAAGTTCGATTACCTAGGGTTGTTTACAGTCTTCGTCCTCTAACACCAGCTAGAATTAGACAAACCAACGTGTCATTATTTACTCCACGCAACAATGACAGAAATACAGCCTAAGGTTATAAGCTGTTTGACTAAATAGAGTTTCGTCAGGTCTCTTCCCGTCCCGTCTCGTATCGTATCGTCTTATCTTGAACTGATCTCACAGAATTTCAGCACTTACCTTGGTCCGGCAGAGAATGGTATGTACGCATAAGGTGATCTCTCTTCCTTGCTATCGACAGTGAATCGCATTGGGTCAAATGTCTGTGTTAGGAAACGACTCAGTATTATTAACATTTTAGCGGCAAGGTTATTATTCTGTTCCATAACAGTTAACAGCTTAACAAAAACGTTTGCTTTGATTTTTCGATACAGGTGCAAGTACAAAACGAGCAAGGATGCTTTCTCATCTTTGTCAATAGTTAATCTGGTGTATTTTTTATTATCCGTACTCCTGCTTGGCTTTCTTGTTTTTTTGTTTTGTTTTGCAAGTTTTAAACCATTATTTAGAGATTTCGTTCAATTTCATGACCAGCTGTTAAAGAACTAGCCTTCTTTGTAGGCGTTTTTAGGATCACTAATGACCTCCCTTAACACAACACTGGCCTGGCAAAAGGAGCTTAATTAACTTTCTTTGAACAATTTCTTTCACTGGTACCGTTATAGTTAAGCGTTACTGTGCCATTACTATTGCTGTTAGTGTTCCTGTTTCCATTAATTACCGTTACCACTACCGTTACATTCAGCGTTGCCGTTACTGTTGCAGTTAACGCTACTGTTATTGTTACTGTCACCGATACTTTTAGCGTTACAGTTACCGTTGTTACTGTCACTGATACTGCTACCGTTCTGTGCTCGTTGTTGTCTATATGATTGTCATTATAGTAAAGTACCTCAGGGTCTTTCCACACATGTGGATTGTGATGTAAGGCATATGCATTGATCATGATCCAAGTGCCTGATGTACAAACAAACACACAGGATCATTAGTGATGAAGAGTATGAGTTTTTATATACTCAAACAATGAAGCCGGTCAAGTATTCTTCCCAATAATAACTTGGGAAGGAAGAATTGCACTAGGAACTCTTTGAAAGACAGGCTAAAGACAATCGTTCTCCAAAATGCCAAGAAATGAACCAGTCAAGCGACAAAGAAGGACATAAAGCCAGAAGGCCCTGCACCAATTCCTTACCTTGCGGTACTAATTTACCATCAATTTCGTACGACTTGTCCAAGCTGCGACTGAACATTGGAAACGGCGGGTACAGTCTCATGCTCTCCTTGATAACAAGCGTCACATACTTGAGTTGGCACAAGTCATCCCTGGTGAAGCAAATATATCACACAGTCGAACAAAATAACTAGATGATTGAAGGGAGCATTTTTCGGGGGAGCGGTTAGTTGTGTTACACTCCTTTTTTTATAAGAATACAGTTTTTCCAACCTAGGCTGAATATTCTTATTTTTCTGCTGATTTTAGGCTGAAAATAGTCTTATGAAGATTCTTAGATAATACTGCTTGACATTTCTGTTTTGTATGTATGTATGTATTGGATGTTTGGTGTCCAGATCTGTATCGTGTTACATTGTGCACGTGTTCCATCGCTTTTCGTTGCAGCCAGCAAGATCAAGATGTCGCGTCAGATAACAATTGACCGTTTGGCTTTAAACAAAACATTCCTCACAGAGATACAATGATACAATGAAGGAAACGAGAACACCTGATTTTGTTTCAACTAATTAAAAATATGTTTAATTGTATTGTATTTACAAATTTTCAACTCAAAATTATATTCTTTTCAAAATCTCAGCCTCGGGTTTATTCTTAAGATATTCTTAAAACATCGCAATTTTCAGCCTCGATATTCTTATAAACTAGATTCTTATAAAATGAAAAGAGTGTATATCAGGGAGAGTACTTAGTGAGATTTGGGGAATTTTGTGGAAATTTGTAAAAGTTGTATTCTCTTCTAGAGGAAAAGTCAAAATACAACCACAGTCACTCCTATGCCTGTAAGTTTGTTTTGACGAGCGCGCATTATCAATTATCTACACGTAGCCTGAGCTCTTTGAAGCTCACTCAACTTTTGCAACAACTATTCACTGAAGTGGAGGTGGCTAGTGATGGATATTTACCGATCGCGACTCGGTAAAAATTCACCACTATTTCTCGCGTGCGTTGCTCGGAGGTGAATAGCAAAGGATATCCGGAGTTTGACTAGTGACTTGCCAATCAGCGCGTGCAAAAACCCTATCCTTCTAGGATTATTTTTTAGCGTGTTGAACTCCAGGTTGGGTCCGGGTTCGAGCGCTGGCTGGGGTCAATGTGTCATGTAATGTTCTATGGCAAGACACTTTACTCTCAAAGCGCCTGTCCCACCAGGAGAATAAATGGGAATCGGTGAACTGTTATCTTGACAAAATGCTGTGTAAACTGTTCACAGCCCTCAATTTAATCTGAATCATATATTTCTTCGATCGTTGAACACGAGAAAAGAATCACGATAGAACTGGACGGCTGTCAACAGTCTAAACGCTTTGAGGTAACTGCAATAAACTAGCATCCCATCCAGGGATAGAAGTAATACTTATAGTCGCTTTATGCTATAGGACCTTAGATAGATCCGTCCCAAGTGCAGACATTTCGACATTAACTGCTTTGAATTTACGCGCTACAAATTACCAGTTACATGTATCGTTGAAATCAAACGCTCTTTTCACAGGATGCACGCAATAACGGCCTACAAAATGTTTAAGACTTACCATTCAAGTTCTTCTTTGTCACCAAAGACTTCATCTACTTCCTCCTGACACTTCCTCTGATGTTCAGGGTATACCGTAAGGTTGTAGAGTGTCCATGAAATCCCTTTGTTATAGAAGACAAAAGTGAGGTCAGAATTCAACTTGCCTCCTAAAAGTTACGAGTTCTATTTTGACTTTTGGAGCTCCATTTTTGCCTACTAAGTCCAATAATGTTGCACATAGACAAACCAATAAACGTTCATTTTTCCTAAAGACCTAGTTATCTAAACACTTATTTTCCTGTTTTATTATATGAACCAGACCGTTACAGGTATGTTCTAAGATCTTTTATGCGTGTTCGAATTAACCAGTAAAAAAAGCTGTTGAGTTTTATATCCAATCACGAGCAAAGCCAAAGCCACGTGATTTGGTTTACACGCGTTTTCCCGCGCTTGGCAAGGGTTGCATGTTTTCCCGCGCTTGGCGTAGGTCGCATTGCTTCGAGATCTGATTGGTTTACTACGTTATCTATGCTTGTCGTGATTGGCCAGATATGCTTGCTTTGATTGTATAGATAGTTACCTGCAGCAACAGTGTCTTGGCCCGCTGCAAAAAACGTCACGACTTCTGCTCGTATCTCTTCATCAGTCAAGCCATTTCCATCTTCATCCTGCAAAACCAACAACAGAAACTCTTCTTGTAGATTGTAATACATTTTCTATAAATCGGCTTTGGAAGGCTTGGCCCTTGCAGTGCATTACCCCGTTTTAAGGAATGGTATTTCAAGTTTTACTAAACAAAACTTATACCACCCAAATTTTGCATATAGTAATTTTTGTGGGTAGGTAAAAACATAAGTCAAACCTTTCTTAGGTCGGTCTCCAATATAAATCGCTCATCATGCTCATCAGGAGAAAACAATAGAGCGCCAATAAAGTTGTCCTGTCATTCAGTTTCGTGTTTGTATAGAGCTGTCCCTGCTAGCTTTATAGCATAGCTAGCAGAGCAGCGCAATCAAATTCAGTATACGCGAGCATGCACAAAATCTTGCGCTTCTTTCTTGATCTCCAAACTTTCTGCGTGCACCATATCTCGATAGTGCACTCTAAATCATGAACAAATTGCTAAATTACGAAAATGATTATCATAAAAAAAAATAAACACGTAAACAATGTGTACATTTACCTTGGCTGCAAGAACAATATCAACCATGTCCAGGTGCTTCTTCCTCCTAAGTTTGTCTTCCACTCCCTGCATTTATTAACGTGAAAACACAGCTGCATTACTTATCAGATCAAGAGACATAGAAGCCGGCTTCAGGTCAAAGGCAATGCATTTTTCAGACAGCTGGGTAGCGTATGAAATAAATATTTCACATATTCCACATTTCTGATGCTCATGCTTGAGGGCAGGGTGCTTTTTTTGGGGGGGGGGGGGTTGGTTAAAAAGAAAATCAATACAAACTGTCCACACAGTGCAAAAACATCAACTAAAATAACCTTTATAAAAGCAAAAGCCGACTATAACGAACAAACCTAGCACTTATGGCCATTTATATTAGACAAACTGTTTGCGAGTATTCTATTCAGTTTCAACGTTTTTGTCAATCAGTACATGAAGAGTATAAAGTGTCATCAAATATTTTAATTTTTTCTCATGTTATATATCTAAAGGACATACTTTCTATCAAAGTGGATAAACGTATTTGTTCAAAAAAAGTCATAAAGACAATTTCCAGAAAATTACAAAATTAAGTACATATTTTGAACACTGGTAAGAATTCAAGGTTTACCCAAATTTGCCTCAATAACTCAGCATTCTTGTATCATACTTGTAACTATATATCGTTTCAGCCAGTTTTCATACATTTTCCTGTAGAGCTTTTCTCCTCTTTCGTATTATTTCCTCAGCCTTGCGATGAGCTGCAGCACAGTTGCTATAAAACTTTCTCCCATCACTTGTCCAACGGAAAATCCAATCAGGGTGTAGAATGGGTGTACTAAAATAGAGTACATTATTTGTTAGTGATAATGGTAGCATTTGTAAATAATTATTATCATTTATTATGACATTATTAGACACGGCACTCACCTTTTGTAGTTTATTTAATATGGACTGTAATGTCTCATTTTCAGAATACAAATACCAACTTTTAAAGTACAGTTATTTTCACTTAAGTTGTTACTAAAATGGAAGATACAAAACTTCATTAACTAACTAGCTATAGAGCCACCTCTTGATGGGAGAAGAAAACTAACATAATAAAATTATGTATGTCAGCTAATAAAAAGTATATCTACTGTAAAGCAAATTGTTTCAAAGTCTTAAAGGGGTCATTAGTCGTACAGAACCAGAGGTGCTCAAAGGAGAAGTGAAGATAGGTCCATTTGTGCTAAAAAAAAAAAAAAGGCAGGGGTGGGGAAAGGAGGGGGTGAAAAAATATTTGGCATTTCAGCCCAATATTTTTAAGTCATGACAAATATGACCAAAAAATTGCACATTTTTTACTATAAAGTATTTTAACAGGTGCACCTTCCCAATAAAAATTACTACAGATCAGTGTTTTAGTATCCTGATGCTGTGACTTCAATTTAAATTTGTTGAACATAACACTCACATAAGTCTTTTAATCAGTGCTTTGGAGATTTCAGTGACACTTCTTGTGAAAATATCCTGACTTCTGTAAAGTAAATTTTCAAAGGGATGAAATCCGTTACTACATGCGGCAACTTGAACGTTGAATTTCCTGCCTCAAGTTACTAAAAATAGCACAAATGCAAATTAAAATTTTCCAGATCTATGATTCTTGTCAAAATTGTCATTGATTAATATCCAAAAAAGTTTTGGCCCAAAATCTCTTGTTGTCATTTAATGCAAAATATATATATACCGGTATATACTTAAATTTGGAAAAGTAAGATTTCGGAAAAATTATGAAGACTCCTGCATAATTTGCTGTTAATTTCAGGTTCACTGCATCAAAACAAAAATGTTGCTCTCACAGCCTCCCCCCCCCCCCCCCCCCCCCCCCATTTATTGTCAACTAACAACCTCAGGGCACAGAATTACAAGGTGACATAGTCCCTTTAATGCAGACTGCACAGCACGTCCCAAGTAACCTTCAAGTCTTTGGTACTCTTGTAAAATACTCACACATTTGTTTGGCAGTTACTTTTATAGCTGAAAGCACATTTTAGTGTGGAGTCAAGTGCCATCAAGCCAATATCACGAAAACACTCCATTTCATTTGGATTTCGAGACCATTTGTCCTGTAACAAATTAAAGAAGCTCAAACTAAATCTTACAGTATAAGCTAGCATTCAAAGCACTTGGTCAATAAATAAAGAATAAATTATAAATTGTCCAAATCTTATACTTGTCCTTGATCCCCTATGTCTGTTAAAAATTAAATTTTTCTGCATGTGTTCAATTACCAGTACAATGTACTGGTCGTCTCCCAAAGCTACTCACCAGTAAGGTTCTGGTGGACTCTTGGAATAGTTTTGTGTATGGCTTCAAGATCTCTGCATGAAAAGCTGGTGTCAAAAGCTTCCTCATCTGGAGCCATCTTTTTCCATTTACAATGGTCAGACTATTTCCTATTAATTCATAGATGTCTAATCAGAATTTTCCCCATGCAAATACTTAATGGCTGAGTAGAGTTGACATAAAGTTAACAACAGTGGTCAGGTTGTTTCTTACTAACTAGAAGGTGTCTAATTAAAATTGCGCCCCTATTGCACACTTGCATGTTATTTGACTGCAAACTGATAACAGTCCACCCCAAAAAATCCCTAGGGATTTAAACAAAACCCAAGAAAATCCCTGGACCAAAAATCAACCCCCAAAAAAATCTCATGTCAAATTTCTGACCCATTAAATTTTTCAGAAAGGGGGAATAATCTGAAGATATAACACAAAAAAAACAACATTAGAAACACGTTCAGTGTTTGTACTTTATTCACAGAACTATGCGGCCAAGGCACTACCACCAATCTTTAGATTGTTTTTAATACCAAAAAAAATCAAATTTCTGACCCATTAAATTTTTCAGAAAGGGGGAATAATCTGAAGATATAACACAAAAAAAACATTAGAAACATGTTCAGTGTTTGTACTTTATTCACAGAACTCAGGGCTGTGCTCTAAGGGTGCCTCAGGCGACTAACTTTTGTCTTTGGGCGACCAGATAATCTTATTTCTTTCATATAAGCTTTATGCTGGGCACCCTGGATCTCATAGTTTGGAACCTTTGGGCTCCTTATAATTTTTCTTAGAGCACAGCCTTGGAACTATGCGGCCAGGGCACTACCACCAATCTTTAGATTGTTTTTAATACCAAAAAAATCCCTACTTAAATCAAGCCACCCAAAAAAAAAACTTGCCAAATTTTCCTACCCAAAAAAATTAATGCCGGAATCGAAAACTTCAAACCCCAAAAAATCCTTTAATCATCCCTGTCACTTGAAATCCCAAGTACCACCCCCCTAATTAAAATTGCTCCCCTATTGCACACTTGCATGTTGTTTGACTGCAAACTGATGACAGTCCACCCAAACAAATTCCTAGGGATTTAAACAAAACCCAACAAACACATTCAGGGTGCAGAGGGTCCCTCTGCACCCTCTACCCTCCCTGCTTCTTTATCTTTTTTTCCTAATAATTATTTGCAACATGTTACACAATATTCCTAAAAACTCCTTTCTCTCTTTTCCTACCTACCACAGACTTCCCTCCCCCTTTACTCTTATTTGCCCCATACATACTCCTCCAGTGATGAGACTACTGAAGAACTCTGATCCCTCTTGTAGACTTTCACTACAAGGGAGACTCCCATTGCATCCCCACCCCTTTCATGTGGGAGTCTCCCCCTGGCAACCAAACTGGACTAACCCGATTAGCAAAGCTGGCTCTGTTTTTCTGAGATCTTGGCATGTCTGTTAAAAACGACAGAAATCAATTTTGCGATAACACTCTGGATAACCAGACCAGCCCGGTTGGCCAAAAATCATGCGCCAAAACCATTTGTGCTAAATTTAATGTCATTATTTATTTACAGAAAAAATATAAGATTAATCTTACCAGTGAAGGGCACAACAAGGCTGTAGACAAATTCCTCTTTTGGTACATGGCCAGACAGCACAGTTTTAATAGTGTCGGGGTGGCAAAGGACAAGAGCTGACCGCAAAGGACCAAACCACAAAGGGTAGGCTGTTTTATACTGTGTGGCACATTCCACATGGAATTTTAATCCATTACCATCAAAGGTTGCCTTTAAAGTGAACAAAGCAACAGAAGATAAAATTAAGTACCTTAGTCTAGTTGCAATTTCCCTCTTTACTTTAAAAAATGGGAAAAGTTAGTAAATGTTCTGCAGTCAGAATAAGCTTAATGCAAAAATTAAGTTCAATATTATTGCTAAGTAGCCCTGTGCGAGTGTAAATTTATTTATTTATTTATTTGTAACTTAATTATTTCTTTTTATTTCTTTGTGTTGTAAAAATGTTTTGTAAATGTGTTGAAGAAATGAATAAAAAATGTCCAAATGACAAAAAAATAGTTGCAATTTAACTCAGGGCAAGGGACTAAGGGGGTAGCTGAACTTCCCACTTCCCATACCTTTTACCCCTGGGTCCTGCCCCTTTCCTTAGTGGCCTGCGCCGGGGTGGCACTCCCATATATGAGCTATATAGGTATGTGCCACTGTGAAGGGTATAGTTTTCAAGCCATTTAGTGTAGGAAAGGGTATAGATAATAATGAAATCAGAGACTTTTGGTCTAGAATAGGGTATAATTTTCCAGAAAGCTGATCAGTGGTATGATGAATTGAGTTCAGAATAGAAATTAAAAAACCCTTTATTTAAGAAATAGAAAGTTTGATGATAAAGAGGCCTTCCTAAAGGTAAATAAAATCATCGCAGCAATGTTTTTGACACTGATGGTTTTCCATACAGTTACAAATTTTAACCAAATTCACTCGTCACGTATACTTGAAACAGCAGAATTCATGAATCATGTGTCTTTTCTAGCTATTTTCACGCGTCACAGTATTTTTACGCGTCACGGACTTATTTTTGCCCTTGTCATGTGTCACGCATAAACCCTTTGCTATCCTCTAAAAATAGCAAGTCTGGGATAGGGTAGAAATTTTTGGTGTCTAGTCTAGTGTAGGGTTGAAATTCTCAGCAGTACACCCCGAACCAAAAATAAACAACATGCCTCACCCCCAGGCTAAGTGGCTCCCATCTATTCAATTCTTTTTCTATTGCAAAATGTAAACTCAGAGATCAGTTCTGAAATGAATCGAATTGCCATTTTAATAAAACAAATTCTTAACTGTTTTGACTGTAAGGATGTTCATATTTTTACTAGAAAGTTTAGTTCAAGTTTTTGATGGAAGTGTTTTGAAGAAACCTTATTATTGTCACTGGAAGTGTGAAATTAATAAATTATTTATAACATTCTAATCTTTGAGGATGGATTACCTTCAATTGATGAGTGAAATATTTTAACTGATATGAATTAATTGCTATTTCTTTTTTAAAACAACAGCCAACATCCTAAATATCTGTACCAAGTCTATATTTGTTGTCAAGTTAGCATGGTAGAGTCGAAATTTCCGGATTTACAGTAAAAAGAGCAGACATAAAATTATTTAAATAATTCAAAAAAGCCTTTTAAACGAAAGCAAGCTGCTTCTTAAATTACACTGCATTTTATTCATGTTCTAGAACTAGCTGAGAATCTACTTCTGTTTTTCTCAAAAACAATTCCAGACTTCACCGGTTTTAAATTGCAGAGACAATATCTCGAACTTACAGTATTGGAATTTAAAAATAAAAACCAATTTCTGTTTAATAGCAGTTTACTGTTCTTTTTCAAAAATTGCACAAGCATTTTGGACAATTCTTTTAATTTCCTTGCAGCAGTTCAATTTCTTAAGAAAAGATCTTTGTTATAATAAAGATAAAAGCTTAGCTAATTTACTTACTCGATCAACATGTCCTTTGAGCCAATGTGCCGGTGGTCCACAAAACTGCTTGATTCCGTTGTAAGACTTGCACATTAAAACAATACTCGTAATTAAGAAATGTGCAAAACAAACGACTATTAATGAAACGAAAACCATCACCCAAGTAGAAACTTGAAGGCTAAATAGCTGCGAGAAGCCCAAAAAGGTACTAAAAGACAAAGCGTCTGACATACTGCCGACAAATGTGCAACAAAAAACAAAGTGTGCTTCGTTGAATTGTGCTCAGTGTAAATACGCAAAAATTAGACTTTCAAATGAATTCTACCGCCTTTGAAGAAAAGTTGACATGTGTACATAGTCATGAAAACAGAATCAAATCTTGTCTTTGTTCTGTCGATTTGAACTGTTTCTTCAATTACAGACACACGGGACAGAGGAATCGAAACTGATAGTCGAAATACACTTGTGGTCAGTCTTTTTGTAAACAACTCTCTTGCATTAAACAAAACAAAAAACATTCAACATACCTGCCGGGCCCAAAATAAACTTTGATACTGATCAAAGTTTTACATAAAGGTATCGGCGATCATGTTTGATGCACTATGTAAGCCATGTGGTCGCTAAAACATTACTCTTCTTATCGCATATTGCATGGTCTTTTCGCCGCCATTTTTCAAAAGTCTGAATTTGACGATCCGGGGGGTACGTGTCTACTATGGGG
>NC_135771.1:18678234-18710245 GCF_052425735.1 Oculina patagonica
TGTATAACCAAATCACTGTTAAAAAGATTTAATTGACAAAAATAAATCGACTATTATATCCTTTGACACCGCTTAATTTTAACAAGTTTCAAAAACATTAAAAATTGCAACTTTTTTTTTCTAGTCTCCTCCATACCCATCTTTCTATCCAGACTGATCCCTGGGTCACAAAAACTCATCGTGTTGAAGCTCGTGGTGTGTATGCTGACACTTTCGATTCTCTGAAGCCAAAGGCCTTTCCGAATTTAATGGACCGTACCCCAATGAACAATAAAACACTTGAAGAAACTGCTGAGTTTATTTATGACGTTGCTAGAAATTACAGTCAGTTCTCCACAGCGGGAAAGTTTTTATCATATGAACTGTCACCTGAGGGAGCCAAGCTGATGCAAGACACTTATGGGTTCAAAGATGACAATGACTACATGCAAGCCATAAACCCAGCCAGTTATAGAGAATATCTTAGGAAAAAACTTCTTGACTTATATTATTATGCCTATAACATTAGACCTAAGAAAGGTATGTCCGAGTTTATTACAAGCCTAGCACAAAGAGTGCGAAGTCAGGGTGGAAAAATCTACCTCAAAGAGACCGTCGCCTCTATTGAAAAAAGAGGGGATAAGTTTTTCCTTCAAACCGCCAACTTTACTGTGAATGCCACCAAAACTGTGATCACAGCTGGACCGACAGCCGTCAAAAAGATAAAAGGTGACGTCATTCAGGGCATCACAGATCACGAGATCTTTAAGTCTATCATAAGTGTGCCAGCATTCAGTGGAGCAGCGGTGTACGAAAGAGCATGGTGGAATGATTCAATCTCTGTCCAGAAGAATAACACTTTGAAGCCACTGGACATGTTCGTATCCAGTAGCAACTGCCTGGGGATTACCATGCCTTACGAGTAAGTGCCCGTTTGACAAAACATCCACGAAACTATCACTTGAAACCAATCTCTCGTAGCGTTTACATAATGTACTATATTTAATTCAACCTTTTCTCGTATCTTTTCATTATTTTTAGAACAGCTTTTCCCGCGAAAAACAGTGTTTTGTTATCAATGCATTCTTCTAACTGTACTTTGATTTGGTGTTTTGAAGTAGGATGCGATAATACCTGGGAGACTGCTCGGGATCAGTTTCTTAAAATAAAAAGATACGGGAATATTTGACTCCAGGGCTTAGTTCTGTGCAAGATGGACACTCCAAGTGATGGTCTTCTGGTATCACGGCAAAGCAGGAAACGCTGTCTCAGCAGAAATAATTAACCAGTGAACTTATATTTTTAATTCAGAAGGATAAGTACAAATTCCTTCTAGATAGATCAAATACCCAGAGTTTGTACAGGGCGATGAAGAGCTCCAAACGATCTTCACCTTTTTTATGCACTCGTTATTCGCGGCTAACTTGCTGCTTTCTTTACAAAGTAGTACTTATAACCTTATACCAGAAACCCACGATAATAACATGAAATCATTAAGGTGGCTCGACCCAGTTTTTTTCTAGCGATACCTATCAACTTTCAAACCTTCATACTTTCGGAAGGTAGCCAAGCGAAGTCATTTTACGCGTGGTGCACAGGAATTCGATGTTGTGCTCAACTCGAAACAATAGGAAATCCCAGAGCACGAAATTATTCAAAACTACGAGATCGCTTCAATATTTACTATATTTTGCGTTTATGTTAGACAACCTTAAAAGTTTTCAAGGAACATTTAATTCAGGGATTGTGTAGTGTACTGATAAATTGCCACTCTGAAAAATTTTAGAGAAACTCGACTCAAAACAATACAAAACTCGACTCAACTCGAAACAATAGGAAATCCCAGAGCACAAAATTATTCAAAACTACGAGATCGCTTCAATATTTACTATATTTTGCGTTTATGTTAGACAACCTTAAAAGTTTTCAAGGAACATTTAATTCAGGGATTGTGTAGTGTACTGATCAATTGCCACTCTGAAAAATTTTAGAGAAAATTCATCGACAAGTTTTGAAATAATCGCTTTTTTTGCGCAAGTAAGCGTAAAATTGGTAAATAGAGCTAAACATTGAGCTTCACTATGATTCATATATCTCATATTTTTCGAAATCGCGCAAGTCTACCTACTTCTTACGGTTTGGATATCAGATATGGGACATTTTTAAAAGGAATGAGGGCTAAAGCCTCTCATTAAACATAAAAAAAGAAGCAAATTTCTTTTAATGAAGTCTTGTGTTTATTTTACGCATAAATTATACCATCTAAAAAGAAATTCCAAGATATTTCAAAATTCCTCTTGTAGATTTCAATGAAACTCCGCAGAGCTAAAGGCAAACACCCAAGGTATACGTATCTATCTATCTATCTGTCCTTGTAGGGGTTTTGGACCTAACGGACAAGCCGTGCTGCATACAATAGCTAATAACGGAGGATGCAGCGACAAGTGGGGAAAGATCCTACAGATATCAGCAAAAGAAGTTGACAAAGAACTGAAACGAGCTCTGAAGTACAAGTTTCAAAGAGATGACGTGCCAGATCCGTTAGAGACTAAGTACAAGTATTGGGAGGAAGGATTCTGGTAAAATACACTAAATTTTACTTAATATTGATTGTCACTTTCATGTTAGACTTCTAAAACCGAGCACAGAGATGGATAACTTATTTTGTTCGATTGTTTGAATCTCGCTGACATGAAAGCAACGCCAGAAAAAATTTAAAAGTAAGTTGGCACGTGGAGCGTTCTATGTTTGTTTATGCCACGCTTTGCTTCATTAAACAATTTAATGTAACCGGTAGAACAATCTCTTCTGGCTCATATAACGAGTGTAACAATATTATTTAATGATGTAGGTTTCTGCAGAAGCCTGGTGCCAACTTTTCCTTGTCTTCTATTAAAAAATGGGCCAATCGACCGCTGACCGGACAAGATGTATTCTTGGTGGACAGAGCATATTACAGTTTCGGTGGAAGGCTGGATGACACTATTCAATCATCACTGGATGCTTTAAAAGAGGGCTGGAATTTAGTTAATTATCTTTCCAAACCTTGACCAAAATCTTATGCAGTTTTAGAGAAAAAATCACGTGAAAGATATTCTATTGATGTACCACTTGATTCTCCTAAGTAATACTGAAAGAGATGTATGGAAACCAGTTAGGAGAATTAATATTTCAAGGTTTTATGGAGAGTAAGAAAATAATTAAGATGTAACGGCAAGGTACCCCATGTCAAAATGCTCTTTCTGTCTCAGCGATTTGCAGGATACAAACAGAAATAGCTCTCAATATTAAGAAAGGTAGCAACAAAAACAACAGATAGATGGGAGAGCTATCTTCTGTGCAAATTCAAACTATTTCAGAACTAAGAACTTTTTTGTAGCTTATGGATAAAAGGTAGCGATTGTTTGCTTGTTATATAAAAGAACCTTTCCATTAGCAAACTCTTTCCAGTTATTATAACGGCTAAAAAATCGTTATCCAGAGCAACAGTTTTTAATAATTGTTAATTATCTGTTAAGTGGATATTATTAACAGTGTATGCAGGAGTTTAAGTTCATTACTTTGGAAAAAGGTAGAGTTAACGCTTACTATTCAGACTATTTTACTTTTTACATTGAAAAATTAGTTTGTCTTATCACTGATTTGCAGTATTAAAAACATTCGAAACTGTATAATGTTCTGTAAAAAATTAGCGGATGTCATTTAAGAATAAGTTAATTAAGTTGTTAAGAAAATAAACAACATTAAACATTGTGATAATGCATCATAAGGTGAGTCACACTATGACCCAATGCAAATACAGTCAACTCTCTCTTAACGGACATCTCTAGAAGACGGACACCTCTGTAAGATGGACACCTGGTGTTGGTCCCATACCTGCCATTTTTCAGTAATTTTACTGTAACTAAACTCTCTATAAGACGGAAACCTCTCTAAGACGGACAGTTGGAGCCGGTCCCGACGGTGTCCATCTTAGATAAAGTTGACTGTATGACTGTTATTAATTTTAGGCACCCAGAAGAATCATTTGCCAACAAAATTAAATTCTTTAACTTAAAGATCAGGTCAAAGTAAATCAGTGTCGAAGTTTCAAAGCTATAGTTTTATCTAATGGGAAGTTACAGGGACATTTATAAGGCCAAAAACATGAATTCGAGGTTAGGCAGGCCGAGGTGGCTTTTTCCATACAAATCTTTTAAATTTGAATGAGTCACAAATGACACAAATCTGCAGCCTTTAAATCAAAACACTGAAACTTCTTATTATAGCAGTATAATTCCATTTATACCATGACATAGACACACATGTATAATAGGAGTTATGGCACAAACCGTGACAACTCGCTCGGCTCGCCCGGGCTCGCCTCGCTCCTTGTCACAATTTGTGTCCATAACTCCTATTATACATGTGTGCGCGGAACGCAAGACGCCTTTCTTACCCCCCTCGCGAAACGAGTTGCAAAAAAGGCGTTGGCGGCATCTCTAACGGCCCGCAGCAACAGAGAGCGCCACCTGTGTGCTAGATTTATTTTTCAATTGAACAAATATTTTTCTTTAGTATATGCAACAGATGGCTGCCGCAAGATATTCGTCAGAAGTTTTGCAAGCTATGATGGAGGAAAACCTCCGTGAATTTCAAAGAAACCCCCAAAGAAATTTGTCTTTTTCACTCGCCCACACCGATTTTAACGAATGGCTAAGAGTATGGAAAATGGACATACCCGAAACTGACACAAACAACAAAGATCTTTACATTTTTGCAAGAAAAAACAAGAAAAAGTTTTATGATCTTTTAGTAAGCGAAATTGATGACTTACGAAGCTTAAAAGCAAGCTTTGGACTTGAAGTTAAATTTTCGATACAAAGAGACGGAGTTACGCAACACATGAACCACTATTTCAGTGAAAGAGAACCGCACGTGTTTTCAAAAAACACCAAAGAAGAAATCGAAAAAGAGTTTGACAGATTTATCGAAAAAGCAAAGGGAGAAATTGAGGCTTGGTCAGAGAAGGGCTCGGGGTGGAAAATTGAAAGAATAGAAATGGCGTATATCAATGTCGCGCGTTATCAGCCATTGAGAGGGGGAGTTATCTGCCTTTACCACCAAAATTGGCAAACAAAAAAGCAGTTATTAACGTGCAAAACAGGGATAACGAATGTTTGAAATGGGCTTTGAGAGCTGCATTATTTCCGCCAAGAGATGGAAAAAATCCGCAAAGAACAAGCAGATACCCAGTTGACGACGGAATAAACTACAATGGAATCGATTTTCCAACGCCTCTAAAGCAGATTGACAGGCTTGAGGCGCAAAACAACAACCTTGCAATAAATGTGTTTGGATGGGAAGACGACTGTGTGATACCTCTCAGAACAAGCAAAAAAGAAAATAGCATTTCCCGTATAAACCTTATGTTAATTGAGTCAGGATTAATTCAGCACTACTGTTTTGTAAAAAGAGTAAGCGCTCTGCTTTACGATCAGACTAAATCACACAACAAAAAACACTTTTGCATGATGTGCTTGACCGGTTTTACAAGAGCAGACTTGCTCGAAAAGCACGAAAAATATTGCAATGGAGTTAACGGCAGGCCAACAAGAATCGAAATGCCGGAAGAGGGGAAAAACACTCTTTCTTTTAAAAACTATCAAAAACAAATGAAAGCGCCTTTTGTAATTTACGCCGACTTTGAGGCATTGTTAAGAAAGATGCAAGGATGTAAACGCGAAACGCCCGAGGACCGCCAGAAGAGAAAAGAACAAGGAGAAGAACTGGAAGACTTGAAGAAAAAAAGCTACACAGACAAGACAGAACAGCACGAGGCTTGTGGATTTGCTTACACAGTTGTAAGGAGCGACGGCAAACACGAAAAACCTTACGTTTACAGGGGTGAAAACGCCGTTGAAGTGTTTTTGAACTGCCTTTTAAGTGAAGAGAAAAAAATAAGATTTGAATTGTCAAAGCAAAAACCCCTTGTGATGACTTCGGAAGACTGGGAAAAATTCAAAAATGCAACCGATTGCCACATTTGCGAAAAAACGCTGATGAAACAAAACTTTTTAGACTCGTTGCCGGTTTGGATTGGGTATTATGGTGAACTTAATTACTTTGGGCAGCTTCACAAAAAATGTTATTACAGCACGAAAAAAGCGGAGCAAAGCCTTGGTACCGAACACCACTATGAGCTAAAAAAGCTGACACAAAACACACACATAGTGGCCGCAAAAAACCAAAAAAAATGTTTGAAGTGCCACAAGCCGCTTATCCAGCCGAACTACAAAGATGTGGTAAAGGACCACTGCCACATAACAGGGAAGTTTCGAGGAGCCGCGCACAACATTTGTAACTTGATGATGAGAATAAATCCAAAAAATGTCCAAATACCAGTTGTATTTCACAACCTAAGGGGCTATGATGCGCACCATTTAATGCAGGCAATGTCAAAGATTTCAAAAGAGGCACAGAAAGAGGTAAAATGTGTCGCAAACAACATGGAAAAATACATCACATTTTCATTTGGCGGACTGCGTTTTATTGACAGCTTAAACTTTCTTCAAGGAAGTCTTGATTCACTTGTAACAGCGACACCGAAGGAGTCATTAAATATAACAAAATCTATTTCAACACAGTCTGATGAAAGTTTTGAACTTCTTTGCAAAAAGGGAATCTATCCTTACGAATACATGGACTCATGGGAAAGATTTAGCGAAACAAGTTTGCCTGAAAAAGAAAAGTTTTACAGCAAACTTAATGATGAGAACATAACGGATGAAGAGTACAAACACGCGCAAAACGTGTGGGAAACCTTTGGCTGCCAGACCCTGGGCGACTACCACGATTTGTACGTTAAGACAGACGTTTCTCTGTTGGCTGACGTTTTTGAAAACTTCCGAAAAATCTGTCTTGAGAAGTACGGGTTAGATCCCGCGAATTATTACACGACGCCAGGCCTTTCTTGGGACGCACTTTTGAAAAAGACAGGCGTGGAGCTTGAGTTACTTACGGACTATGAAATGCATCTTTTTGTTGAAAGGGGATTAAGAGGCGGAATTTCGATGGTAAGCAAGAGATATGCAAAGGCGAACAACCCTTATGTTGAGGGATTTGACCCGAGCCAGCCAAAAAAATACATAATGTACCTCGATGCGAATAACCTTTACGGGTGGGCAATGAGCAAGCCGCTCCCAAAAAGTGGTTTTAGATGGAAAAAGGTTATGCCGACAGAAAAAGAAATAATGACAAAAAAAGAGTTTGCAAAAGCTGGATGGATTTTAGAGGTGGACTTAGAATACCCGAAAGAGCTGCATGACGCCCAAAACAGCTATCCATTAGCGCCAGAGAAAAAGAAAATAAACAAAGAAATGTTTTCACCTTACCAAAAGAAAATAATAAAAAATCTTGATTTAAAACTGCCAGAAAGCGAAAAGCTTGTATTGACTCTCGAAGACAAAACTAATTACGTCGTGCATTACCGAAACTTGCAGTTTTATTTAAAACAGGGAATGAAACTCAAAAAAGTGCACAAAGTTTTAGAGTTTGAACAAGAGGCTTGGATGGAGCCGTACATCCGGATGAACACAGAATTCCGAAAAGAAGCGAAAAGCGACTTTGAAAAGAACTTTTACAAGCTGATGAATAACTCAGTTTTTGGAAAAACAATGGAAAACCTGAGAAACCGTGTAGACATAAGAATAGTGCGCAGCGACGAAACAAAGAAAATAAGAAAATTAGTTGCAAGCCCATTGTATTCAAGACATGTAATGTTTTCAAACGATCTGGTTGGAATAGACATGCGAAAAAGTAAGCTTTTTCTTAATAAACCGGTCTACACAGGCATGACCATCCTTGACGTAAGCAAGTTATGTATGTACGATTTTTATTACAACCACCTGAAAAAAGAGTACGGGGAGCGTTGCGAGCTTTTGTATACAGACACAGACAGCCTTTTGCTTGAGATAGAAACAGAAGACGTTTACGCGGACATGGCAGAAAACATTGAAAAGTACGACACAAGCGACTACCCGAAAGATCATTCGCTGTTTTCAACAAAAAACAAAAAAGTTTTGGGAAAAATGAAAGACGAATGCGCAGGAAAACAAATTTCAGAGTGCGTTTGTTTGAGGCCAAAAATGTATTCAATAATGACAGAAGGTGAAAGCAAAAATGAAATTGAAAAAATAAAGAAAGCCTTCCCTGAGGCGAAAATAAAAGAGTGCACCTGCGAAGGGAAAAAAATGCAGGCAATAATGGCAAACGACGAAGAATTGGTCGAAAAAATAATAAAGAAACATCCGAAAGCAAGAGAGTCAAAATGCTGTAACACAATAAAAGTGGACGAAAAAAATATAAAAAAGGCAAAGGGGGTAAAAGAGTGTGTGACAAAGAAAAAAATAAATCATGAAAACTTCAAAGAAACACTTTTCCAAACCAAGGAAAGCTTTCACGAAATGCACATGCTAAGAAGCTTTAAGCATGAGTTGTTTTCGATAGTGGTGAACAAAAAATCGCTATCCTCCTTTGACTCAAAGCGATGGATAGCGGATGATGGGATACATACAAATGCTTACGGGTATAAGTTTTGCGAAACAAAGCCTACATAAACATAACGTTTAGAGCTTTTCTGAGCCCAAGGGGCTCAAGCACTAAGTGCTTGGTGGTAACTGTGTATTTGGAGGAATAACAAGCAATTCTTCACGCACGAAGCCGCGCTTTGGACCATCGTGCAAGTAATAAAGAACTGGCTGATTAGGTTTAGTAACAGACCTTTCAATGCTGTAGACTTTTAATGACCAAATCGGATCTGTAGCCCTTTTTACGCCGCCTTCCAGCTCGCCAGGTTGGTAGAGAAAGCGCACATTAACGAGAGAGGGGAGTTTTTTTTCTTTCTTGCCAACAGGTCTTGTATATTTTGAGGACGGTTTTGACGAAACAGCCTTTTCTTTAATTGCAGCAGCAGGTTTCTTACCAGTAAGACTGGTTACTTCGTTGTTCAGAGCGGCAACAACTTCGGGTAGCCTTTTTACCCACGCTGTCGACCGCTGGCCAGATGGCAGGGTCATCTCGACACCGTACTGATAACCAAACAGGCGCCCTGCCAGTGTTTGATTAAAACGTTCAACAATAGCTTGATCTCTGTGAATGTTAACACGCCCGCGTCTAATATAGGTTTTGTGATTTTCCATTTCTTTAGTAACAGATCCCATGAATTCGCGACCAGGGTCAACTTGCAGCATCTGTGGCCATTTTAGTGCACTTCGCCTGTAAATTGTCTGAAAACCTTTTGCAACCTCAGTTGAATCTTTGGAGGTCAAAGGCTCGGCCTCTTTGAAACGGCTGGCAACGTCAACAACAGTCAGCGCGTATTTGTAAACTTTTCGCCCTCGCGGCAGTTTGTCGTGTGGCAGAAAAAGAAGGTCCGCCTGGTGGACCGCGTTAGGAGAAGAAACATCGAATTTTGGGCGAGGAACGTATCGTGGTGCCGGTAGGTAGATCTGCCAAAGGGCCTGCTTAACTAGCCACTTTTTTGCGGCATCTTCGGAAACCTTAGAAGCCTCGGCTAATTTTTTTATCGCAGCAATTCCCTTCCAGTAGCCCTGGGGGCTATAGTAGACTTTCGAGATTTTCTTCGAAAAGTTTTGCTCCGCAAAAATCTTTGCATCCATGCGTATACAAGAAAAAAAAGAAACGTTTAAAGAAACCGAAAGGCAGCGTACCCAAGAGCAAGAGCGCCTGCGCCAACAAACATCAGTTCACCTTGTTTCTGCTGCTCGCTTGGCTGATAAAAATCAGAGAACTTGGGTTCTTTCGGAGGAATCATTTGTTTGTCAGGATGTGCCTGGTTGTAGAGTTTGAAAGCGTAGTCTGTGTTCGTAAAGTTTTGTTTCGCTTGCTGTTTGATCTCATTGTTGGTTTCGATCCAGTCGAGAAGCTTCGTGCGGTCGCGAGAGTACTTCGCGTAAGCTGCCTGGTAAGCCTCGAGAGCTTTGTCGTGTCTTTCTTTTTCTTTCAAAGCGGCGTCATCTCCGCCACCCAAAGCTCGAGCAAGATAGTTGCCGCCAATGAAAGCAGCAGCGTTCAAGATAGCTCCGCCAGCCATAATCGCTACGCTTGCCATTGTGTGTTTTTGTTCTTATATTATGATATTTTTTTTTAATTGGTGGGGAGAATTTTCTGGTCCTCGAGATACTGTTTAAGTGCAACGCTGCCAGCCATGACGGCTGTGAACTTTACATAGTTCATAAAACTGCTGCTTGGGTCGGATGTGAAGTTTTCTTTTACAACTTTTTTGGCAGCCCAGCCGATTCCGGCGGCAAGGCCAGTGAGAGTCGCGGCATCCATGAGTGTTTTTACGAGTTTGTTGTCAGACATGGTGTTTGTTATAAAATAAAAATAAATATTTAAATTGAAAAATAATTTTATGAATTCTTTTAATCTCATCAAAGAGTTCTAATAAAAAAAAAGTTAATTGCTGAAGTCAGAAAGTAAAACAGAAATCACTTTCTTAAAAACTTTAGTTGGTCAAACACATCATGCCACATGGAATTAAAGATTTTTTCCATTTCAGCACACATCAAACTTTTTGCTTCTTCAATCTTCTCTTTTCTTTTTTCTTCATTTTCTATTTTTTCATACTCTTTTTCAAGTTTTATAAAATCCTCATACTGCCTGTTTAAACTTTCCACAGTTTTTTCATCAATAGCAATAAAATTTTTTAATTCTTCTGGTTTCAGCTGGTTAAAAAAGGCTTTTGTCCCTTCCAAAGCAGCTGTTGCTCGTGCCTCATCTTCTTCGAAGAATTTCCCAAAGAACTCGGCACAGTGACCCAACAAAACAAAGCTTCCAAAATCCATTGGGTCAGGCATAGTGTATGTCTTCGTGTCGGTCATCGTGTTTTGTATACTTTAAAAAATCGAATGTTTAAATGAAAATTATTTAATAATTTTTTTAATCCATCGGACGGATTCCTCTTTTTGAGCCATTTTGGTTTGTTGGTTGCGGAATTCTAGAGCCCGTTTGGCGCGTGTCTGAAGAACGCGTTGCAACCCTTCCAATACTTTCTGCTGTAACTGGTGTGTCATCAGTTATAAGAGTTGGCGGAGCTTTAAATGTTGGACTTCTTTTTTCGTTTATAAAGGCTTTTATGTCTTCGCGTTTCACATAAGTTGTAACGATTGCAACGCCGATACCAAGCAAAGATATCCATTGATTTGTGGTGAGACCGCTTGATTGCGGCTGAGGCTCGGTCGGAGCTGGTTCCGTTACGGCAGGTGGTGTTACATTTCGCTTTGCAGCCGCAGATTTCTTTTCCTTTTCTTTTGCAATTATTGCAGCAGCCTCGACAGCAGCTTTTTTCTGTGCTTCACGAGCCTGTTTTGTTTTTTCAGCTGCAAGCTTGCCAGCAGCCACTCGCTTTGGATTTTTGGCAGGCTTTGTTGCTGGAGTTGTTGAAGTAACTTGTTTCTGTTCTTCTTGAGCGATCGGAGTTTGTTCGAGCTCAGCCATTATATAATGAGAAAAAAATAATATTTAAATGAAAAATGCTCAGCAAACTTTTTTGGTCAGCAATTTCTAAGCATTGTTCAGTAATTAATTAGCATTTTCTTAGCATTTCTCAGAAAAATCTTCAGTAGTTAGTGTTTCAGCGCCATGGCGCTGGGACTCAAGAGTCCCTTTGGCTTGCAACTTTGTCGAGCCCTTGTGGCTCGGGCCCAAAGGGCCCGCTTCGTTTAAATCAATGTGCTTTGTTGTGATGAGCGCAGCATTTGCAACGGCAAGAAAGCGGCCGCATTTCAAAGCCAGACCGCCTGCCAAAGTGGACAGCTCTTTGCTGATGATGTAGTCGTTTTTGAGTTCCTTCTGATAATCATTGACGTCCTTGATATTTACGGCCATACCAACGACTTTAGTAACAAGAAAAATAAAGCTGTCAATCAAGCTGTCGGTTGTTTTGGATCCAACGTATGCCTCATATCTCTTTAAGTACTTTTCAACTTCTTTATCTGTCAAGCGCTTCACCTGCTCGTGTGTCAGCTGCACACCGATTGCTTCTTTGGACTTGCCTGTTGAAACAAGGATTGCAAGCTGTTCACGCAAAGCAGGAATGTCAGGGCCTTGAATGAGTGCCATAGCGCTTTCTGTACTTTCTGGTTCAGCTCCTAGCAGTTCCATTACGGAAGCTAATTCTTGTTCACTTGCAGCGCCCTTGACGCTCTCGGGAGGAGAAGTTGCGAACGGGTCAGCCATTTATTACTCTAAAAAATATGTTCAATAAAAAAATTTTGTGCCGTAAGGGTGGCGATGAGAAATGACAAGATGCGAAAACTTATTTTTTTTCAGCTTTAAAATGATTTCTTTGTAATCCTCATTGGCAAGTTCGCCAGCGTAATCCTCAAAGATTGCCTTCGTGGTCTTGGCAGAGGGGGTGTAAAAGAAAACGATTGCCGCAACATTTTCGCGGAATGAGGATGTTATGCTTGTCAATTTTTGAGTTAACACCCATACGCTCAAACCTGCGTGGCGAGCAGAGAAAGCAAGATTCACCAACTCCCCTGTTCTTCCTTTTACATCTTTCGAAGCAGCACAGTCGTCGAGGATGATAAGCGTGTTCGTTCCCTCAAAAAGAAATCTTGAAAGCCTTAACAAAGATTCAACCTCGTGCTGCTCGCAAATTAAAACAAAAAATCGAAGATCTTCCTCAGCAAAGCGATAATAAGTCTTGTTGTGCGCGAACGTCGGGCAGATGAGCACGATGTAGTCAAACTTGCCTCGGAAAGGGCCACAAAGCTGATTGACCACGTATCTTGTTTTTCCTGAGTTCGTTGGTCCAACAATGAGGGCGTTGAAGGGTATATTGGCAGGATCCATCTTCGTTCGTTTATATTATAAAAGCACAGAATCTAACTGCCTGCCAATTATATTCATTTGGGCGTCGCTGATTACGTAAATGTGGCAGTTCAAATTACCTGAGCCGCTTGCTTTCCTCTCTAGCTCAAGCTGGACACCGTCCTTTGTGTTCACAAGGCGCGTGCCGCTTCCGTGCATCGAGTGGTCAGCCATGGAACGCAGATCAATAAGAAGGCCAAACTTGTCTTCTGTGTAAAACTTTTGCAGAGTCATGTGCTGCGTTTTATTTTTTTCTTTCATGTAGAATCTTTTAACTTCTCCCCAAATGTCCATTCCTTCGATGCCGTTGTTGTACAGCATGTTTGGCGAGCCGTTGACAGTGATGCTTACTTTTGTAAGGTCCGGGTTAATGTACTTTTCCGAGCTCCTTGCACCTTTGTTATATTGCTCAATAAATAGGAGCAAGATACCTTTCATGGACCTCCTCTGCGGGTTGACCCTTAGATTCAGACGTGTGTCGGAGCCTTTTGCAAAAGTCGTCACTTTATCACGCTGGATGTGGTCGTAAGCGAACTCTTTGCCGCCCGAATAAGCGCTGAACGCTTCATCTGCAATTTCCTTGCTTCTTATCATCTCGTACTCCAGCTGGATGTTTGTCAACTTGTATTTTAGTTTTGTTGTATCTGAGCCTCTGACCACATGTTCGGCTGCCGCGAGCTTCAGTTCGAACACAAGATCGTTGTATAGTGCCTGAGGATAAAATGCCCCATGGTCAGTTAAAATCTGGTGATCTAGTCGGATTCGGTATTTATTACCATAGAGCTCATTTAGCTTTTTTTCTGCATCCACACCTGAAGTTTTCTTATCGCCAGCATTTGAGCGAATTTTGTTGAGGTCCTCGCTCTGAATGCCCTCTGGCACCCTGTCGTCGCGCTCCTCCTGCGAAAGGAAAAAATCCTCAAATATTTTGTAGATGTCATAGCCAACCGTATCCTGCACGACGGTGCCTTCGTACTTTACAACAAACTTGTCGACCAGAGCTCGGCTGACGTTGTCAACCAGAAAGTTGTTGGCATGGCCTCCGCTCAAGTCGATGTTGAAGCGCAGCGCCAGCGAGCCAGGCACAATGACCTCGTTTTCGTTCAGCTTGGGCACTGAAACATACAACGTTTCCTCTGGATTGGCTTCTGTGCGGTCAAAAGTGATTCGTTTTACCGCGCGCTCGGCTTTCAGTGCGCCGAGTATTTTCTCTGTGCGTCCCGGTCGAAGGTTTTCTTGAACAGCAGCCATCTCTCGATTGGTTTTATTGTTAAATTGAAAAGTTTAATTTGAAAATATATATAAATTACGTGATGGCGGAAGGTGGTGGTGATTTTGGATACGAGGACCATGATTTGGACCAAGATCTTGACCACAACAGTGATAACGATGATGAAGAGGAACAAGAGGTCGACACAACCCGACCATTTCAGCCCGGGGAGGCATCCACACCCTACCATGGGGGTGAACAACATGAAATGCAAACGATGCAGCACGAACAGAGCGGGCTGCCAGACACATCCTACGTTGAAACACCTTTGTTGGGAAGCTTTATTCATCAAGATGACAAACCGGCAATGATTGACAGAGCTAAAGATTTTATCAAAAGAAAATTCCCCAAAGTGAACTTCGCAAAAATAGGTCCAATCGGTTTCAGCAAAAAGCCTGGCAATGATACAACAATCGTTTCATTTGGTGCAAAAGGTGGTGAGACAGAAATTTTAAAAAAAGATGGTAGTGGTCTTCTCAAAAAATTCACAGACAAGTTTAAAGCCTCCCTTGGGCCAGAAGCAGAATCTCTGATTGCTCAAGACAATGAAGAAATAAGAGAAAGGAGACAAATATTAAGAGAAGCTGAAAGTAAACTACAACAGGCAGAAACAATTGTCATGCAGAAAGAAAAAGTCACCCAAGAAGTAGAAGATCTCAGAATAGGAATCGAGCGAACTCAAGCCAAGATTGATCAACTTGGGTCAAATGTTGAAAATGAATCAGAATTGCGCAGACTTAAGCAACTGAAAAAAAATCTTGAAACGGATTTTGAAAACGCAAAAAAAGAAGTTGCTGCTCTTGAAAAACAAGCAAAGCAAAAGGCAAAAGAACAAACACGAGTCGACCAACTAAGGGCAGGCCTCGCTGCCAAAGAGAGCGAAAGAAACACTTTGCAAGAAAGGCTCAACGACACAAGAGCGTTGGATGATCTAAAAGAAAAAGAAGCCGAGCTGAAGCAACAAAACGAGGAAGATCAAGCTGTTATAGAGGATGAGAATGCATCCCCCACTAACAAACAAGCTGCGGAAGAAAGAGTTGCAGAAAGAACCGAGGAGCTCGGGCGTTTGCAAACGCAGATTGCAGAAAGAGAAAGGGCGCTTCCACTTCGTGAGAGGATCAAAGAGATCTTCAAAAAATATGGCGTGACAGTAACAGCAATACTTCTGGCTGCTGGTGTCACGATTGGTTCTGTTATTGGAGCCATTACAAACTCTTTGAAGGCCACCGGCAAAGCGTTGGGGAAAGGCCTAAGTGATATTGGCTCAAAGGTAGCATCAGCTCTGCCTGGTCTCATTGGCTCGATTGCGAAATTTCTTTTCAAAACCGCTGGTCAAGTAATTGGATTTCTTGCAGAGCACACCTGGCTGCTTATCCTTGCTGTGGTTGCTTTTCTTGTTGAAAAATACATCAAAAAGAGACGTTAACGCATAAGGGTGTAGAGCAAAGCTGCTGCTCCAACCGCGCCAACAGCGACAGTTGCTTTGTTTATTTCGTGTGAATCATTGGCTACGACCTTCGTAGCTTTAGCGCTTTGCGCGTTGCTAGCTGGTGTTTCAGCAGCGCTTGCGGCGGGTGCCTGATTTTTTTTTGCTGTGGCGCTCTTGTGTATAGGATTTGAAGGGTGGCTGTTTGGTGGGTTGATTTTTGATTTTCCTCCGGCCATCAGTTTAAGAGCTGCTTTTTTTGTAGCTTTATTAACCTCATCATTCACTCCTAATTTCATCCCAACAACAGCCTGCTTAAGCTGGTTGTTGTAACCAACAACGCTTTCTGTATTTATTACCATCCTGGCGGGCATAAGCCAGGCACCTGGGCAGACGGCAAGGTTAAGACGAACCTTAGCCTCATCGATTGCGAGTTGGTATCTTTGGACCGACTTTGCCAGATCAGGTTGCCTTATAGCGTCTTCAACCAACACGAGGAACTCACTTTGCGCTTCCTTTGCACGGCCGCCTGTTCCAAGTATGCTACTTCGAACGTTCACCTGCGAACCGAGAATACAGTAGACAAAAGCCTCTATCGACTGGTTTACTCTCGACAAACCTGCTTGGGTCAACCCTTCCGCGGTGTTAGGACAAAACCAGTCTGCCTGTGCATTTGCGGAATCATCAGGCTCTATGTATTGAATCAAGTTACCCTTGATTGCCGCTCCCCCTTCGTCCGAAAATTTATCGTAATCAGGGTATTTTGCCCCAGAATTTTTCGGACCAATATTTGAGATCCAGATATAAACGTCACCCAGTCCGTGGTTCGCGCCTCTTGTGAAACGAAAATCGCTTGACGGATCGACACCGAACTCAGCGCATATTCTTTTGTACGAAGCCACGTCGTACTTGTTGTCGAACTCGCTAAACGTTGGGTCGCCTGGCAAGGCGCTTACGCTCTGAATTCCCCCCATCTGAAACAATATTCGCCTTATCGTGAAATAAACGTGAAAAAGATAAAAATTACGCACAATCGGTGGCAAGCTAAGAGCTGAGTGCTCTTCATCGAAAATATCTCGACTTATACCGCAGCCTGTTGTCGCGCACCATACCGCAAAGTTAAGTTGCTGGGGCCAATAGGCCATGTTAGGCCCCGCAAGCCACCTTTTTGACTCTTTTCCTGATGTATGCTTCAGTTTTGTTTTTTGAAAAATCTCTCTTAATTTCGTTGTGAAATATTGGTCTGGTGTGACGTAGATGTTTATTTGGCTGTTAAATATTTTTTTCAAACTCGGTGCGGCTTCGTGAAATCCAACCGCGGGAATTGGCAAAGATGAGCCTTTTGCGCCGCTTGGTGACAGCTGTTGTGGAAAACCGCCTGAAATTTGATTCACACCCAGTGCTTTTTTCATCTCTGGGCTCCAATATTTGCTGTCAGAGCCAAAAACATTTATCAAATGGCCTTGCCCTGCCTTGAAATAAATGTCTGCCGTTGCTGTGTGGTTGTACGCGAACTCAACCTGTGCAACAAATTTTGTTCGGTCAGCGTTTGGATATTTTGCAAGAAAAGGTTTCCACGCATTGTCTTTTGCCGCTTCAGAAATTTTAGTTGCTTCTGTGGTTTTCATCCACTTCATAAAATCTCTTTCTTTGGAATCAAGAAAAGTTGATTGAGAAATGTCATCAGCTCTCGGAATAGGCGGAGCCATTTTATATTAAAGATTTATTTTTCAAAAGATAATTATAAAGATGGTTGTGCTCACAATCGACGCGAGTTCCAACGGGGAAGCTGTTTACTTTGACCAGCCAATTGAAAAACCAAGGTTTATCAGCCTGCTGTCATGCTCGTTACAAAACAGCTGGCATAATCTGGAAGGAATTGGCTCCATAAGCATTAAACAAAACAATGTAAGCAACAATGTTGCTGATTTTTTTCCAGGCAACTACAATTTTGATGAAATTACAACTTACCTGACTAATAAGTTCAAAGATCAACAAAAGCTAACAGTAAAAAGGGATGATTTGAAAAGAGGCTTTTCAATAACAAAAACAAAAAATATTGAAAGCTTTTCTTTTGATAAAAATCTTTCTAAACTTTTTAAAAACACAATTGTTGATGCTGCTAACGCAAGAATTGAAGATTTTACTAAGCCAGACTTTTATTACATTCACTGCGATTTACTTTCCAAAGAAAATAACTTGTATAATGGAAAGCCAAGTGACATTCTCGCTTGTGTACCAATAACCGGGAAACCTTATGATTTGGTTCATTACCCTCAAAATTTTATCAATAATTCACGTCGAACCAACGCTGTTCAGAGTGTGAACAGTGTCACATTGACCGTCAAAGACAAAACTGGCAGTAAGTTTGACTTTGTTGGAGCTCCGCTGCATTTTGAATTAGAATTAAATTAATATTTTTTTATTGTATACGACCATGTCATCTGCTAATGTTCTCCCGAGTGCCCCTGCTTATGGTGATCGCGAAGAAACACAACTTTATCCAAGCCTCCCAACAAATGCCGAGAATTTTCGGCTGACTGAAATAAGTAAAATTGAAAAAGAAATATCCGCTGAAGCTGAGCATTACAGGCTTGTGTTAAAAAAATATAAAAAAGTCCGGAAAGTTATTCACTATTCCGTGGTCTGTCTTGGCGCCGTGACGGCAGCTCTGTCTTCTGGAGCTGTTGCGACTTCACTTACTGGTGTTGGAATTGTTATCGGCGTTCCTGTTGCAGCAGTAGCAGGTATATCTGGCGCAGCTTCCACTGGCCTGTCAGTTATCAACAAAAAGCTTGAACGTAAAGTTAATAAGCACTCAAGAATCCTCGCTCTGGCTGTTGCAAAACATGACTCGATAAACAGCTCTGTCTCACAAGCTCTGAATGATAATCTTGTTTCTGACAAAGAGTTTCAACTGATCTTACGAGAAATGCAGAAATATCGTCAACTTAAAGAGACTTTACGTTCAAGCTTTGCACACAAACAAACAAATTCACAGCCAGACATCGAAAAAATACGACAAGAGATCATGAAAGCAGAAAGACAAAAAATGAAAAAAAAACTTCTCGAAAGCACCACCGACATTTCGAAATAAAATTTCAGTCCAATAGAACATTTTTTCATTTAATGAAAGAATGATTGTCTGCGCTCATCTTGTTGTTTACTTTGTGATGGAAGCATTGTCGTTCGAGTTGCAAAAAAATGTTCGAGACATAACCCGCGATGTTGTTAATTGCCTGAACGACGCAAAATAAAAGGTTACAGCGCACTTAAAGTGACTTTCAGCCGAGTCGAAAGGATTAAATCTGAGTGTGCAAAAAATACAATTAAGTTGAAGCGAACAGCGAGAAATTGCGTGACCCACAGCGGCATGCAAATTTTTTTTTGTGTTTGCGTGCGTGGGCGTACAAAGTCGGGGTATTACCCGAATGATATTTTTAGACTTTTGTAAGTTGTTTTCATTCCTGTGTGCTTAAAATCTGAGTTCTAAGCACTCAGGAATGAAAAATCTATTGTTTTACACGTGCACAACTATTGTTCTTTTGATTTAATGCACGTGACGGCCAATTGTGAGTCATTGTCACTAAAAATAGCTTAATGATGTCATTTTCTTTACTCTGTATATAAATCAAGCTAACACCTGGATATAATAAAGAATGACGAGCCAAACGCCAACAGAACGTGTTTTACTTCACAATCCTCGAGTTTATCAATTTTTGGAAGAAGTGGCAACACAAACAGTTATTCCACAAGAGAAACGACAGATAGAATACCAAAGAATCTGTATTGCAAGAAAAAAAAAAGCCTGAAAAAGATCAACAACATCGAGGCAACAATACGCGGAAAACTTAATTTATGCACTCACCGGAGCGTGCAAGCTTTGTTTAGCTTGTTAAAACGTTTGCGACAACACTGCTGTCTAATTTTTTTAATTTTTCAATCAGCTCGTCTGTTAAAAAGATTGTTATTTGTTTTTCATTTTCCTTAGTTTTTTTGTATGTTGTAAAAGCTTTTCCACGAGATCTTTTCAAGTTTTTCTTTACAGACAAGTTAATTTCTCCAGTTCTCCCTCTTCCCATCTTCGTTTACTCAATAAGAGCATTTGTTCAATAGGAATTGTTTCTGGCACAGCAATTAAAGGTTGGTTGTAATTTAATACAATGGCGCCATACAACGATTGGTACACTGTCGGGTCCGGCGAATCTGCTTCAGGAAGTTAGGAATGTGAAAGCCACTCACATTTTCCTCCTTTTTTTTACCATTTCCACGCCTGCTTTCCCGATTTTTTTGTTAGTTTTAACCATGCTTTGCATAAAGATTGCAGCTTTCTTTTTCTTAAGTTTTCTGGGATTAAACGTCTTTTTTTGCAACTCGTTTCGCGAGGGGGGTAAGAAAGGCGTCTTGCGTTCCGCGCACACATGTATAATAGGAGTTATGGACACAAATTGTGACAAGGAGCGAGGCGAGCCCGGGCGAGCCGAGCGAGTTGTCACGGTTTGTGCCATAACTCCTATTATACATGTGTGTCATAGAAAATACAGCCAATCAGAATACAGAAAAGCCGTTGTATATTCGACGGTATTCAACCCAACCTTCCCTTCGTGCGCTGCGAACCTATTCTTGACATAATTTTGTAAGCGTATTTTCTATGGCATGGTATAAAATAGTTACACCATTAGCGTCTTCAGAAACTTGACCAAGCAAGAGAAATGAATAATCACCATTTTTGCATAAGACTAGACTGTATTTAGAAAACTAGACTGTATTTAGAAAACTGAACAAACAAAGTGATCCAGGTGCATTTTTAAAAGCTCTACATTCAAAGGAATGTTAGATACTTATATTTTCATGTTTATATTATTAACAAGTAATCATACGGTTTTTCTCGTTCAGTCTGGAATTAATTTGCACAAGTGAGTTTTTCAAAAAGCTCACTCGTGCAAATTAATTTCACTTGAACTCGAAACCGTATGATTACCTATACAAATTTTGAACAGCATTGACAGCGTTGTTTCCATAGTGTATTGGCCTTATTTAGTTTCTCAATCGTAAAAAACCTAACAAAAAAACCTAATACACGAATATTTGATACATTTTTCTGTTGATAACACAGTGCATGCGCACTAACCACATATAAGACAACGCGGAACATTCTTGACCCAGTGCTTAGGCTTCTGACGTCATCCGTGAGTCGTGCGGGAAAGATAAATGCTCTAGAGTCGAGAATAAATGCGGAAATCTTATTTAGTCATGTTAGTCTGATGGTGTTGGTGTTCTGTTAACGTTGATTTGCGCGTAAAACATACAATCACAAACCGGAAATGTCAAGGGTAGGAACGTTCGAGCCCGCCGCAACTTTTACAGTCAGCGATGAATCCGATTTGACAACAACACATCATTCCAAAAACAGAAATTCGTCTTCTTGTCGTTGTTTAACTAGGATCTGCACTTTTCGAGTACCAGTGTGGCAAATGCTGCTGTTCCTGTTCATTGCAGCAGTGTTGATTGCAGTACTGGGGCTTTTAATTGCGATGTTTGGACCTGGGAATACAGAGCTAAAATACCCAAAGAAAACTACAACAGATGTGCCTGCTACCAAAGGTAACGTAGCCTGCATTTTCAATTAAGTTAGCGACGTGCAACTCAATCCCGTAGATGTATTTAAGGTCAAACAGCTTGGATAATTTTGTTAATTTCGTCTGCACGTATTCCAAAAGAGTTAAAATTATTTTTTTGTCCCATTCTCGTGACAAACTGCATACAGTTGTTATTCATTCAAAATATTTCTTTATTTCTGGGGGGATTTAGAAGACGCTTCTTTTAAGACGATTGACGAAATAATTGTTGGACGATTGATGTCAAAACATAGGCTTTGATAGTACAGAGACAGAAAGCTCGAAAATGGTCAAGAGGTTTGAAAATTACGACGAAAACATTTACAAAATAAATAAATGATAAAGATAGCGAAAACACAGAAAGGTCGATTTTCGAGGGGGTTACTTGATTTTAAGCTTTGATAAGCTTATCTTCACGAGAAAAACATCCAAAATAAAGCAACAGCGGAGGAAAAGGCCTCGGTTTGGCGAATATTCTACGCCAAAGTAAGAACTCATTAAAATGCATTGAATAATGAAACAATTATTGAATTCGTCTTTCGTATGATATGAAGAATTATGCAGACGTCGAAGGGTGTTAATTGAGAGTCATGCTAAAGTCTATTCAAGTTGTTGATACGGCGTTTGGGGATGAAATCTCCAGAAAAGCACCAAATAGCATTGCTACCTGAACTAAAGAGGGAGCAACTGAGGCTACAGCATCAACTAGGGTTCAATTCCCCGCTTTGGCCTCATATGTGGGTGAGTTTGTTGTTGGTTCTCGTCCTTGCTCCGTAGGTTTTTCTCTGGGCTCTCCGGTTTTCCAAATTCCAATTCGATCGGGAATACACGGTCCCACAAGTTTATAGCTTTAATCCTCACCGTGTCTTTTTATTTTATTTTATACCAAAGAAACAACCACTGCTTCCGTTAAAGAAACAACGCCAGTTAAAATAACTGAACCACAATTTAGTGCTGAGCCCACCACTGTTCCAAAAACAACTGCAAAACTGTCAGGTGCAGCTACTACTCCACCACAGACAACTGGTCAAACCACACCAGGTCCTACAACTAAACCACCAGCAACCACTGAAGCACCAACTACTGAAGCACCAACCACTGAAGCGCCAACCACTACTGCACCAGCGAACACACAGCCGCCTCCGACCACCTCCCCAAGTGCAGCTACTACTCCGCAGACAACTGGTCAAACCACAGCAGGTCCTACAACTAAACCACCAGCAACCACTGAAGCACCAACGACTACTGCACCGCCAACGACAAAGCCGCCCCCAACCACCGCCCCTAGTGACAAAAATGCCTTAGAGTGCGGTGTGGTTATAGTCGGAGGAGGTAAAAATGTCACAGGCGAACTTGAACCACATGCATGGGTCCTTCCGATTGTAAAATTATTTTAAATGCGCTCCAAACGAGTAGTCTAATCAGTTTCGCCTGAAGGCTGCGTTCTAAGCACGGCTTGAACCATGTTCAACCATCAGAAACGGGCATTGTCCAAAATTGTGATTTTACGTTCAGCTGTTGAATTCCAAAAGGACGACTAAAGGTCTCCGCACTCGTGGGGACAAGACGCAGGAACACGTCGCAGCGACATGTAGCAGCGACAAAATCATGGGTTGTTCACACTGAGGGGACGTGAGCGGGGACATGTAGCAAAAACAAAATCACAATGTGTACACACGCAAGAAAATGTAGCGGGGACATGTTCCAGGGACATGTCGCAGCAGCACGTCCCTTTGTGTGTGCTGATTATTTTTGGCACGCGCAACACGAACTTTGAAGCTGTTTTGTCCCTGCGACATTTTGCACGGAATTCAACTCGTTGAACTTCGTGCAACATGTCGCAGGGACAAAAAGTGGCAGGAATTCGTGTTGCACGTGCCAAAAATTATCCGCACACACGAGGGGACGTGTCGCTTCTACATGTTCCTGGGGCATGTCCCCGCTACAGTTACTTGTGTGTGTACACATTTTGATTTTGTATCTGCTACATGTTCCCGTTACACGTTTCTGCTTCATGTCCCCGCAGTGTGAACAACACATGATTTTGTCGCTGCTACATGTTGCTGCGACATGTCCCTGCGCCTTGTCCCCACGTGTGCGGAGACCTTAAGAGATATGATTTCAAAATGTGCGGAACAAACGACCTGCTGACAGTCACATTGAAGTGTACACGTACATGCGCAATGATTTCCACCAATGCCTAAAGAATTAGAAAAAATAAAAACATATTTTCTCTGAGAAACATTTTCTTTCTTAATTCTGTAAAAAAGGAAAAACATCCATGTCAGCCTCCTGCGCCCATCCCCCCCCCCCCCCCAAAAAAAAAAAAATAATAATAATAATAAAATAGAAAAATTAGACGTTTTCATGGAAATTTGTGCTTCCTTTAATTGTTATTAAACTTGGTAGTTTTAACTTGATTCTTAGGAACTGGCGGTCTGCTTACGGCGTATGCACTTCTTCAATCAAAAAAGGAAACAAACGAAACAGGCGTTTGCGTGTTTGAGAGAGAAGATCATCTTGGAGGAAAAATCTTTGATTTCAATTTTACCCAAGCGCCAGATTTGCTAGTAGGTAAGTTCAAGATAATTCCAGATCATCATGTATTAAATAAAGTAATCATTTTCATGACTGTTTTACTTTGAATGGTTAACATTAATCGCGTAAAGCGTTTTCACTCACCCTTTTAAACTCGCTCACTCACTTAATCGTCCTGTTAAACTGTAAAACTAGTCAGTGTCAATTACATCCGTCTCGTGAACTTTTTCGACGTTTTTCTTTTCCAGGACTTGGCGAATGGAATATTTACGGTTACAATGACAACGAACAGTAAGTGTCAGTTTATGACTATGACAAAGAGTAAACCCGTTTTGTATTAAAGGGGAGGCTCCGCCCCAAGCTCTTACCCCTTACCCTTTTATACACCATTTTGACAGAAATTGTACCCCTTTCGTATACCTTTTAATGAAAAAAGTACCCCTTTCATATACCTGAAAGTCATGGTATAGACTTAAAACATGACGTTTCCTTGTCATTTTCAAGTAGCGCTTAATAAATTGAAATAATACAGCCATAAATTGCATCTGTTCGAAATATTTTAATCAAAGGCCCTTTCAAAAACCTAAATGACAAATTTCCATACCCTTTCGTATACCTAAAATTGTGAAATCCCTACCCTTTTATATACCTGAAGCCTGAAAAAGGTACCCCTTTCGGGCGGAGCCTCCCCGTATAGGCCATTGTAGGGAGTACCCCCGGGGAGTAAACGTTAATTATTTACTTTCAGTTTGACGCTACTTCATTTTGACAAGTGCTCGCAAAACTTTAATTTCGAAATTCTTTTTATACTTTTAGAGATCTCGTTAGACATCTTTCTATCCAGACTGATCCCTGGGTCACAAAAACTCATCGTGTTAAAGCTCGTTGTGTGTATGCTGACAGTTGCGATTATCTGAAGCCAAAGGCCTTTCCAACTTTATTGAATCGTGCTCCCATGAATAATAACACACTTGAGAGAATCGCTGAGTTCATTTTTGACGACGCTAGAAATTACAGTCAGTTCTCCACAGCGGGAACGTTTTTATCATATGAACTGTCACCTGAGGGAGCCAAGCTGATGGAAGACACTTATGGGTTTCAAGGTGACAATGACTACATGCAAGCCATAAACCCACTCAGTTATAGAGAATATCTAGAGAAAAAAATTCTTGTCATATCTGAAAGCCAAGATGACCGAAGGCCTAAGAAAGGAATGTCTGAGCTTATTACACACCTTGCACAAGAAGTACAAAGTCGAGGTGGAAAAATCTACCTCAAAGAGACAGTAAACTCTATTGAAAGAAGAGGGGATAAGTTTGTCCTTCGAACCACCAACTTCACTGTGAATGCCAACCAAACTGTGATCACAGCTGGACCGAAAGCTGTAAAGAAGATAACAGGTGACGTCATTCGAGGCATCACAGATCACGAGATCTTTAAGTCTATCGTAAGCGTGCCAGCATTCAGTGGAGCAGCGGTGTATGAAAGAGCATGGTGGAATGACTCAACCGCTGTCCAGAAGAATAACACTTTGAAGCCTTTGGACAAATTCATATCCAGTAGCAACTGCCTTGGGATTACCATGCCTTATGAGTAAGTGCTCGTTCTGGGTTGAATTTTAACTTCAGTATTATCCTTAATAAATGTTTTTGAAATGAAATGATGATACCGTATTTTCTCAATATAACGCCCCCGGGCTTTATTACAAACTTGACTTGGTGGATACGGCGTTTATTTAAAGCCGGCGTTTAGTACGGATCCGACGTTTGCTAACTTAGTGCAATTTTCTGTCGTTTTTCCAGGTTGATTCATTAATACCCATCCCCAATACCTTGAGCCAGTATGTCAAGGCGGAACGATTTTTTCCTTCGTACCGCACTGACAAACCCTTCCCGGGTGTCAGAGGATAATTGTTAACAAAGTTTCAGCATTACATACGTCACATTGCAATCAAAATGAGCTTTATAACACGAGAAAAAAACGCATCAGTCACCACCAATTTCCCAAGAGTTTCCGCGCGCCCACCCCTGAAACAAACTTGAACTCAACTCCGTTGAAAGTTCAAGCAATAAGTGCAAAAATTAATTACCAAAAATCTACTCATCGAACAGTAAAATTTTATATGCTATTTGAAACATCTCACTGAAATTGATTTGCCTTATTGACCCCGTGATTAAACTCTTAAGCATTCCCAAGAACATTAAAGTCAAACCTCGTAAAAATGTTTTAAACGTGTGTACTGTCGTGAATTGTAATAACGTCGTGAATTGTAATAGCTGTCGTAAATTGTAATAACAGTTGTCGTGATTTGTAATAGCTGTCGTAAATTGTAATAACAGTTGTCGTAAATTGTAATAATGCACCTATCGCAAATTGTAATAACATGCTGTCGTAATTTGTAATACGCCGAGCTGTCGTAAATTGTAATAGCACATTGCCGTGTTTTGTAATAATTCTATAAAATGCAGGTCCGTAAGCAGACCTTTGTCATAGACGAGGCAAGATCTTGCAAGTGGGTCAGGTGGGGCATACCCTACAGAAAAAAATTTGAAATCTAGAAGCTATGAATCTCTTTCAGAGACATTTTTCATGAGTTATTTCTTGATAAAAATATTTTGTTTCTAATTTTGGGTAAATTTAGACGAGGCAAGTGCCTCGTCTTGCCTCTTGCTAGTTACAGCCCTGAAATGAGAATTAGGAAATCAATCATTGAGAAATCTCATTTTCGTTATCTATAAGGAATAACAGTTAACGAGCGCGTGGCATAAATTTATTTTACTGCTTGATATCGTCATGAGGGCTATCCAACATTATTAATCTTCTCACCGGAACAAATTTGCAGCAAAGCACATAAAGGGAAACGTGAGTTTTCATTGTGATTTCTCTAGTCGGTCCTTAACAAGTCATTGGTCTTTATTTCTTAAGGTGGATAATGGGTCTTATTTCAAATATTATCTTCTTTTTTGAATGATTGTCTAGTGTAAAGTCACTGCCTTTTCTATTTTCCTTTGGTTTGTTTCCTTCTTTAAAGGGACTGTGTCGCGGCTGAGTTAAGTTTATTTTTTAAGTTTTGCCAAATACTTACTATGAAACTTTTATGTTTGCAAAGCAATTACTCCTATGCATCCAAATGACAAAACCATAGCTTCTTTTCATTGCAACCAAATTTGTCTCCCAGGCGTTATAATTTACAGTTACAAGCAAACGAGAATAACTTTGAAAACTGTTCAGCCCAATAATATTTCAAAAACCCATATTGCAATCAGATTCAATCTTTATCACTTATGGCCATCCGTACCTTCTTTTGTATTTGCTGCGTTATTGAAATGTTCCTTTACTGTTTTAGGGGCTATTATTATATTTCACCGAATTTGATGGTCATTTCCGATACCTAATTCTGGCTAAAATTTATGGCATAGTCCCTTTGATCAAAATAGAGTGATTTCACTAAACCAGTGAAATAGTTGTACACTTTTTGATACTATTAGGTACTTATTCCATTTATTTTTGACTATTGTGCACTGACTGGTAGATAGTGTTTCACGGGTTAAATGAAATCACTCTAATGCACATTTTTATTTAAAAAGATGCCGGAACCTCTTACTGACTCCCTTCGCTGTGAAATGCTTGCAGTTAATAGATTAACAGATTTACAGAGTTAAATGGCAAAATAAAATATGATAATACTGGTTATTACAAATCACGGCAATGTGCTATTACAATTTACGACAGCTCGGCGTATTACAAATTACGACAGCATGTTATTACAATTTGCGATAGGTGCATTATTACAATTTACGACAACTGTTATTACAATTTACGACAGCTATTACAAATCACGACAACTGTTATTACAATTTACGACAGGTATTACAATTTACGACGTTTATTACAATTCACGACAGTACAAACGTGCGCCATTTTGTTTTTAACTGGCGTGAAACGTCCATTTTAACTGAAATGTAGATAATATCAAATCCATTTTTCTCTGGCGGGGTCAGCTTGAGAGCTCAAGTTTTGATAGGATTTTTTTAGCTGTACTCAAACTGTTACGATGCTATGAAATCTCTATGGTAACTTTATTTTTGCCTGTATTGCTCGAATATTCGGTGGAAACCATCTTAATACCGTTTGTTCCTTACTATTATGGACTGTTTATTGTCATTATTGTAGGGGCCTGGGACCTAACGGAGAAGCTGCTCTGCATACAATAGCTAATAACGGAGGATGCAGCGACAAGTGGGGGAAGATCCTACAGGTATCAGCCAACGAAGTTGACAAAGAACTGAAACGAGCTCTGAAGTACAAGTTCCAAAGAGACGACGTGCCAGATCCGTTGGAGACTAAGTACAAGTATTGGGAGGAAGGATTCTGGTAAGTGTTTATTACCTGAAAAAAAATAATCTGACTGACTTCTGAAGACGTGCAGAGGTGGAAACTATAGCGCGCCTCGCCGACTGGGAATTCGAGCTGTAGTTCTTGTTTAGTTTTAAAAAAAATATTACATCATTTAAAGCAAGGCGTTATGTGTCGTATAATCGTGTTAGCCAACGCCGTTTTACCGCATAAAACCAATTAATTCATCAACTGCTTTTGTGTCCATGCATTGTTGCTAATGGAGTTGTGAGCGATTAACGTATGAAGGTATATCAACCAAAAATTAAATAAAAGAGTTTATTTTATCAACGTCAATAACTGTACGGCAATAATTCTTGCGAGTTCGTTGGTCGAGGGCTATGGACGGTGAGTCTATAGATCATGTTTAAAATGGTTAATATAACTTAAAACCCAACGTAAGAAAACTTTCGGAAAACTTGAAAAACTGTGGTGTTATGCTCAGATCTTACAAATGATAACATATATAAAATGGCCAAAACTCAAACCAATTGTCATAAATCAGACGGTTACATTTGAGTTTTAAACATTCAATGACGGCCTCTAATCTTATCAGTTTCGGTTGAATAATCCTCTGGCTCATATAATGAGTGTAACAATATTATTTAATGACGTAGGTTTCTGCAGAAGCCTGGAGCCAGCTTCAACTTAACAGTCATTCAACAATGGGCCAAGCGACCGCTGACCGGGCAAGATGTATTCTTGGTGGACAGAGCTTACTATAGTTTCGGTGGATGGCTGGATGATACTATTCGAGCATCACTGGTTGCTTTGAAAGAGGGCTGGAAGTTAGATTTTGTACTTTAGTAATAACTTGACTAAAATTGTCATCGATAAGTGGTCTGAATATGGGAAGTATAGGGAAAGGAATGATTAACATGATGCGAGTAAAATGACAATTTAACAGCTGTAACATAAGTGAATGATTTGTCTAAATCCTTTTCCCCCAATTGACCAAAATTTAGTGTAAGTTTAGAGAAAACTTCATATAGAGGATATTATATTGATTTACCTCCTAAGTAATACTGAACGTAATATATGAAAGCCAGTAAGGAGAATTACAGTTTTAAGCTCAAGGCTGAAAGGTTTTTATAGAAAGTAAGAAAATGATCAAGACTTGGACAAGGTACTTCATGTAAGGAGCACTTTGCGTCAACGAGTTGTGGCAAACAAAGCAAAACTGCTGTTCACTGCCAATATAAAAAATAAATCTGCATAAGAAAGAGTTAGATGCATGGGAGAGCGATCTTATGTGCAAACGCAAACTATTTCAGAACAAAGAACTTTTTTGTAGCTTATGAATAAAAAGGGGCGATTCTTTACTTGTTTCATAAAAGTAGCTTTCCATTAGAAAACGCTTTCTAGTTATCAAAACTCTAATAAAAATACGTTATCCCATGCAACAGTTTAATTTTTAATAATTGTTAATTATCTGTTAAGTGGATATTATGTACAGTGTATGCAGGAGTTTCCGCTGATTATTTTGGAAAAAGGTAGAGTTAACACTTACTATTTTTGCGGGCCCAAGAGAGGCCCGCAACCCTAATCTTGACAGTGACCAGTGGATTGCGTATTACGCGTGCGCGCCACGTTTATAAAGACTATCTGCAAAACGGAAGTTGAAAATTTTGTTCTTCCACTAAGAACGATCGGAATGCGAAAAATGTGTCAATCACGACAGTTTGTCGTATCACCGGAAGAGAAAATCTGTTCTCCAAGAACGATTGTCACATAAGATCTTGGCTTCTGTCACATGGAAGATTGCATACAATTTGCAGACTTGTTTTACGGGTGTTGCTTTTGTGAAAATTTGCTCTGATTGTATTACGCATAAACCACGGCAAAGCAAATGGTTCCAACAACGGTTATTCTCGAGAAATTCGTTATAACACTGACAACACAGCGAGTTTATCGACCGAGGGAAATCACATCTCAATTCACACCGCTTGCTCGACTACAGTTCACCAAACTGTCAATCCGACAAAAAACAACTCAGACTGGTTCGCGGCCGGTTAGCGGCAATTAAGCGTGATTTATCATTAATCGCGCCACGTTAATAAAAGGTGAGCACAACATAGCGAGTTTACCGACTGAGAAAAATCACATCTCAATTCACACCGCGTGCTCGATTACACTTCCCAAAACGATAAAAACATGCATTCCTTGCGTGACGCGTTACTCGGGATAATTGTCTTTTGTCCATTTAATCATTTATTTATCGACACTGCCATCTATATCTAAAATTACGCACTCTCGTGCCAGTACCTTTTCTAAGTGCGTCAAGGCCCGCACTTTCTAACCTGTGGTTACCACTAGTACTTTTTATATTGAAAAGCCTTTAACGTTTTCCAAAATTAGTTTGTCTTTTTGTGTGCAGTAATGAAAATGTTAGAAAAAGTATGGTTTGCAAAAATTTAGTGGATGTTATAAAAGAATAAGTTAATATAGAGTTAAGAACATAAACAAACATTAAATACTGTAAATGCACCTTAAAGTTGAGTCATGGATGTGACTGTGGTTAAAGAATCGATGAGGAAATTATACAGACGCATTGTCTGAACATGTTTGAAGCTCTTCATTCAAAGGCCTGTTGAATACTCCTGAGATTACTCCCTTAAACCTTAACCATGTGTTTGTTTTCATTTGTTTCATTCAAGGTGGCATATTGATCAGGGTATTATATAGGTTTACACGGTCAAAAAAAGCAATTTGAAAACAAAAGCAAATCGGCTGAGACATGCTTGGGACAAAGTCCTGGCTATTTTGGTCGTTCAAGAACGCAAGGGAGACGTATCTTACATACAACCAAACTGATGATAAAAGACAAAAAAATGATACATACTGCCATAAAAAGCGTTATTTTAAATGGTAATTACAACCATCGTGAAAACACATGTTATTGTCTATTTATAATTGCTTCAGTTTATGGAGCTTCATTGTCTGAAGGGATTAAAGACGTCGTGGCCTAATGGTAAGTGCGCTGGACTCCGGATCAAGCGGTTCCGAGTTCGTAGCTCTGGCCGGGGCCATTGTGTTGTGTTCTTGGAGGTCCTAAAGGGGGTATAAAATCCCACTTTCCAGCCCAAATCCCAAATCCCAGCCTATTGTTTCCCGATTTTGCAAAACCCAGTCCCAGTTCTATTGTTATTCCCAGTCCCAGTGACCCAATTCTCATTTTCCCAGTGAAAATTTGCCCAAATCTCAGTTTCCATTTTACCCCTTCAGGCCCCTTTTCTTGGGCAAAGTGCCTTTCTCCATACGGGAATCGAAATGGCGGACCGAAGATCTGTCAGGGAAACCTTACAAAAACTTCGGGTGAGTATAAGCTTCGTGAGTGCTGATAATCCGACCAGAATCTGAAGCAAGTCGTTAACTTTAATGATGGCCATCGAGACGTCCTCTTTTTCATGAGACCGAGACCACTCCAGCATCATCTCAGCCGATCTCAAAGCCATGTCAGATTTTAAATGGTGCCAGGCATGTTGAATGGTTAGAACCTCTCTTAAGGCATACCCGCTTATATAGTACAGGTTCTTAACAATAGAAATGAGAATTTCAGCCTCATTTTTAAGGTGTTCTTATAAAGGTATTTTAAAGGGAATCATAATGATTTTTCGGACCTTGGCTTTGCACTCGGGGCTACGCACTGCTTGTTTAATAAAAGCTATCTCTTAAATACGGCCCGGTCCGATCAACGCAGTTTAGACAAAATGTTGACGGTTCTCGTGTCTTGAAGTATTTAAGCTCTTACATTTGAACACTGAAACCACAAGCCCTGTCTACAAGGAGGTATGGTAACCCTACTGTTAGTACTATTGTCCACTTCCTTGTATACAGAACCATAAAACTCTTCTCATTATTAAAGGACACAGAATGCTGACATGCATGAGTAATTTTGTCGCTCAG
>NC_135771.1:18710745-18935745 GCF_052425735.1 Oculina patagonica
TCACTGAAGTGGAGGTGGCTAGTGATGGATATTTACCGATCGCGGCTCGGTAAAAATTCACCACTATTTCTCGCGTGCGTTGCTCGGAGGTGAATAGCAAAGGATATCCGGAGTTTGACTAGTGACTTGCCAATCAGCGCGTGAAAAAACCCTATCCTTCTAGAATTATTTTTTAGCGTGTTGAACTCCAGGTTGGGTCCGGGTTCGAGCGCTGGCTGGGGTCAATGTGTCATGTAATGTTCCATGGCAAGACACTTTACTCTCAAAGCGCCTGTCCCACCAGGAGAATAAATGGGAATCGGTGAACTGTTATCTTGACAAAATGCTGTGTAAACTGTTCACAGCCCTCAATTTAATCATATTTTTCTTCGATCGTTGAACACGAGAAAAGAATCACGATAGAACTGGACGGCTGTCAACAGACTAAACGCTTTGAGGTAACTGCAATAAACTAGCATCCCATCCAGGGATAGAAGTAATACTTTTAGTCGCTTTATGCTATAGGACCTTGGATAGATCCGTCCCAAGTGCAGACATTTCGACATTAACTGCATTGAATTTACGCGCTACAAATTACCAGTTACATGTATCGTTGAAATCAAACGCTCTTTTCACAGGATGCATGCAATAACGGCCTACAAAATGTTTAAGTCTTACCATTCAAGTTCTTCTTTGTCACCAAAGACTTCATCTACTTCCTCCTGACACCTCCTCTGATGCTCAGGGTATACCGTAAGATTGTAGAGTGTCCATGAAATCCCTTTGTTATAGAAGACAAAAGTGAGGTCAGAATTCAACTTGCCTCCCAAAAGTTACGAGTTCTATTTTGGCTTTTGGAGCTCCATTTTTGCCTACTAAGTCCAATAATGTTGCACATAGACAAACCAATAAACGTTCATTTTCCTACAAGACCTAGTTATCTGAACACTTATTTTCCTGTTTTATTATATGAACCAGACCGTTGCAGGTATGGACATGACTAGCAATATGTTTTAAGATCTTTTATGCGTGTTCGAATAAACCAGTAAAAAAAGCTGTTGAGTTTTTTATCCAATCACGAGCAAAGCCAAAGTCACGTGACTTGGTTTACACGCGTTTTCCCGCGCTTGGCAAGGGTTGCATGTTTTCCCGCGCTTGGCGTAGGTCGCATTGCTTCGAGATCTGATTGGTTTACTACGTTATCTACGCTTGTCATGATTGGCCAGATGTGCTTGCTTTGATTGTATAGATAGTTACCTGCAGCAACAGTGTCTTGGCCCGCTGCAAAAAACGTCACGACTTCTGCTCGTATCTCTTCATCAGTCAGACCATTTCCATCTTCATCCTGCAAAACCAACAACAGAAACTCTTCTTGTAGATTGTAATATATTTTTTATAAATCCGCTTTAGAAGGGTTGGCCCTTGCAGTGCATTACCCCGTTTTAAGGAATGGTATTTCAAGTTTTACTAAACAAAACTTATAACACCCAAATTTTGCATGTAGTAATTTCTGTGGGTAGGTAAAAACATAAGTCAAACCTTTCTTAGGTCGGTCTCCAATATAAATCGCTCATCATGCTCATCAGGAGAAAACAATAGAGCGCCAATAAAGTTGTCCTGTCATTCAGTTTCGTGTTTGTATAGAGCTGTCCCTACTAGCTTTATAACATAGCTAGCAGAGCAGCGCAATCAAATTCAGTATACGCGAGCATGCACAAAATCTTGCGCTTTTTTCTTGATGTCCAAACTTTCTGCGTGCACCATATCTCGATAGTGCACTCTAAATCATGAACAAATTGCTAAATTACGAAAATGATTATCATAAAAAAAAAATAAACTCATAAACAATGTGTAAATTTACCTTGGCTGCAAGAACAATATCAACCATGTCCAGGTGCTTCTTCCTCCTAAGTTTGTCTTCCACTCCCTGCATTTATTAACGTGAAAACACAGCTGCATTACTTATCAGATCAAGAGACATAGAAGCCGGCTTCAGGTCAAAGGCAATGCATTTTTCAGACAGCTGGGTAGCGTATGAAATAAATATTTCACATATTCCACATTTCTGATGCTCATGCTTGAGGGCAGGGTGCTTTTTTTTTGGGGGGGGGGGTGGGTGCTGGTTAAAAAGAAAATCAATACAAACTGTCCACACAGTGCAAAAACATCAACTAAAATAACCTTTATAAAAGCAAAAGCCGACTATAACGAACAAACCTAGCACTTATGGCCATTTATATTAGACAAACTGTTTGCGAGTATTCTATTCAGTTTCAACGTTTTTGTCAATCAGCACATGAAGAGTATTAAGTGTCATCAAATATTTTAATTTTTTCTCATGTTATATATCTAAAGGACATACTTTCTATCAAAGTAGATAAACGTATTTGTTCAAAAAAAGTCATAAAGACAATTTCCAGAAAATTACAAAATTAAATACATATTTTGAACACTGGTAAGAATTCAAGGTTTACCCAAAATTGCCTCAATAACTCAGCATTCTTGTATCATACTTGTAACTATATATCGTTTCAGCCAGTTTTCATACATTTTCCTGTAGAGCTTTTCTCCTCTTTCTTATTATTTCCTCAGCCTTGCGATGAGCTGCAGCACAGTTGCTATAAAACTTTCTCCCATCACTTGTCCAACGGAAAATCCAATCAGGGTGTAGAATGGGTGTACTAAAAATTGAGTACATTATTTGTTAGTGATAATGGTAGCATTTGTAAATAATTATTATCATTTATTATGACATTATTAGACACGGCACTCACCTTTTGTAGTTTATTTAATATGGACTGTAATGTCTCATTTCCACAATACAAATACCAACTTTTAAAGTACAGTTATTTTCACTTAAGTTGTTACTAAAATGGAAGATACAAAACTTCATTAACTAATTAACAATTAGACTACGAGCCCGAGTTTTCTATGAGTAAATAGTCAACGAGGCGCAGCCGAGTTGACTATTGCTCATAGAAAACGAGGGATTACAGTCCAAAACTTACAATATTGTGCACTTTGAAGACAAGACAGCCAAAACTTACAATATTGTGCACTTTGAAGACAAAAATCAAGAAAATTTACCGCTTTAAAAGCTACGCGCATGCACGACTGTTTTCTGTCGGTGAATAGAAAACAGTGGGAGAACCAATCAGATTCACGGATTTCCAATAGAATACAGCTGTGTTTCTACTAACTAGCTATAGAGCCACCTCTTGATGGGAGAAGAAAACTAACATAATAAAATTATGTATGTCAGCTAATAAAAAGTATATCTACTGTAAAGCAAAATGTTTCAAAGTCTTAAAGGGGTCATTAGTCGTACAGAACCAGAGGTGCTCAAAGGAGAAGTGAAGATAGGTCCATTTGTGCTAAAAAAAAAAGGCAGGGGTGGGGAAAGGAGGGGGTGAAAAAATATTTGGCATTTCAGCCCAATATTTTTAAGTCATGACAAATATGACCAAAAAATTGCACATTTTTTACTATAAAGTATTTTAACAGGTGCACCTTCCCAATAAAAATTACTACAGATCAGTGTTTTAGTATCCTGATGCTGTGACTTCAATTTAAATTTGTTGAACATAACACTCACATAAGTCTTTTAATCAGTGCTTTGGAGATTTCAGTGACACTTCTTGTGAAAATATCCTGACTTCTGCAAAGTAAATTTTCAAAGGGATGAAATCCGTTACTACATGCGGCAACTTGAACGTTGAATTTCCTGCCTCAAGTTACTAAAAATAGCACAAATGCAAATTAAAATTTTCCAGATCTATGATTCTTGTCAAAATTGTCATTGATTAATATCCAAAAAAGTTTTGGCCCAAAATGTCTTGTTGTCATTTAATGCAAAATATATATATATACTTAAATTTGGAAAAATAAGATTTCGGAAAAATTATGAAGACTCCTGCATAATTTGCTGTTAATTTCAGGTTCACTGCATCAATACAAAAATGTTGCTCTCACAGCCTCCCCCCCCAATTGGAAAAATGCTCCGCAGTCCCCGTCTTATCATATTACAGCACAGAACAATAGAATTTTGATCATTATTGTCAACTAACAACCTCAGGGCACAGAATTACAAGGTGACATAGTCCCTTTAATGCAGACTGCACAGCACGTCCCAAGTAACCTTCAAGTCTTTGGTACTCTTGTAAAATACTCACACATTTGTTTGGCAGTTACTTTTATAGCTGAAAGCACATTTTAGTGTGGAGTCAAGTGCCATCAAGCCAATATCACGAAAACACTCCATTTCATTTGGATTTGGAGACCATTTGTCCTGTAACAAATTAAAGAAGCTCAAACTAAATCTTACAGTATAAGCTAGCATTCAAAGCACTTGGTCAATAAATAAAGAATAAATTATAAATTGTCCAAATCTTATACTTGTCCTTGATCCCCTATGTCTGTTAAAAATTAAATTTTTCTGCATGTGTTCAATTACCAGTACAATGTACTGGTCGTCTCCCAAAGCTACTCACCAGTAAGGTTCTGGTGGACTCTTGGAATAGTTTTGTGTATGGCTTCAAGATCTCTGCATGAAAAGCTGGTGTCAAAAGCTTCCTCATCTGGAGCCATCTTTTTCCATTTACAATGGTCAGACTATTTCCTATTAATTCATAGATGTCTAATCAGAATTTTCCCCATGCAAATACTTAATAGCTGAGTAGAGTTGACATAAAGTTAACAACAGTGGTCAGGTTGTTTCTTACTAACTAGAAGGTGTCTAATTAAAATTGCGCCCCTATTGCACACTTGCATGTTATTTGACTGCAAACTGATGACAGTCCACCCCAAAAAATCCATAGGGATTTAAACAAAACCCAAGAAAATCCCTGGACCAAAAATCAACCCCGAAAAAAATCTCATGTAAAATTTCTGACCCATTAAATTTTTCAGAAAGGGGGAATAATCTGAAGATATAACACAAAAAAAACAACATTAGAAACACGGTCAGTGTTTGTACTTTATTCACAGAACTATGCGGCCAAGGCACTACCACCAATCTTTAGATTGTTTTTAAAAAAAATCAAATTTCTGACCCATTAAATTTTTCAGAAAGGGGGAATAATCTGAAGATATAACACAAAAAAAAACATTAGAAACATGTTCAGTGTTTGTACTTTATTCACAGAACTCAGGGCTGTGCTCTAAGGGTGCCCAGGTGCCTCAGGCGACTAACTTTTGTCTTTGGGCGACCAGATAATCTTATTTCTTTCACATAAGCTTTATGCTGGGCACCCTGGATCTCATAGTTTGGAACCTTTGGGCTCCTTATAATTTTTCTTAGAGCACAGCCTTGGAACTAATTGCAGCCAGGGCACTACCACCAATCTTTAGATTGTTTTTAATACCAAAAAAATCCCTACTTAAATCAAGCCACCCAAAAAAATACTTGCCAAATTTTCCTACCCAAAAAAATTAATGCCGGAATCGAAAACTTCAAACCCCAAAAAATCCTTCAATCATCCCTGTCACTTGAAATCCCAAGTACCACCCCCTAATTAAAATTGCTCCCCTATTGCACACTTGCATGTTGTTGCACACTTGCATGTTGTTTGACTGCAAACTGATGACAGTCCACCCAAACAAATCCCTAGGGATTTAAACAAAACCCAACAAACACATTCAGGGTGCAGAGGGTCCCTCTGCACCCTCTACCCCCCTGCTTCTTTATCTTTTTTTTCCTAATAATTATTTGCAACATGTTACACAATATTCCTAAAAACTCCTTTCTCTCTTTTCCTACCTACCACAGACTTCCCTCCCCCTTTGCTCTCATTTGCCCCATACATACTCCTCCAGTGATGAGACTACTGAAGAACTCTGATCCCTCTTGTAGACTTTCACTACAAGGGAGACTCCCATTGCATCCCCACCCCTTTCATGTGGGAGTCTCCCCCTGGCAACCAAACTGGACTGACCCGATTAGCAAAGCTGGCTCTGTTTTTCTGAGATCTTGGCATGTCTGTTAAAAACGACAGAAATCAATTTTGCGATAACACTCTGGATAACCAGATCAGCCCGGTTGGCCAAAAATCATGCGCCAAAACCATTTGTGCTAAATTTAATGTCATTATTTATTTACAGAAAAATATAAGATTAATCTTACCAGTGAAGGGCACAACAAGGCTGTAGACAAATTCCTCTTTTGGTACATGGCCAGACAGTACAGTTTTAATAGTGTCGGGGTGGCAAAGGACAAGAGCTGACCGCAAAGGACCAAACCACAAAGGGTAGGCTGTTTTATACTGTGTGGCACATTCCACATGGAATTTTAATCCATTACCATCAAAGGTTGCCTTTAAAGTGAACAAAGCAACAGAAGATAAAATTAAGTACCTTAGTCTAGTTGCAATTTCCCTCTTTACTTTAAAAAATGGGAAAAGTTAGTTCTGCAGTCAGAATAAGCTTAATGCAAAAATTAAGTTCAATATCATTGCTAAGTAGCCCTGTGCGAGTGTAAATTTATTTATTTATTTGTAACTTAATTATTTCTTTTTTTTTTCTTTGTGTTGTAAAAATGTTTTGTAAATGTGTTGAAGAAATGAATAAAAAATGTCCAAATGACAAAAAAATAGTTGCAATTTAACTCAGGGCAAGGGACTAAGGGGTTACTGATCTTCCCACTTCCCATACCTTTTACCCCTGGGTCCTGCCCCTTTCCTTAGTGGCCTGCGCCGGGGTGGCACTCCCATATATGAGCTATATAGGTATGTGCCACTGTGAAGGGCATGGTTTTCAAGCCATGTAGTGTAGGAAAGGGTATAGATAATAATTAAATCAGAGACTTTTGGTCTAGAATAGGGTATAATTTTCCAGAAAGCTGACACTCAAAATAATACAAACAGAGTATATAACAGTTTTAAATAACATCAATGTTAGCAAAAATTAACTTAAATACACATAGAACAAGGGAAAAAAAAAGATACAACATAGGAAACGATTGAAAAGCGGTAATTTTAAATATATCTTAATGTATGGGCTAAAAGGAAAAGGAAAAAAAAAAAAAAAAAGGAAAAATAGAAAGTTTGATGATAAAGAGGCCTTCCTAAAGGTAAATAAAATCATCGCAGCAATGTTTTTGACACTGATGGTTTTCCATACAGTTACAAATTTTAACCAAATTCACTCGTCACGTATACTTGAAACAGCAGAATTCATGAATCATGTGTCTTTTCTAGCTATTTTCACGTGTCACAGTATTTTTACGCGTCACAGACTTATTTTTGCCCTTGTCATGTGTCACGCATAAACCCTTTGCTATCCTCTAAAAATAGCAAGTCTGGGATAGGGTAGAAATTTTTGGTGTCTAGTCTAGTGTAGGGTTGAAATTCTCAGCAGTACACCCCGAACCAAAAATAAACAACATGCCTCACCCCCAGGCTAAGTGGCTCCCATCTATTCAATTCTTTTTCTATTGCAAAATGTAAACTCAGAGATCAGTTCTGAAATGAATCGAATTGCCATTTTAATAAAACAAATTCTTAACTGTTTTGACTGTAAGGATGTTCATATTTTTACTAGAAAGTTTAGTTCAAGTTTTTGATGGAAGTGTTTTGAAGAAACCTTATTATTGTCACTGGAAGTGTGAAATTAATCAATTATTTATAACATTCTAATCTTTGAGGATGGATTACCTTCAATTGATGAGTGAAATATTTTAACTGATATGAATTAATTGCTATTTCTTTTTTAAAACAACAGCCAACATCCTAAATATCTGTACCAAGTCTATATTTGTTGTCAAGTTAGCATGGTAGAGTCGAAATTTCCGGATTTACAGTAAAAAGAGCAGACATAAAATTATTTAAATAATTCAAAAAAGCCTTTTAAACGAAAGCAAGCTGCTTCTTAAATTACACTGCATTTTATTCATGTTCTAGAACTAGCTGAGAATCTACTTCTGTTTTTCTCAAAAACAATTCCAGACTTCACCGGTTTTAAATTGCAGAGACAATATCTCGAACTTACAGTATTGGAATTTAAAAATAAAAACCAATTTCTGTTTAATAGCAGTTTACTGTTCTTTTTCAAAAATTGCACAAGCATTTTGGACAATTCTTTTAATTTCCTTGCAGCAGTTCAATTTCTTAAGAAAAGATCTTTGTTATAATAAAGATAAAAGCTTAGCTAATTTACTTACTCGATCAACATGTCCTTTGAGCCAATGTGCCGGTGGTCCACAAAACTGCTTGATTCCGTTGTAAGACTTGCACATTAAAAGAATACTCGTAATTAAGAAATGTGCAAAACAAGCGACTATTAAGGAAGCGAAAACCATCACCCAAGTAGAAACTTGAAGGCTAAATAGCTGTGAAAATCCCGAAAAGGTACTAAAAGACAAAGCGACTGACATACTGCCGACAAATGTGCAACAAAAAACAAAGTGTGCTTCGTTGAATTGTGCTCAGTGTAAATACGCAAAAATTAGACTTTCAAATGAATTCTACCGCCTTTGAAGAAAAGTTGACATGTGTACATAGTCATGAAAACAGAATCATATCTTGTCTTTGTTCTTTCGATTTGAACTGTTTCTTCAATTACAGACACACGGGACAGAGGAATCGAAACTGATAGTCGAAATACACTTGTGGTCAGTCTTTTTGTAAACAACTCTCTTGCATTAAACAAAACAAAAAACATTCAACATACCAACCGGGCCCAAAATAAACTTTGATACTGATCAAAGTTTTACATAAAGGTATCAGCGATCATGTTTGATGCACTATGTAAGCCATGTGGTCGCTAAAACATTACTCTTCTTATCGCATATTGCATGGTCTTTTCGCCGCCATTTTTCAAAAGTCTGAATTTGAAGATCCGGGGGGTCCGTGTCTACTATGGAGTATTTAGGGAGCACGGAATATTTTTTGCTGGGAATTTAGCGATGAACGACATAAAACCACAGATCTGATATAAAGCTGTCAGAAAAAGAATGAGGACAAGCGATATACCAGCTGTTTATACTCAATCCTATAAACAAACATCTTTTTTTCAGGAAAAAGTCTAACCTGCAATCATGCCTACCCTTCTGTCTTGCAAAATGGGTGTGACTTTAAAAAGCGACGTCCTAAGATTCTGTAGGGCCTGAGACTGCTATATAACGTAAAATTCTTTGGAATTATTTAAAACGGATTGAGTTCACTTTCGTGATCGCTCGTTCGAAACGTCTGACATTTGTTCGTAGTTTGATTTTTGATAACAACCAATCACGCCTGTTAGAACATGTCCTTTCCATCGGGCGTTACTAAACACCGGAACGAGACGGAATGGACCGGAATGAGGCGAAATGAACCGGAATGAGCCGGAATGGACCGGAATGAGACCGGAATGGACCGGAATGAGACCGGAATAGACCGGAATAAGACCGGAATGAGACCGGAATGAACCGGAATGAGCCAGAATGGACCGGAATGAACCGGAATGAGCCGAAATGGACTGGAATGAACCGGAATGGACCGGAATGAGCCGGAATAGACCAGAATAAGCCGGAATAAGACCTGACTGGACCGGAATGAGATCGGACTGATCCAGAATGGACAGGAATGAGACTTAATGAGTCCAGAATGGGCCGGAATAGAACTAAATGAGACTCACAATTTCAGTTTCAAACAGTTCTACGTTTTCACTTTTTTCTAAATTCTTTGTTGTGGGTTGGGAGGGATTAAGTCGCTTTTACAAGGATATTGTTTGACACCAAAATCTACATGCGGTGTTTTTGGCCAGCGAACTACTTCAAAATAGTTTCGCGTTCTAGCGTGACAGTTGCGGTATTCAGGCCAAAAAAATCGTAGCTTCGAGTTTTTTGAAGCTGACTTTGAGCCTTTGACGTTCCGAACATTTCCCCTAAAAAGAGTATATTCATTACTTTTTTAACGCTTTTTTTTAAAAATAGAACGGGCATATTGTCTTCCAAAAAAATTGTCGATGCCGTCTGTGACAGACGACATAAACTTTGAGCGTGAAAAACTTGAAAATGAAGCTCAGCTAACAAAAACTTAGCTCGTCACCGCGAAAAAAAGAGAAACTGAGGGAAATTTGGAGACTAAACTTATTTAAATGACTTAATTTCTTTTTGTTTGTTTCGGAACACTGGACATAAGGAGAAAGGTGCCGATGCCGAACAGCCGTGTTTTCCAAGATCAGAAGTTTAAAAAGCTTGTTTATAAAAATAATAAGGTCAATTATTTAGATTATCGAGTTTACCTAAAGAATTATCGATTTTATAGAATCGCTAACTACTTCTGTAACATTATGCACCATAATTTCATTATACCCAGGCCCACCGCGGACACTTCCTCAATGAAGTGGGTACTTACCCATCGAACGGATACTCAGGAAGTAGTGACTGGGAAATAATCAGAAACATCCTGGCAAAAGCAACTTAATCCCCCTAACCCACAACAAAAAAAATAGAAAAAAGAATTGTTTTTGAAATCCTTTAGCTATATTTAGCATACATGTATAAAGAACATTTGCTGGCATATTCGAGTCTAATTTAGTTCTATTCCAGCCAATTCCGGTCTCATTCTGTCTTGTTCCTGTCCATTCCGGACCATTCCGGTCTCATTCCGGTTCATTCCGGTCCATTCCGGCTCATTCCGGTGCATTCCGGTCTCATTCCGGTCTCATTCCGGTCCATTCCGGTCTCGTTCCGGTGCATTCCGGCTCATTCCGGTTCATTTCGCCTCATTCCGGTCCATTCCGTTCCGTTCCGGTGTTTAGTAACGCCCCCTTTCCATCACGTGCTCACGCTATGATGGAAGTCATTCAACGGTAAATGGCTTTGTACCATTATTTTGTTATTTTCCCCTCCGTTGGCATACATAAGCCCGGTCTACGCGTGTGGGGTCTATTTGTATTATTATTTTCTCCCCGTTTTATTTTTCTCCCGTTTTATATAGCAGACCTCTGCGAAAGAGAGAGTCAAAGGTTAAGAAAGCACCTACACAAAGATTTTGCTAAGATAAAATTCCCTATAGGTTATTGTTCTCGGTATCCATGGTCACTAATAATTGCTCTGTCGTCACATCAGCCAAGAGGCCTACGGTCACCTGACCTTAATTTGCTTGCAAACAAAATTGCCTACGGATCGGGGAAAATTACCATTTCTTTGATGCTGTTGTCAGAGAAGGAATCTTATTGAGGGAATGAGCGCTGGCTTTTTGTAAAAAGCTTTTCCCCTAACGAAACAAATTTCGATCTCAAGGTAAGAAAAGGTTTGAGAGTATACTCAAAACTCTTACTTTTAGTGTTTACTAAGACTTAATTTACTTCCGCTTTCATCACTCTTCGATTCGCGCCTTGTTTTGCGGCGAAGAAGATCAGCGTGTACTTAGTTCACTGAATCTTGTTGCCTATTGCTGGATTTCCCTTGATCATTCAATTCTTCGGATTTTTCCTTTCAACATTCATCTCTGAATAAGAAGGCCTGTTATTACAATTTTATTTTGCACACGTCGTCGTGTTTACTAGTAGCGGATCAACTCCTTTGCAGACGAGTAAACCCCGGGGAGGAAACTGAGGTCAGATTATTGATTCTTGAAATCTTGCCTATAAAAGCCTTCGACGAAGAAAAGTTAGATTATTGCTTGTAGTATTCACAGGCACCAATCTCGAAAGTGTTCAGTTATATAACGCCTGAAAACCTCTACTATACAGGGCACTCGCCGTGAACTTAAGCATAAAAACTCAGTTCTCGCGAGGGAACGCGCACATGTATGACTGTATCTGTTTAATCGTAATAGATGAAAACAATCCACAAACTTCACCATTTACCACGAACTTCGTGCTACTGTAGATTGCATATAGAGAAAGCTCGGTTGGCATCTTTTTGTAGAAACTATTCCAAGGTGAGAATTCGTCATTCGGCTTCTGCTTTTATAGGATCATACGATCGATACATTTGTAATTTGTTCCCGGCGGGTATTTTGGCGAAGCTTTGTAATAATGTCTTTTTTTTTAGATTCAAAATGCGGAAAACCCGAGTAAAATATGAATAAATAATGTAAGCCCTGGTCCAGTTTTGTCCCTTGATAAATTAATCCCGACAGTCACGTGACCTTAAACACAAGCCTCGTGCTGGTTTGTTTTCTTATTCACCACACAGGGCACAGAGAAGTCAAGTCCGCAATTCAAAATCTCTACCGTGCAAAACGACCTTCAAAAGTTTTTCAAAGCGATCGTGTGAGCCGTACGTGATGCAACGCCGTCATGCGATACTTGTTTACAGATCGTCTGGTCTGGTGATATCGTATTCATACCCTCATGCGACATCCGCAGACATCAATGTTTGTGGGCGTTACCAGAGCCTCGTCGGAAAGCTTCGCTTTCCGAAAAAAAATCCCCAGGCGACCATTGTCAGATATCTCCAGACGATCTGCAAACAAGTATCGCATGACGGCGCTGTATCACGATCGCTGTGAAGGTCGTTTTGCACGGTAGAGATTTTGAATTGCGGACAAACTTGACTCCTCTGTGCCCTGTGTTCACCACTGACTTTCGTTACGCAGAAGAAACATCAACTCCTTTTTTAGACGACTATTTTTCCATTTATGAAGAAGTAAGAGGTGAAACAGTTTCGAATGTTTCAAGTGTGAAGATTGAAAACTACTCTAATCGATCGAATTTGTCTTCTCTCCCTTCATGTTATTGTTTTGATTCGACTGTTAAAAGAATGCAAATTTTTTCCTCACAACAAAAGGGTTCAAGTTAAGTTCGTCCATCTCCTTTTTTCCAAATATATTTTGCAGTTGTACTGCCTACCCTGGCCTTGCAGTTCTAGACCCATACAATTACTGATTTGAATTGCCACATCTATCGAGGAATGGAATTCAGCAAAGATTGGTAGTAACGCTTGATTTGACCCGGAGTCATGCATGCCGAGATAAATGAATGACTGTTTATATAGTCACTTTCAATAGTCATTACGTCAATGTTTCAATGACTGCTAAACAGTAAGCTGTTGTGGATTGGGGTGGTAATAGGCGCCTGTGGTTCTTTCTCTTCATTTGATTTCAGTCTTGTTTTACCGGCTGAGGAGGAGAAAGGCTAAGGCTAGAAAAACAATCGCACACGAAGATTCGGCTACAAGTCTTTGAAATAGACGCTGTTGAGGTCAAATAATTTCTCTTCTTATTATTGTTCTTGGTATCTATTGTCACAAATAATTGCTCTGTCATCGCATCAGCCAGAAGGCCTACGGTCACCTGACCTTAACTTGCTTGCAAACAAAAACGCCCACGGATCGGGGAAAATTACCATTCCTTTGATGCTGTAGTCAGAGAAGGAATCTTATTGAGCGCTGGCTTTTTGTAAAAAACTTCTCTCTTAACGAAACAAATTTCTATCTCAAGGTAACAAAAGATCTATAATAGAGTATTAGCTTTGAAAACTCTGACTTTTAGTGTTTACTAAGACTTTTAATTTACTTCCGCTTTCACTCTTCGATTCGCGCCTGGTTTCGCGGCGAAGAATCTTGTTGCCTATTGCTGGATTTCCCTTGATCATTCAAACCTTCGGATTTTTCCTTCATTATCTCTGAAAAAGAAGGCCTGTTATAACAATTTTATTTTGCACACGTCGCCAGCTATGGTTTAACAAAACACTGTGTTTACTAGTAGCGGATCAACTCCTTCGCAGACGAGTAATTCGAGAGTACAGACGCAGATTCTTGAATCTTGATAGTCTTGCTTAAATAAGCGTTCGACAAAAGGAAAGTTAGATTATTGCTTGTAGTATTCACAGGCACAAATCTCGAAAGTGTTCAGTTATATGACGTCTGAAAACCTCTACTACACGTACATGTATACAGGGCACTCGTGGATGAACTTAGGCATAAAAACTCAGTTCTCGCGAGGGAACGCGCACATGTATGACTGTATCTGTTTAATCGTAATAGATGAAAACAATCCACAAACTTCACAATTTACCACGAACTTCGTGCTACTGTAGATCGCATATCGAAAGCTCCGTTTGCATCTTTATGTAGAAACTATTCCAAGGTGAGAATTCGTACTGACTAGTTCCGAGGCTGTACCTTAGAACAACGGCTTCTGCTTTAGGGTCATACGATCGTACATTTGTTATTTGTTCCCGGGGTATTTTTGGCGAAGTTTTGAAATAACGTCTTTTTCTAGGTCAAAAATGCGGTAAACACGAGTAAAATAAGATAATTGAATAAATAATAGAAGCCCTGGACCAGTTCTGGCCCTTGATAAAATAATCCCGACAGTCACGTGACCTTAAGACCTAAGAACGTCTGCGTAGGAGGCTATGACTTTCGTTACGAAGTAGAAACATCACCTCCTTTTTTAGACGACTATTTTTCCATTTATGGCAGAAACGTCGTCTCAAGAAAACAACTAAATTAGAAGTAAGGGGTGAAACAGTTTCGAATGTTTCATGTTCAAGTGTGAAAATTGAACACTACCCTGTTCGATCGACTTTGACTACTTTGCATTCTATCATCTCATGTTTTATTTTGTTGCGACTATAAAAGCATGCAAATTTTTCCGCGCTAAATAAGCGGTTCCAATTGAGGTGGTCTGTCTCGTTATTTTCCACGTATTTTTCGCAGTTTTACTGCATACTCTTGCAAGTCGAGACCCATACCACAACTACTCAGTTTGAATTGCCACATCCAGTTTATAGGAATGGAATTCAGCAAAGATTGGTAGTAACGCTCGATTTGACCCGGAGTCATGCCGAGATAAAAATTCATTTTTCTCGTGAATGACTGTTTGTATGGTCAGTATCTTTAGTCATTACATCAATGTTTTAATGACTGCCAAATAGTAAGCTGTTGTGGATAGAGGCGGTAATAGGCGCCTATGATTCTCTCTTCATTTGATTTCAGTGTTGTTTTACTGTAGGAGACCTCTACGGCTAGAAAAACTCGGCTACAAGTCTTTGGAATAGACACTGTTTAGGTCAAATAATTTCTCTTCTTATCATTGTTCTTGGTATCTATTGTCACAAATAATTGCTCTGTCATCGCATCAGCCAGAAGGCCTACGGTCACCTGACCTTAACTTGCTGCAAACAAAACAGCCCACGGATCAGGGAAATTTACCATTCCTTTGAAGCTGTAGACAGAGAAGGAGTCTTATTGAGCGCTCACCTTTTATAAGAGCTTTCTCCGGTTATAGATCAACCTTTTATTTTAAGGTAAGAGACTACATTGTAGGCCTCTAAATAAGAGTATTACATTTGAGAACTTTTTTTTATTTCTAGCGTTTATCCCGACATTATGTACTTCCGCTTTCACTCTTCGATTCGCCTAGAAGATGATTAGCTCGTTCAGTTCTTAGCTCACTGAATTTCGTTGTCCATTGCTAGATTTTCCTTGGTAATTCAAAACTTCAGAAAGTAACATTTTAGTCTTCTTGTCTGATTATATTAACTGGGCCTGTTAAATCATGTTATATTTAAAGCCATGATATAGCCGCATTGTACCGTATTTGATCGCTGATGAATGCCTTCGCAGAGGAGGGAACTGTATCTCGCTTCAAAGGGCTTCGAAACGCGATCGGCGAAGAAAAGTTCGACTACTGTTTGTAGAATTCGGAGGCAAGAATCTGAAAAGTTTATTCAAGTCCTTTAATCGGCAAAAATCTGCTGGCTACTGTTCGATTACTGTTTGTAGTATTCGGAGGCACGAGTACTAAAGTAAGCAAAAGTCTACCCGAGGCCACGCGTGGATGATTCCACGCAGAAAATTCTCGCGAGGAACGCACGTGTAGCGAGTGCTTCTTTGTATTCTGCCCTGTATCGTTTAATGACTTTAGAAGACAAAAACAGTCCGCAACTTCACAATTTACCATAAACGGTCGTGCCTCTATGGATCTACATATTGGAAGTTCGGTTGCCATATTTTTCTAAGAATTTAGGGGTGTGAGTCCCGGGATCCGACGATTTTACTTTAAAAGAATCTTTTGCTTTCGGGTCATAATTGCTGCTTTGCGGTTTTTCCCCGCATTTGTTATAATTTAAATCTCGCGGATTCTTTCAATTCATGATTCGTAAAGTGTTCTCTAAAACTGTGGTGATACGATCGATATCTTTGTAGTTTGTTACTGCATGGACGGTATTATTTGCAAAGCATTGTAATATATATTTTTTTTTAAGTTGAACTGATCATGAAAATGCGGTATGTAATTTACTGTTGTAGTATCAATAAAAATTATTTAAAAATATTAACGCTCTTATAGTACAGTCAACTCTCTCTTAACGGACACCTCTATAAGACGGACACCTCCATAAGACGGATACCTGGTGATGGTCCCTGCCGTTTATCAGTCATTTTACTGTAACCAAACTGCCTATAAGACGGACACCTCTCTAAGACGGACAACGGACACTTTGAAATCATAAACGGACACTTCACGGAAGTGTTTTTTATCATGTTGTATTAGTAAAAACACTTCCAAGCTTCATATCGACCTAAAGCAAAGTTAGTCAGAGCCCTAAGGATACGTGTAAACCAAGCTTACAAACCAAAAGAAATGACGTTTAACGGATTACTTCTCTGCTTACGTGTATGGGCACTAAAGAGGTCGTTTTCTACTTACAGTATTACAGTTTGTAGAATCTTTTGTAGAAGCTCTCAACTTTTGCTTTAACAAGCGAATACGGTCTTTTTATTGTTTTACTCTTTTTGCAGTTTGCAAAGGTTTGTTGTATTGTGCGTAGGTTTAGCTTTATCATTTTAGAATTACTGGTGTCATGTTACCTCGACTCTCTACAAGGCGGACATCTCTCTAAGACGGACAGTTGCGGCCGGTACCGAAGGTGTCCGTCTTTAGAGAGCGTTGACTGTACACTCAACAAAATTGCTGATTCTGATTGGACAAGGCAGTACAATCTATCCCAAATTGTACTCCCTGAGGGTACCAGCTATTATTTTCTTTCCGAAGTTGACCCGAAGATTTTTGAAGATTTCCGAAGTTGACCCGAAGATGTTTGAAGATTTCCGAAGTTGACCCGAAGATTTCAGAAGACCTCAAAGGCTCGCGCAATTTTGAGAACTCTCAAAACATCACGAGTACCTATTAAGACTGTTCTTTTGAGGACCGAGAGCTCTGTGATTTCTTTATACGAGTCGAAAACGTAAACTTATAGAACTGCCCTCGCACGCTTTAAATCAAACTCTGCATAAAACAAACTTAAACAAAGCGAAAATATTTCTTCCCCATCTTATTTCAAATACGCATCCGATTTTGGGAAGCTAAAATATTTACAAAAGCAAGTGAAGAAAATTAAATATAATATTGGCAAGCTGTGACCACGCAAATGAACAAAAACAGGATCAAAGGCCTGTGGCAAATTTAAGTTTCGCAATATATTCACCCGAAGTTGCACCTGTACTAAAGGTTGTCTGTAGTAGTCTTTTTTCTTATGCGTATGGAGAGGCACTTGATAAAATAGTTATGCAATGTTTTCTCGTAGGATACGGTGAATATCCCACTTGTAACGTTTTGATTTATCTTTCACACTCGCCTTTAGGCTCGTGTTTATACTGAAAAATCAAGTCACTCGTGGGATATCTAACGGTATGCCTGACTCGAAAACATTGCATAAGTAATATATACACATACCCCTAACCTTTTCATGTGCGAGAACACTGAGAATGAGAAAACGCTTGCCCATGAATCGTGCTTTCTATGTCTCCCTTTTCATTTCTAGTGCCGATGCGTTAAGGAGCTAAAGCACTAATCCACTAAGGTGTAAATTGCAGGTGCGCGCGCGTTCGCAGAACGTGGAATATTTTCTGTCTGCTTAGCGTTACTTGTATTTCGCCCGATACATATTTGTTTTGGCATCTTCGATTGTTAAAGTAAGTAAATCAAACCTGTCAATTTTTTTTAAATCAGTCTTGTCATTTTCGATTTCAGTAAACAGTTACCGACATGGACCAGGCAAGAGGTGGTGCCATACCCAAGAAGCCTACAGATCAATTTTTTAAAAAAGTTGTTCTTCTCCAAAATGGCGATTTTCAAAGAGGTCACGGTGGCCAAGTGATCATGCCCACCCAAAGTGAAATGACAACAATAAGGGCTAGGGCAGGACAGTACAAAAAAGACGTAGAATTTCACGCAAGAATGTCGGAAGACATGGTAAAGGGAAAACTAGAAGAAACGTTTCCGTACTTGAAAGACAAGGGGTAAGGCAGGCTTTTAGATATTTTCAGATACATTTATTTGTAAATCATTCAAAATCTTTAGTAGTAAATCAGAGAATTAATCAGTGTAAACTATTATCCGATTTAGCCATAATCTCACTACTTTCCGAGAATCCGAGGGAAACGATCAACTTGTTTGCCCATGTAATTGGTTCCGAATTTATGGCTTCCAATTCACTATTTTTTTAGCAAAACATACATACTGGGCGTGTTTGTTTGCAAATGATTGGCCCGTTTGCAGATCTCTACATCAGCGTCAAAATTAATGTGTTTCATTTCTGTAGATGTTTTTGTGCAGCAAAAGTCAATCTGGATAACGATACCTCACGATTTGACTTTCACGGAACACCGCATCTATGGGATGGAAAAACCATTAGGAAAAACATAAAAGGCAATTCTACCCTCTACGTATTAGAGGATGATGATCAGGTATGTCTGATGCCCCACTCTTATTATACCTCTCGAGATAATGGCCGTTTTCACACTAGAAGACAGACAAATCGTCAGACGACTTGTCCGTCTAGACGATTTGCTCGTCTATTGTGAATTTAAGACGGCTTTTAGACGACTTGTTCATCTAGATTACCAAGTCGTCCTCGAAAAATCGTCTTCATAGGCGGCCAAATCGACGGACAAATTCAGACGACTTGTACGTCCAAAATCGTGTCCGTATCGTTTTCACAATAAGACGATTTGTCCGTCTCTAGTGTGAAAACGGACAATACGCGCCCTAAGTTAAGTCAATTTTACGAGCATTTCACGGTACAACCCGTTTCCATGCGCTTGACTTGAATGGTTTTCCTTTTCTCGGAGTGGGAGTTATATTAGGTGTATTCATCGTTGCCGAGTCTCGCGCATGGTTTGATGAATACGACTACCATGATTACCTGCAGGCGCGCGACATAGAGGGAATCGGCCACTGTTTTATAATTCAACAATAATATGTGAGTTGCAAAGATTTGTTCAAAGTCTTGTAACGTGCTGTGGCATAATTACATTTTTTCTATCTGCAAAATGTGTTCCGTTGACAAATTATTTGTCAACAAAACACATTTTGCAGATAGAAAATGCCGCGGCGCGTTACAAGACTTTGAACAAATCTTCGCAACCTATGTATATCGCAGGATATCTGTTATGTACAGGTGACAGATAACATATATGGGCATATGACCATATATGGGCAGCGCGCACATTTGTTGGATAATAATAAATAGAACAAAATGGACCTCGAGCTAGTTTGAAAAGAAGTATTTATGCATTTGGACTGACATTCTACTAAAGTTTTGAAAAAGAGCGAATGAATCATCAGTTTGCATTCATTTGTTTTGTTTGGATAGATGGACACAAGTGGAATATCGGGAAGTGATCCAGAGACTACACAAGGTTGGCACAATACTGTTGACATTAATGTAATATAGAACAGCCAGCACTTTTACGCCAGTTTCTGGTGCCATCTTAATTGACTGGGGGTCAGTTGTTCAAAAGATGGATTACGCTATTCACCGGATAAATTGCTCTCCAGTGGGTACGTGTTAACAAAACATACAGCGCTAGCCACCGGATAGTGATTTATCCTGTGGATAGCGTTATCCATCTTTTGAACAACAGGGGCCAGAAGGACAAACAGGCACGGCAAAATTACAGTGTAAGATTTTTGTCCACCGCTTCCAGATTTTCACCAGCAAACATTCACATTTAAAATGATTCAGTTGTCATCATTTTCTTAAAACATTAGGCGGTGCCCGTTATCTGTGAACAGTTCTTTTGATAAATGATAGAGGTAAAACTCACTATACGGACCCCGCTCTTTTATGTCCATTATACGATGTTATAACCTTTCGGAAGGGAGAGGGAAACTAAGGGCTTGTTTTTCAAACGTCATTTTTGCCTCGTGACACGAGTCGAAACCTAAAAGGCCGGGACACCCGGGAAGGAACACAAGTGGTGTTTCAACGTCTAATTGAAAGTAAAATAAAACAATTAAACATGAAAAATAAAACAAACTTTTAATTGATCGACTCCATTGCATTCTGTGCTGTCCTTTGAGTCTCTGAGTTTGGTCTAAACTGTTCTGAAATAAGTGGTAGGCAACTTTACCTATGAAAAAAAATTGTCTTTGAACATTTTACGGAAGATAAAACCTTTACTTGGGGATAGAAATCAAACCTCGTCAATAAACCTTTTAGCATTTAATTTCTAGACGTGAACATAACTGAATCTTATTTTTGACTCTTACAGATGACACAGATATGTCTTCACTGTTGCAATGGTTACACGATAATCTTCATTTTGACGTTAGCAGCAACCCAAATTACAGTCATTTACAGGTAAATTGCTTTATCTTCTCTCAAAAGGTTTGTATATTCAAAAATCAAAGGATTTCTATTTGCATGATGTGTAATTTACACCACTGAATTGTTAAGTAACTTCCATAAACCTGTAGGGAGCCTTAATTTCTTTTGGCTCTTAAATAACTACCCCTTTTCTTGGTGGCAAGTAGACCTTCTAGGTAAAGTTTGCGTCGGGCCAGTTGACCCATACAGGTGGACCCGGAGCTTTTCCCAGTTTCCGTTGCATGAAGTAACTAGGAGCCTACTCCTCATCTCCCCTGAATGGGATGCTAGTCCATCTAAGGGTTACCCCTGGCATACGATTCGCCAGTACCATACCCATTTATACACCTGGGTGGAGAGCGGCACTGTGACAGTTTATAGGTGTCTTGCCCAAGAATACAATGCAAAGACCCTAGCCAGTGCTTGAACCAGAACTACTCGATCCGAAGTCCGGTCCCCTAACCAAAACGCCATTGTTCCTGTCTGTTAATCTGACCACAAAACATAAGGTCTGTTTGTTGTCTGAAAGACCTCCAGCATTCTCGTTAAATGTTGGTTCCCCAATCCAAACATCTCATGGTTACTTGTTTTCTCTGTACATGTAGGGAGGAGGACCAATCGTTTTTACATTTACTCCAAAACTGGAACCAGCAGTTACATCAGTGTGGGCTACCTTTGAATGGTTAGGCACTATAGAACTGGAAAGATTGAGAAATGGCTCCTGGCATGGTTACTTTCCAGGTTTGTAAACTTTTCGTTATGCCTAATTTACAAAAAGTCTGAGTTTCAAAGAGTGCTACGGGTTAAAAAAAGAAAAAAAAGGAAAAAAGAAGAAAACTGTCTCCTCTGGGATTCGAACTCGCGACCTCTCGCTCCCCAGTCAGATGCCTAGACGAGTGTGCTTCTCAGACATACTTAGTCACTTTTGACGAAAATATCTTATATCAATGTAATAGACATTCCGCCGTTTATCTGTTATCATGTGCATCAAAGAAATGTTTGAATCACCTGCTGCTCATAAATTTTCACGGAATGAAAACTAAACTTTTAAACTTGGCAAAAAAAAAATACAGTCGTGACTCGAAAATTGCTATTTTAGAGCACTAAAACTATTTAAAAGCGCGTTTGGCAGCGGATGGCTCGGATGGAAATGGGTTGCAATTTGAAAACGTTGGCCAACGATGTTTCCGTGTACGTGCCTTCACAAATATCGATATTTATAGACGAAGTTTGATTTCTATCCCCAAATAAAGGTTCTGTCTTCCGTTAAATGTTCAAAGACGGTGTTGTCCATGGGTAACGTTGTCAACCACTTATTTCAGAACAGTTTAGACCAAAAAATGCGAAATCCCCGTGGTGTCATAGTCCCTTTAAGATGCATCGATCCACATGTTACACATTTTAGAGTAGTGATAGGGAAAGGCTGCTTAATCTAAAAGTAACAAGGATCACTGACCTTGCCTTGAGAACTTTACAGTATCATATTTAAGGGATTTACATCTTACTTTTTTTTTCAACTTTTGAGCAGCTTCACCAGTACCTGCTGTGATTGATGTAACACTCAGAACACTCAAGTCACAAAATGACATCCTTTTGGGAAAGACCAAAGTAACATATGGTGTAAATCTACAAAAAGTAGTATCCTGTCCAAGTGAACTTCAAAGGTTTTGTGAAAACTATCATAATATGTCTAAAAGCTTGAGTGGCAATCCTGGAACTAGTGGAGGCGGAACAGAAAATTCTGGAAATCTTGGTTTTAACCAGTACCAAGGTAAAATATAGTTGATTTAACTGATTTAAACAATATTTTTTGTCCCAATGCTCTATGGAGCATACATCTAAAAAAGGCACTGTTGGTTACCAGGTGTTGGTGTTATTGTTATCATTATTATTGTTTTAATTATTATTATTCTGACTCAGTGCACAAAGCATGCAACAACTACCGGGTATCATGTCTTCAACAGCAAAACCAGACCATGTGCATGCCATAGGTTAAGTCTGTGCTGGAATCTAGTGGCCCAGTTGGAGCCTGGGTTGGGATGAGTTGGAGCCCAGTTGGGTCACTACGCTGTGTTCTTGGGCGAGACACTTTACTCTTTTAGTGCCTCTCTCCACCCAGGTGTATAAATGAGTATTGGCGGGGGGAGGGGGGGGGGGGGGAGTTGATTCTCGCTATGGAAGCCCAGATAAGCTCCAGGCTGATAATCTGAAGTCCAGTGCACTAACCATTAATAGGCCACCAGGCCTCCCACATGTGCATGCCATATTTACAGTAAAATATTTACAGTAATAAAGAATGGCCCTGTTTGGGGAAAGTTCTGAACAACACAAACCTCATCCTTTTTTAATTAACTCCTATGTTTAGCTTGCGAAAGGTAAACTTAATCACGACCTTTTCACTCACCTTTCTTAGGATTCACACAGCAGGTCCAGATGTTATGTCTCTTGGTTTATGTAGCAGCAGAACTTGGTGCTCAGCAATTCATTGAAATTATTTTCACCTCTTCGGCGGGAAGAATTGTTTTTGACGGCTACAAGAACAATTCAACATTGCCAGAGGTTATTGCCAAGGATCATGGCAACAAGGAGACTGCAAATTACCTTGAAGAGATAACAAAAAGGTGCATTTCTTGTGACAACAGAGAAAAACCTTAAGACTATAAATTAGTAATAGTAATTGGAGTGGAGTACAATTCAGGGGGTAATCGGTGCCATTTCATATTTGTCTCCTTAAAATAACCTAGTACAATTAATCTGTACATGTAGCTCACCTTTTGCTAGTTTTGCTATGCAGTTAACATAGCATGACTTGACTAGGAGTATTGACTACTTCCACTAGATGATATTTGGTGCGATCCTAGTATGACAAGCACCATTTTAAAAGTGTATTGCCCAAAGTTACCGAAGGTGACAATGTTTGATCAGGTGCAGACCACAAGTGTGCTGGTTCTTCTTTTCTGCCTCACCACACAAAGTCTAAACAAATTCTCTTATCTTATAAATTTATCAATTGTTGACATTTACCAAATTTTTTATTTGTTCTGGTTGCATGAGCTTTACGACTTTAAGCTTAGGTGATCTTATTCACACATTACTTGCCATTTGTAATGTTCAGCGTTACATTGTTGCGTGACACGTCTACACGCCTAGCCTCATGTAGGAAAGCATGCTGGGATTAAAAAGTAATTTTACATGTGCTTTCAATATGGCCGGTGTGTTGACTGTAGTTTGACTGTGTGTTAGCTTGTGTGATTAACACCCGTGTTCTGAACATTACACCATTGCACAGATTTTCTGAGGAGAAAAGGAATGAAAAAGAATGTTCTCAGACAATAGATTGGTCAGAACTCGCAAAAGCTGCTGAGGCAGCACAAAAACAACACGGTAAGTAAACGACTTCAACATAAGCGGTATTTGAGGTAATGTCATTGTTACAACCGAGCATGCTTTTTACTGATAAATGTTGACCTCTGTAATGCTATGGCTTACGCGCCGTCAACCACCGTAATCTTTGCAATATTTTCTAATGCAGCTGTACCATAAGTTTGTTTTTATTTGTTCTCTCTTTTATTTAACAAAACTATTAAACTGTTATTAAGAAAAGTACGAGAATAATTACATGAGAAAATTTGTCCTTTGTGACATCATTAAAAGAACCAATGATTTAATTTGTCTTTTTCGCTAGCAGATATATTCGGTCACGAAGAAACTTATGAAACTGAAAAGGATGTTTCCGAAGAAACAGGCTACTTAGGAGATGTTGATACATCTTCCAGTGAATCATCCGAGCTACACAGTTCCGATTCCGAAGACGATATTTCAACAATTTCAAGCAAAGGTAATATATTTAGGTCAGAACTAGTCAAAAAATTACTCAACCTTCTTTTTGTACGTAACACGGACCGCATTCTTTTTGAATGACGAAATGTGTAAATGGTTAGCACATCATTCTTTTACTTTAACTTGGTTAACATGGAGATGAACTCGCAATGAAACAGGTAAATTAACAATATTTATGTCACACACATCGACATGATGATCCCATTTTTGCGATAGCTAGACAATGGGCATAAGTAGAAGCGCTCAACTTCTCGTTACGGAGCATATTGTAAAATGGGGGAGTTACACATAGAATTCCTTCAACACGTTACACGAAAAATTGCCTCATAAGACATCAGTATCCAAGTCGTGTATACCTGAAAACAATTTGTTGGTCAAAAGTAGTTTCCAGCAATCCTTTAAAAATGGAGACGCTCGGCTGTTTATTGTCTGCGGTCCACCAGGATCTAGAGGACCTAGAGAGACGTCAGTAGCATGATAAACGTGGCACATAAATTGGAGACTCTGGTCTACTTTTTCATCCCTGGCTAAGGGTGTACCGGTACTGAAAGAGTCCTGATCAGCTTGAAAAGCTTTATTTCCTTTGTGTAAGAAGTATGTAAAGAAGCATATCCAGCACTCAGCAGCGAAAAATATAGCCCGAGAATTCAATTAAAAGCTTAAATATTTGTTTTTATTCAAGGTCCAACGTCAGAAGTGAAAGATTCGAAGACTGAACTCATTGCTGTGAAAACACATCTTGACAATGTCGGGTCAGGCGTGAAAGAGGTGAAATCTGAAGTAGCAGATGTGAGGACGCACTTGGAAGATGTTGGGTCACACGTGAAAGATCTGAAAACTGAAGTAACAGATGTGAAGACACAGTTTGGAGATGCGGGGTCAGACGTGAAAACTGAAGAAACAAATGTGAAGACACAAGGGGAAGATGTCGGGTCAGACATGAAAGATTTGAAAACTGAAGTAACAGATGAGAAGACACTGCAAGTGGAAGATGTCCGGTCAGACATGAAAGTTCTGAAAAGTGAAGTAACAGATGAGAAGACACAAGTGGAAGATGTCGGGTCAGACATGAAAGTTCTGAAAAGTGAAGTAACAGATGAGAAGATACTGCAAGTGGAAGATGTCGGGTCAGACGTGAAAGATGTGAAAACTGAAGAAACAGATATGATGACGCAAGTTGAGGATGCCGGGTCACACGTGAAAAACGTGAAACCTGAAGTAACAGATGTGAAGACACACATGAAAGATGTCGGGTCAGACGTGAAAGACGTGACAACTGAAATAACAGATGTGAAAACACAAGTGGAAGATGTCGGGTCAGACGTGAAAGATGTGAAAACTAAAGTATCAGATCTAAAGACACAAGAGGAAGATGTCGGGTCAGACGTGAAAGATGTGAAAACACAAGTGGAAGATGTCGGGTCAGACGTGAAAGATCTGAAAACTGAAGTAACAGATGTGAAAACACAAGTGGAAGATGTTGGGTCAGACGTGAAAGATCTGAAAACTGAAGTAACAGATGTGAAAACACAAGTGGAAGATGTCGTGTCACACATGAAAAACGTGAAACCTGAAGAAACAGATGTGAAGACACAAGAGGAAGATGTCGGGTCACACATCAAAAACGTGAAACCTGAAGTAACAGATTTGAAGACACACATGGAAGATGTCGGGTCAGACGTGAAAGACGTGAAAACTGAAGTAACAGATATGGAGACGCAAGTGGAAGATGTCGGGTCACACATGAAAGACGTGAAAACTGAAGTAACAGATGTGAAGACACAAGTGGAAGATGTCGGGTCAGACGTGAAAGATCTGAAAACTGAAGTAACAGCTGTGAAGACACAAGTGGAAGATGTCGGGTCAGACGTGAAAGATGTGAAAACTAAAGTATCAGATCTAAATACACAAGTGGAAGATATCGGGTCAGATGTGAAAGATGTGAAAACTAAAGTATCAGATCTAAAGACACAAGTGGAAGATGTCGGGTCAGACGTGAAAGATCTGAAAACTGAAGTAACAGATGAGAAGACACAAGTGGAAGATGTCGGGTCAGACGTGAAAGATGTGCAAACTGAAGAAACAGATGTGAAAACACAAGTGGAAGACATCAGGTCACACATGAAAAACGTGAAACCTGAAGAAACAGATGTGAAGACACACATGGAAGAAGTCGGGTCAGACGTGAAAGACGTGAAAACTGAAGTAACAGATGTGAAGACACAAGTGGAAGATGTCGGGTCAGACGTGAAAGATCTGAAAACTAAAGTAACAGATATGGAGACGCAAGTTAAAGATATCGGGTCAGACGTGAAAGATGTGAAACCTGAAGCAACAGCTGTGAAGACACAAGTGGAAGATGTCGGGTCAGACGTGAAAGATCTGAAAACTAAAGTAACAGATATGAAGACGCAAGTAAAAGATGTCGGGTCACACATAAAAGACGTGAAAACTGAAGTAACAGATGTGAAGACACAAGTGGTAGATGTCGGGTCAGACGTGAAAGATCTGAAAACTAAAGTGACAGATATGGAGACGCAAGTGGAAGATGTTGGATCAGACGTGAAAGATCTAAAAACTGAAGTAACATATGTGAAGAAGCAAATGGGAAATGTCGGGTCAGACGTGAAAGATCTGAAAACTAAAATAACAGATGTGAAGACACAAGTGGAAGATATCGGGTCAGACGTGAAAGATCTGAAAACTGATGTAACAGATGCGAAGAAGCAAATGGGAGATGTCGGGTCACACGTAAGAGATGTAAAAACTAAAGCATCAGATCTAAAGACACAAGTGGAAGATGTCGGGTCAAACGTGAAAGATGTGAAAACTGAAGTAACAGATGTGAAGACACAAGTGGAAGATGTTGGATCAGACGTGAAAGATCTGAAAACTGAAGTAACAGATGTGAAGAGACAAGTGAAAGATGTCGGGTCAGACGTGAAAGATCTGAAAACTGATGTAACAGATGTGAAGACACACATGAAAGATGTCTGGTCAGACGTGAAATATGTGAAAACGGAAGTAACAGATGTGAAAAAACAAGTGGAAGATGTCAGGTCAGACGTGAAAGATGTGAAAACGGAAGAAACAGATGTCCAGAGACAAGTTGAAGATGTCGGGTCAGGTATGAAAAATCGAGATTTTAGAGGTCAATTTCCTGCCAAGGCTAACAAAGGTAACTTTCTTAAGCGACAAACGTTGCTCATATTTAAAGGTGCGAATCATGTCCTTACACCAGCAAAAAGGATATTTCTGAAGAAGGTCCTACAGAAAGGACATTAGTTTAACCAGTGAAACCTCAGATTTTCAGTTTTCATCGGCTGTCTTCGGAATTGTGGAATTTTCCAACGAATGTTTCTAAGAAAATAGGCTATTTAGGATATGTTGACACATCTTGTCGTTGGTTACCGAGGCCCCTTTCAGCAGTTTTGATAGTTTTCTTTGTCAACCACAGTATATATTTGAAAAACTTTATTACCTCACAACCCCAAATTTGCTATTTTGGACAAGTGTTGATCGGTCACACATTTTTAGCAAGAATGCTCATCTTCAGGGCTCGATAAAAACCGATTAAGGACACGTGACGCGCTTTTTGGAACATCATTATGAGTTGTCATGAAAACCTATCAAGGAAAGTTTGAATTTCAATAATATGAAATAAAAAAGAGGCTGAAAATTTCCTTGCATACACACTTCAAGGAGTTTTGCATGACACAAACATTCATTAGCACGAATAAAGTCTCATTTTAATGGAAAACAACATTCTTCGTTATACCTTATTGTTTATTAATGTCTTTTTCTTCAATTACGTTCGTTAATCCTCAGTATGTAACTCAGTAGATAATCGGGGTTTAACTAACACAGAATATAGATTTAAATAAACTGCGAAATATGAGAACATTTTGGAACGTTGCAGTTTTTATGCTTTCTTCCTTCTGGGACATGCATATATAATTTCCTCTTGCTAGACCTTTTAACGTTTATATATCACGAATCTGCAACCAAAGGGTACTTGTTATCCTTGTGCGCGTCTTCGAACACCTTATTACATTATTTCACAATGCTCGTTCGAATTGCAATTCCTGCAATAAAGATTGTTTTTTATTCTAGTATCTGAGTAAAGGGTTCTTGGAAGATCGTGTGAATTGATAGGAATTGATAGGAAAGGATTAAATATCCGAACTGTTTAGTCTAAGTCGTTAATTTTCCTTGCCATTTTCGTTCTTTGTTGCAGAGGTGAAAGACACCTGTCCTTCGTCAGGCTCTGAGGAGGTAATCATAAAGTACTATGGTTTAAATGTTGATTTGTAGCCTGCGAATATAGCCGCCTCCCTTGACAATCCCAGCAATGTCTTGTTACGTTTATATCACAAGGTGCTGCCGAGTATCTGAAGCTCCGATTCTCTTAATCTATTAAATTTAATCTAATGTCTATCAGAAATTTTAGTTTTCAATGGGAAAATAAGTATCTTATCACATATAAAGACACGCATTACACATTAATTTATTTTGTATTTTCCTTGCGAAATATAAATTATTTTTCGAAAAAGTTAATAAACATGAAGTGAATTAAGCTGATTTCACCGCCCTCTCCACCACTGTTGGCAATGAATCAGTTCTTACTTTATTACATCGATAATTTTAATCAGAGGTGATGGCAGCTACACCCCACTCAACAATTTAATAATAAGATGTGGTTGCAATTACAAAATAATCATTTGTCGATTTATTTAACTGAATTGAAATTATTTAATGACATTCATAATATAACGATCTGCAACCTTCAATAGCAGATTACCTCAACCTTTTAGGAGTAAACGGTTGTTAGCAGGAAAGCAAACTCTGTCTTACAACTGAAAGTTTTGCGTTTCAGAAATCACTTACATATATTACGAGCCTGTCAATGGGACAGCCAGATGGTGCGGCAGTTAAAGTCAAGAGATCCCAAGATGGTTTTTTTTCTAAAACTGTCATATTGCTTAAGAAGAATGATTGTCAAAGAAGTAAAGACAAAGTATATATTCCAAACACTATTGAAATGGCAAAAATCAAAAAGCCGAATACAGGACAGTATAAAACAAAGGTCCAGTTTTCCAAAGAAATGTCAGAAGAGATGGTGAGGCAGAAACTCCAGGAGACTTTTACCACCTTTAACTTAAATGGAAGGTAAGAAAATTTCCATTTAGGTGGGGGGGGGGACCTGCAATTAACTGCAATTTACAAGCATTTACAGATCCTATTATTTCAGAGCAGTAGCAATACTGTTAATTATTTTATGTTTTCTTCTATGTAGGGTTTCTTGTGCAGCTGTAAGTCAGGACAGTGTCACTTTTCAGTTTTATGGAACTCCACGTATATGGGATGGAAAGACTATTAGAGAAAGGTTAAAAGGCAATTCAGTCCTCTACATTGTTATGGAGGATGATCAGGTTTGTCTGAAATGTTCCGATCTTAAGTGCTGACACGACATGTTTTATGTTTTTCACACTGAATTTGTTTTTCATTCTTCTGGAATTAGCTTACAGATAAAGTTTCATTTATATGTGATGTTTTATTCTCAAAAATTTTCTTCACCCTCAATGAAGCACAAGGAAGATGCAAACTTTAGTATGTTTTATACTTTTATGCACATTGCTGTTTTCAGTACCACCTGAAGCTTGAACTCAAAAAGTATTTACCGGTTTTGCTGTGGTTTCAACAGTGTGATTTGTTCTTTACTTTTTGAAAAATGTCTTTCGAGCAATTAACCCTTATCATGCTAAGCACGGATTGTTCCGGGATTTAAAGGAATGGCCATTCTGCCACTTATGACGTCACCAATTTACACGTCAGCAGATTTTTGTGATTTGCATCTTATAGAGCTTGGATAGATCTTTCCACAGGACTGTCCATCTTCAATATTGACTGCATTCCGACAGAGCTAATCGAAAAAAACGCGATCAGTTTTTGGTGTAAAATTGGTGCTAAAACAGGCCAAAATACCCGTACTTGATCATGATCTCCTTTCCAGGGTTTTCCATTGATTCAGATCAAAACTTTTCAGGCCAGTAGAAGGGGAGCACAGAGTAAAAGATAGAGAAAATAAGAAAGCAGAGAAAAACGAAAAGGAAAGGAGCAAGGAAAAAAATCGGAAAGGTTCAGCCAAAAAAAAAAAAAAAAACGTCCAAATTTTGGCTTATGCGCATGCACCAAAGTAAAATATTGTACATTTTTACATGGAAATTTCATCAAAATCTTCCTGCATTTTCAGAAAGTGCATTTTTAGCAAATTTAGAGAACTTTTGGACCGTAAAAAAAATGCGTTTTTAGGAATAATTTCAGCATATTAAGGGTTAAAACCACAACTTTCTTAAATTAAAGTGAAATAGTTGGCTTTATTATTAAAAGCAAAACAACTACCATCGATATAGCCGTGAAAAACAAAAGTATTGCAAGGAAAACAAGTGTCTTGTTACAAGCAAATAACAATGGTGTAACGGTTGCAAAGGTAAGCGTAGGGAACTCCCGGGAAGGAACACAAGTGGGTTTTGGTGGAGTCCCACTTAAAAGTATCTGAAAATTTAAGTTGAAATATTTGAGAATGCCACTAAATTCGCTTCGTGCTTGTTTATTCTCGCGGGAACAGTTCTAATTGAAACTACACTCCTACCTGAAAAACAGATCTCAAGTTACCGTTCGCAAATAAACATAAAAATATTTCATATTATTTTTTTCTTTGTTCGTGAGCGGGCGGTATTCTACAAATCCTGCGATCTGATTGGTTCCGGGAGCGGGCGGTATTCTCCAATCCGGCCCGCTCACAGCGGGCGGTATCCGTTGCGAGATGAATTGTCGAGTGTGTTTTCCGCGCGAAATCATTTGCAGCGTTGTACGAGCGAACACATGAAAGATTTGTTCTGCAAAACCGAAATAGCTGCTCACCAATCGTTGTAAATGCAAAAGGACAATATAGAAGTGGAATTAAAGGCCTAGAAGTTCTTCCAAAGGCGAGTATTCATTTCTTTATCGACAAAGTCGAGTTCTAGTTTCGTAGTTTGTGGTTGTTTGTACATTTCGCAATCATTTTAACGCTATTGCGGTAAGCTGCACCGGTTTTTAACTTCAATTTTGGGTAACAACTGCCTTTTATCGGCCACTTTTTTGCCAAAACAAAACACTAGTTGACATCATTCAAGAAAATGAGATTCTTTAATTAAAAACAGTCAAAATAAATCTTGCAATATTGTGCCGTACGTCCAAACTACGCATTTCATTCAGTTTCACTTTCGCACTGTTTATCGCAAAGAAATTAACGCAAATTAACGCAAAGTTTATTAATTCGTTAAATACAAGTGTGTATAGCTATACCGAAACTGTCTTTCAGTTAGATAGTATTTTTAAGTCAGAGAAATTAACATCCAACGAACAGAGTTCCTTTCAACATTCATCGGGGAAGCCGATAAAAGCCGATAAAAGTGTTATGCTTTGGCTCGATTTTACATTTATGTTATATTTACTACTTCAATTTCTTTTATATAATTATTGAACCTCTTCAATGTAAATTTAATATGTTGGACCTTTTTGTGAGTACGGTTCATTTAAGCGAAGCGATTTTATTCCGAATTAAATAACAAATAGCATTTAACTAATTACAATCTTGCCAATCCGTCGATCGACTCAACATTGAAATGACGCGCGAATACAAAGATTTTGTGACACAGTCTTTCTAGGTTTCTTTTAAAGACAAACTGAAAATAGGATAAAAATAAAAACGTTATTCACCAGCCTTGGTTGGTCCGTATTGGGAAAAACTGTACCCTCGGTCTTGGAACGGTATCCAAGACCTTGGGCATAGTTTTTCCCAATACGGACCTCCCGGCTGGTGAATAACCTATATTTATTTTTTTCTCAGCGCGCGAGCGGGCAAGATGAACCGAATCCTGCAATCTGATTGGTTCCGGGAGCGGGCGGAATTTTCCGATCTTGACCGCGGTCAACGGAACGGGATGCATCCCCGGTGAAATCAGTTTGCAGCGCGAGTCGAACGAACACATGAAAGTTTTGCTCTCCAAAATCGAAATAGCTGTTCACCAACCGTTGTAAATTTGAAAGGACTGAAAAGCAGTGGAATTAAAGGCCTCAAAAGTTCTTCAAAAGGCGAGTATTTATTTATTTCTCAACAAAGTCGAGTTGTAGTTTACCGTTCGTAGTTTGCCGTTGTTTTGTGCATGCATTTCGCAATGATTTTCACGCCATTGCGGTAAACTTCACCGGTTTTTAGACTTCCTCCAAGAGTTAAACTGCCTTGTTTATCGGTCACTTTTCGCTAAAAACAGAGCACTATTTGCCATCATTCAATGAAATGAGATTCTTTGATTAAAAACGGACAAATTAATTATCACAATATTGTGCCGTACATAGACACTACGCATATCATTCAGTTTGGCACTGTTTATCAGAATAAACTTCTGCTAGGAATTAATGTGTTCAATACAAGTGTGAATAGCTTGTAAAACTGCTTTTCAGTCAAAGAGTACTTTTGAGTCAAGAGAAATAGGATTAACACCCTACGAGCAGAGTTTCTTTCAAGACTTTTCAAAACATTTATCGGCAATTGTTCGGGAAGCCGAAATCGATTTAAATGTGTTAGTTTTCTGTCTTATGTGTGCTATATTTATGATTTTTTTGCTTTTCTTGATTCTCTGCAGTGTAAATTAAATATGCTGAACCGTTCTTGAGTATGGTTCATTTTAAATGAAGCTATTTTATTCCGAAATAAAGAGCAAACAGAATTCTTCACTCTTGCTCGTCGATCGAGTCGGACATAACATTAAAGTCATATCCGCGCGTATACAAACAAAAATTTTGCGACGCATTTTTTCTCGGTTTCTTTTCCAAACAAATAAAAGTAGGAAAAAAATAAAAACGTTATTTGCCGGCCTAGGTCGGTCCGTATTGGGAAAAACTGTACCCTCGGTCTTGAGCACGGCCAAGACCTCGGGCACAGTTTTTCCCAATACGGACCTCCCGGCCGGCAAATAACATATATATATTTGCTTGGAGCAGAAACAAATGGATTTTAATGCACATTTTCCTTGGTCAGAACTGTTACAACAAAGATTTTGTTTTGTTCACAACAGAAATCAGTTCATTCAATTAACAATCAAACTAATTTAATTATCAAATTGTTACGAAATGGCACGTTCTTGTTCTGTTGCCGCTATCGATCGTCATTCATTCGATTTTAACTCAAAAACATACCGACTAGTCTTTAAAAGGTGACCTTATATCTCCCAATCTGAAAACTATTTCTTGGATTTATCGATAATATCTGTGTTACAATTGGTTTTATTACTTAAAGCAAAACAACTTCCATCGATGTCGCTCTGTTTCCCAAAGAAATGTATCAAGTTACATATGTTTTCGACAAAACAAGTGTTGCGTTACATACGTTAAGGAAAAGTATCACGTTTGCTGTTTCAACGTCTAAGAAATTTTTCTGTTTTTTTTTTAGCTGGCAAAGTTTGAAAACTTTTCCCAAGTGCGACCCATACCTAACTGAAAATCAAACCAACGAAAGTTAAATGTTTTCTAAACCTAACGCCATGTGATTTTGTAAAAGATATTTGCCGTCGGATTCCCATACAAAAACTGTAATTTCTGCCCGCTTTGCCTACTCGTCAAGATGGCGTCGAAAACTGTGATAAGGCCTATTTAATGGAAAAACATTGCCCTCTTTTGAGAGTAACTAATGTGCGAGCCTGCGAGCCGGAGCCACGAGCTGCGAGCGTCTTTTTGCGAGCCACTATTTTTCTGCCATTTGTTTTCCATTTTAACCAAAATTTAAATGCAAATTCACCCATAAACAATCAAAGTATTATTTTTAAATTATACGCGTACAACTTGCAGGTCCTTGCATTTTACCGCAAAACCGGATCGCGTGACATGCTACGATGAAGTCCAGTGTAAATAGTGTCGCATCTTCGGTTGTTGCGAATGCCAATAAGTACACGGCTAGTTTCCGCAAACTTCACTATTTATTTCTCTAATAGTATTTTCCTGATCACACCCGATTTCGCTCTCTGATAGAATGAACAATAGTTAGCTCAGTTTTCCCTTATCACTGACGCGCGACACACCCTAATACGTAGACAGCGATGACTGATTACATGGTTCTATTGTCTACATCAAAATCATTAGAAATCAAAATATTACATAACCTGATAACGCAAATCTCTTATCGTACTATAATTTATGTCACGCAATACAACTGAAAATATCTCAACACGGTACCAAGCTGGGTCGCGACTTTTTTTCTTTTTTTTTTCGCTTTAAACGCTATAAACTTGTCTAAAGGAAATGAGGTGATTAAAGTCGTAAGCCTGCCCGCACCCCTAGGTAGTCAGTTTTTGATTCCGAAAGTTAATTAAATATTTCTTGGAGTACTTCGAACTATTTATGCCGAATGCGTGCGAAAAAACAACTGGTCAATGAATTTCATTTTATTTCATGTTGTTTAATTGCCCGAGGCCTATTCATTTCACAATGTCTAAAAGCCGAAAGCAATGCAATTGTTGAAAAGACTTCGCGATAATTAGTATTAGTAATCAAATGGTGACGAGTGAAATTAGGCAATAATTTCACGCGCGTTTTGTCAAAAAGCTTATAATTTCCCGAGCCTTTAGGCGAGGGAAATTATTAGCATTTTGACAAAATGCAAGTGAAATTATTTCCTAATTTAACAAGTATACCATTTGATTACATTTTAATATCATAGGCGACAAATTACGCTTGCAATCGTAGGTTTTTGACGCTCAAAAATCCGCTCGATGCCATTTATGTAATTGGCTTAAATCTGGAAGTCGTTTGGACGTTTTGAAATATAAAATATCATCAAAAGTTTTATTACATGGCCAAGGCTAGCTGGCTAAGATGAAATTCAAGCGAAAATGTACAAAGTTTAAGCTTTAAAACATCTTTTATTACGGACGCCATCTTGCCGCTAACAACGTTGCCATGGCAATTTTATAATTTCACATGTGAAATTATTGCCAACGAGACAGCCGAGCCAAGAGGTGAGGCTGTCGAGGCGGCAGAATCATAGAGCCGTGTGCGTATGAGTGTATAGGCAGAGAAAATCTTACGTTCTGCGTAAGAGACTTTTTTTTTACCATATTTGGGTTTAAGTAAACCCCATATTTGGGTTGTATTGTTCTTCCGAACTGGTTCCCAGTCTCTCACTCCTTGCTAGAGAGCAAATGACCAAAATGGCGTCCACGCGGCTCGCTGTTAAAATTTTCAATGTGGTCATTCATCCCTTTACCGATAAATACACCTTTAGGGAACTATAAATCGAAAGAGAATACCCTACAGAATATTCGACCGCCGAAAAAATAAACATCCAGGTCTTCAAAGCGATGAAATAATCTTTCGACTTTGGAGTCCTTTAACTAGTTTACGATCGAAGAGAGAGACATGAAAATCAAAACGGACTGTTGACTTCAAATAGAGTTTTCTTGACTTATGAGAATGCTGAAGTCGGGTAAATGCTTCCTTTTAGTGTTGATTGTGTTTATAGTAATTTTTGACCCGATGATTCATTCCAAATCAAATACCGTTTATATTTTATTTGGCACGCATTTTCGCTCCGCGTAGGAATAACATCAAGTCAAAGCGACGCTCACTAAAATTACTGCATGTCATACACACAAGGAAGTCAAAAGTTGTTTGCTTCTAACGGCAAATGTAATGTTAACTTGAATAAAAATTTTGTCTCCAAATAATCCTTGACCGTTCAAGTTAGCGTAGCAGACATCTGTGTACGTTTTTTAGTGTGTTTAAAAGAGTGCGCGATCGCGAGAATCCCGGGGTATCCAATCGAACGTTCGGTAATCGAACTCAATCGAACACCAATCGTTCGATTGTGTTCGGTAATCGAACATAATCGAACTCACAATAAAATTTGGTCAATCGAACTCAATCGAACGTTCGATTACCGAACAATGAACAATCGAACTCAATCGAACGTTCGATTACCGAACAACCAACAATCGAACTCAATCGAACGTTCGATTACCGAACTCCTGTTTGTTTATACTGCGTTCATATTGTACGGTGCACCGTTCCCCTAATCCTTTTTTGGCGATTCGCCATACCCCGGGATAGGACGATTGTCTGCACAATAGCCACGGGCACACCAGTCTGCCACGTGGTTGGGAGAAATTTTGCCAAATGTGTGTTTTTCACATATTGAACACAACTGCCTGTGTTGCAGTGAATAAAAAAGGTGCAACTTCTGTTTGAGTGTAACGGTGAAAAGCAGGGCAGAAACCATATCCTTCCTTCTAATATAGAAATGTAAGCAATAGTGCATTTCAGTTATTTTACCGTCGTTTTGTTCTCTTCTACCAAATATATTTTACTAAACATTTACATTCAGTTCGATATTTGGACGTTTTTATATTTATTCCATTCAATAAAAGTTGATTTTGATTAGTCCTGCGTGATTTACTTATCAAGAGAAAGATTCCGAAGAAAATCGAACCCGATTGAGTTCGATTGTGTTCGATTATGTTCGATTGGTTCGATTGGTTCGAAAATCGAACTCACAGCAAAATAGATGTTCGATTTTGTTCGATTGCCGAACCCAATCGAACGAGTGGTGTTCGATTGGGTTCGATTGATTTTTGGTTCGATTTTGTTCGATTGGATACCCCGGGGAGAATACGCGCGCTGGAAACTACGGCGCCTGCTACGCAGGCTATCAAGCCTGTTTCATTTATGAACACCAGAGAAATAGCCCTTTTATTGCATATTACCTAAAATACAATTTACCATAACAGTGGTCATTTCAAATATAGTTTTATCAAAAACCATTCAATATCTGTTCTTATGAACAAACATGAGTATTTCGCTCGTTGGCACTTACCGATAGGTACAACTAGTAAATAAACGCTAAAATTTCGCGCCAAAATTAAGGAGTAATTTGTCACCTATGATATTAACTAAGTAACTCGCAGAGAAGTAAGAAAATCCACAATTTTTACACTGAGTGGCCGAAGAAAAAATATGTCGAGGAACACGTACGAATATATCAAGCCATATCTTCAAATTTGTCTGCGATTTACGATAAGCAAGCCTTAGTCCAAAACCGCGATTTACCAAGCGCAAACTACTTAAACGGAGAAAAGCCTTGATCAGTCTATCTCCGGACGAGATTTACAAGAAATTTAAAAAAAAGATCTCGAGATAATTGTTTAAGACTCGAGGCAGGCGAAACCGGAAACCAGAAGCGAGCGACTTTTAGAAAGTCAAGCGTTTTCATTGTCAAAGGTGAGAAATTCTTTCGGTATCCTGTCCTTTCCTTTTAAAAAGTTGATCGTTGCCATGAAGCGTGATTTACGATAAGAAAGCCTTTGTCCAACTGACCTTGATTTACCGGGCACAAACTACTTGAATGGAGAAAACTTCAAAAGTCTTGATCGGTCCACTTCCGGACGAAATTTTAATTTTACAAGATGATATGCGGCATCAAGAAAAGAAATTCAAAAGAGATCTCGAGATGCATTGTGATTATTTAAAACTCGCGGCAGGCGTTTGCTTTGACAGAGGTAAGAAATTCTTTCGACATCCTTTTCTTTCTAAAGATTGATCATTCTCATGTCATTCTTCATGCTCGGGCTCTCAGCACATATATTTATAAGACAATTGGGCCGGCTCAAATGGTAATTTTAAAACGTTTTGCTGTTTCTAAAGTTTATCCTCGCTGAGATCAAGACTTAACCACAGTGAAGTGAGTTCGATTCGAGCCCGCAAAGCGGCCCATTCAAAGCGACGAAGTCGCGAAAACGAGCCACGCAAGTCGCGATAGGTCGACCGTCCCGGCGTGTTAAATTAATAAAGACGACGGACTTTTTCTAAAGTCTAGCTTGAGTCTAGCTGAGATCCCCCACAACAGCAAAACATGACAAAATGATGTCAAGATGCTGTTGCGTTCTTGTAATTAAACGATTTACCGTATCATAATTAATAATCATCCAAAATAGAAAATTAATTTCCAATCAAATGTCTGAATTGTAGAAAAGGATGAACAGCAAAGAAAAACCGATAAACATAGTCGAAACTTCGGGGGCAACCTAGTTTTTAACGTTCTTGGTAGCCTGTGTACAGCCGTCCCGCTCCGATGAGCGGAGCGGGACGGCTGTACACAGGCTTTTTTCTTTGGTGAATAAATTAAATTGCTGATTTTAGCTTTATTAAAGGTTATAGCTTTACATTTTTTTAATATTATTTGATACCTTGATTAAGGGAGGCAATACATTTGCGTGCGCGCGTGACATCCCAAAAACGGTTGCGAATGGAGTTTCAGTTATTTCAGTTACGAGCCGATTCTTCGTTCAGTTTGACAAGGCCAGCCGCGGTATAATTCAAGTCTATTGAAAGCGTCATGGCAATATTACTGGTTCTATTTCTATTGCGCATGCATAGGTAACCTAATAAATCGTAAGCCGGAACATGGAAAATTCCGGAACACTCCGGAACATTCCGGAACATCCCGTAACATGAAAAAATACATGAAAAGTTTCAATACAGACATATAAAAATTCCAGAAATATTAAAAGAAGATTAAAAAACTAACAAAAAATAACCAAAAAGGAAAAAAGAGAAAAGAGAATAATAGTGTGTTAAACAATTCCAGGCAATGTATGACCGCTACTCCTCTCTAAATCCAGCACCGACTGAGGTGAATAAAAATTGTTTGGTCAGTTTTGAATTATTATGCAAACATTTTTTCTTTAAAAGAAATAAACGAAAGAAGTTAGCTTTTTTGCAGTGCAAAATTTCCTAACGGAATGAGGTTCCAGGTACATCGAATAGCCCGGGGTATCTGCATAGACTGGGCTGGGCAGTCAAAAGTGGTCTTGTAATTTAGCCTAATTTAGTTCTTAGTTCTTAGTTCTTAGTTCTTAGTTCTTAAATTTTAGTTCTTAGAGACAAATGCTAGCGGTTTCAGACAAGGTCGCGCACGAGCGATCATGCCGACAGAAGATTACAAAAATTTGGACAAATTTAACTGTGATGTAATGTATATGAAATGATTCATATATGAACTGCGGATGGACATGAATGTGATAAATGATCATCGCAGTGAATTTCAATTTAAGCAATTGGAATAAAGAAGCCTGAAAAAAATTCAGGGCTTCAACGGGATTCGAACCCGTGACCTCCGCGATACCGGTGCGATGCTCTACCAACTGAGCTATTGAAGCCACACATTGGGAGCGAGGTCAATTGTGAGTTCATATTTTACCCGTGAGAGGAGTGAAATGATGTAATGTATATGAAATGATTCATATATGAACTGCGGATGGATATGAATGTGATAAATGATCATCGCAGTGAATTTCCAATTTAAGCAATTGGAATAAAGAAGCCTGAAAAAAATTCAGGGCTTCAACGGGATTCGAACCCGTGACCTCCGCGATACCGGAGCGATGCTCGAAATCATTTTCATATTCATGCGCAGTTCATATATGAATCATTTCATATACATTACATCATTTCACTCCTCTTACGGGTAAAATATGAACTCACAATTGACCTCGCTCCCAATGTGTGGCTTCAATAGCTCAGTTGGTAGAGCATCGCACCGGTATCGCGGAGGTCACGGGTTCGAATCCCGTTGAAGCCCTGAATTTTTTTCAGGCTTCTTTATTCCAATTGCTTAAATTGGAAATTCACTGCGATGATCATTTATCACATTCAAATTTAACTGTATTACACAGCAACTATATTTTTAAGATTTTTGCGAAACGTGACCTTCAATTTCGAGTTTTTTGCGTTTGTGAACCGGATGAAACTGAATGGTTTACAGATCTCAACGAAAAATAATTTTTCGAGAAGCCGACAGTATCGCGCCACGTCTACCGGCTCGCTGAACATAAAAGTTTTGTATCTATTTTTATAGCGTTTTTTCCAACGGTTTAACCAAACAAAGCCTTCTCTGACAACTTAGCTGCAAAAATGTTTAATCTGCGATAATGAAAAACAGTCGGAGGAGTATTGGCCGCGGAATAAAATTATTTATCACTACCGTATTTACTCGAATGAGCGCCGCCCCCGAATCACCGCCGCCCTCGAATAAGCGCCGCATTTAGGACAAAAAAGTTAATAAGCGCCGCCCCCGAATAAGCGCCGCAGTCTCGATGCGGCGCTTATTTGAAGAATTTCGTTTAACTTAAAACGGCACTACAAAGCAACTGTAAGACAAGCTTGAACATTTCTTTGCATCAAAAGCGATGTTTTGCAGTTATGAGTGATTGTTTTTTCGCTCTCCCATTAGTTTTTCTATTCAACACTCTAACAATACGTAGTTCTGTAAATGATGCGAAAGCCGCCAACCTTTGCCAGGACAGCTAGCGCTACTTCTGTCTCAGCAAGAGACATACTGACAATCAAAAGACGCTCTTTTCAATAACTGTAAAAGATAAGATTCTTTCTGGCGTCCAAATTTTAAATAAGCGCCGCCCTCAAATAAGCGCCGCCCTCGAATAAGCGCCGCACTTGAGACGCGAAAAATTTAATAAGCGCCACGGCGCTTATTCGAGTAAATACGGTAGTTCACTTTAGTCATCGCTGGTGCTAAACGTTAACTGAAACCCTTCAAACTTTGATTGACGGAAATCGTGGAAACGTTCCGCGAGTGTTTTTATTTTTGAAGGCGTGTATCAATTCAAATGGTGGTAAGATAAAATCCAGTGAAAATAGCATTGATTGCCCGAGCGAGAAGTTTCCATTGCCTTTATTATCTTTGTTCGAGAAACGCGACCAAAAGGAGTACTGGAGAAAGTTTGGCGAAGACGCGGGGAGGCCGGGGAGGGTTCTGGTAAGACTGCACGAACGACTTTTTGTTTCACCCAAACATCAGGAAATTTATTTCTTGGTTTGGCAATAGGATAAAAAAGCTGGAACGCATATTTCTGCACCATACCTGTGCTGTTCAGTAACTAGCATTTGCCTCTGTACCCAGTCCAGTCTATGCAGGGCTACTCGATGTACCTGGAACCGAGATAAATATCTTCTCTTCAAGAGAGCAGGAGGGCATTTTGCGTGCGCATGCGTGCAACCGCTGTACAAAGACCGCGTGATCTTGGGAATAAAAATGGCGCGGAAGATTCAAACTTTGTTTTTTGTACTGTTTATCGTCACATAATTTAATATAGACGTAAATTTCGCTAAGAAAAAGTGTTTTTTGTGTGGCAAGGCTCTTATAAAGCAGATTTTCTGGCCTGCTTCGGGATCGTTGTTGCAAATAATGGGAAAATATGTGGGACAGGTAGGAAAGCCTTCACCGACAAAAATCAAACAGGCCGTAAAAAGAGGAAAACATTTATCCGTGTGCTGGAGTGTGATATATTAGGATCAAAACTTCACATCAAATCAATTACTGTAATACAGGCAGAGTGCGAGCAATATTATAGCTTGTCGGGAGATTTTTTGCCTAAAGGGACGGCCACCAAAGAAAAGGGTTTTCCCTGAGGGGAACGACATGTTTGGGTGTTCTGCACATGATAATGCAGCTCACTGATGACTCCAAAGCAAAGCCAACTTGCCCTCGACTGGCAAACAGGGTTTCCTGGAACAAGAACTGCAGTTCTTTAAAACACATTTGACGACACAGAAGTAAAACAGCCGTTATAACAGAATGAACATCAAACTTAAAGAAATAAACGTTGAATGAAAAATTGAAAATAACATTGTTTATAGTTAAAAATTATTTCTTAAGACATTTTATACAGCAGTTATTAGAACGTTTCTGAAAAATATATATATCGCTTGTTCGTTTCATGCTATTTTTTGACTGGTGATCAAGGCTAGATTTTGATAAAGGAGCCAAAAATGTACTAATTAACATAGTAAAATGTAAACAAATAGTCTACCAGCAAAGAATTACCATAACACTTTAAAATTAAGACCGATCGCAGTAATTCTTTTCTTGTTCAACAGAATAATTGTTGTATCATCGAAATGTGAAGTTATTTTGACCAATGCTCACGTTTAAGGAAATAATCACAAACGATAGTTTCTCTGTTAGGATAAACCAGCGAGAACGTACGTTAAAGAAAGCTAAAAATTTCCACAATTGACCATTTTTTAACGCTACCTTCGTAGCATTAGACGATAGTTTAAGTACTTCAGGCTCCATATATCATCGGTAGACGCTGGAGATCAAGGCTAGATTTTGAGATTTTTGCATTGTGAGAACGACTAAGTTGTAGTTTTATGACAAATCTGAACAAAATCATGACCACTCGCTCAAACCCGGGATACTTGATTAGAACATCGTATAGTTAAAACTGCTGTTTTATACTTTAGTACTAAATAGCCGTAGCGCTTTGTCCGTTTAGATCTCCCGGCTATTAAAAACATGGGCAAGGTATTTAGGTTCTCGACATTCGGTCGCCATTTTGCCCACGTGCAATGTTTAATACACATAGCCAAAGTCGATCAGATAAACAGCACGCCGACACCAAACTTTGCTTGTTGTTGTCAGAAGATAAAGCAAGGACTCTTAGTATTGTATACAGCAAGTAAAACTTAAAACACGTTTCATTTTGAGCTAGAAATTAGGCCATAAATTGTGGAAAATATGTAAACAATCGATAGCAGAACTTCTCTGTCGTGCGCACTAGTCCATATCGACGCATGCGCACGCAAAATGCCCTCCTGCTCTTCAAGAGATAGTAAACGGAGAACGAAGAGGACATGATTCCGTTAACAAATTTTGCACTGCAAAACAGCTAACTTTTTTCGTTTCTTTTAAGAAAAAATGTTTGCACAATAATCCAAAACTGACCAAACAGATTTAAGTAACTTTAGTCGGTGCTGGATTCAGAGTAGCAGTCATAGGGTACCTGGTATTATTTAACACACTATTTTTCTCTTTTTTTCCTTTTTTTTAATCTTCTCTTAATACTTCCGGAATTTTTATAGATCTATATTGAAAATTTTAATGTATTTTTTCATGTTCCGGAATGTTCCGGGATGTCCCGTAATGTTCCGGAGTGTTTCGGAATGTTCCATGTTCAGGCTTTTATCGACGGCCCTGCCGCTCCGGCTCTAGTTGTGTGAACGACATTTTAGCACATTCTACGGAAAGCGTGACGAAAGGTCAAGAAAGCATGACAAAAGCAAGGCCGTAATTAAACCTTAGCCCTACACGATTCTTTTTTACTTCTTATCTACGCCGTCTCTGCTGTCTATAAAGTTGTCTTTCAAGGTATATGTTACTTAAAAACCTCTTACCTACCAGAGCCAAACACACTAAGCAACCAGCGGCCATATTGAATTTTTAATGAGATTCTTAATTTGGCTAAGCAATGGCATCTTTCAGTTTGAGATAAAGTACACCTAGATTAAGCATTTAAAATGAATTCCTCTCCCTTTTCCGCATTGTCTTACTGTACTGTTTAATCGTACAGCTCCCTGGCGAACTCCTTGACCATTTGCATTTGGAGGTTCAATTTCTTTGATGTTCAGACTCTTCAGAATCACTTGGCTTAAGTTCGCTGTGACTTAAATCGCTTACATCAGAGTCGGGATCGGCAAAAATTTCAGCAATAGCTTCATCTGTGTCTAGGGCTTTCCACAAGTTGCTCGAGATTTCCTAAAAAGTTGCCCGTAATTTCTCAAAAAGTTGCTCAAAAGTTGCTCCAAAAATCCAAAAAAGTTGCTTCTGACAATAAAAGTTGCTCGAACGTTGCTCCAAAAAATCCAAAACGCTGCTTCTAATCACGAGAATTTCTCTAAATATATGCTAATTTCCCTTTGAGATTAAGATTTCTAAGCAGTTTTATGCAATTTTACAGCAAAAGAACTATCTAAATGACATATTAAGGGTAAAATATGTTAAATACAAGGATTTCTCTAACTGAGAAATATCAATGACGTCATGTTTGCTGACGAGTTTTGTAATGTTTTTTAAAACATAACAAAACCGAAAGTTAGTCAATCTTCGGAAACGTTCGTCTTGCCTTTGAACAACACTCGGATAATCTTCGGAGATCTTCGGTCTGGAAATTGCTCAAAATGCAACAAGTTGCTCGAGAGGAAAAAAGTTGCTCGTGGGGGAAAAAGTTGCTCGAATCATGAAAAGTTGCCAAAAAGTTGCCGAGCAACTTGTGGAAAGCCCTATCTGTGTTCAATCTCCCTTCACGCACTCAAGCCGCCATTCTGTAAATTGTCCGAGCAAAAAGCAGTTTTATGGGTCAGCGGTGTTTCAAAAGTAGTGCCAGACCTTTCTCAACAACCGGTGATGATTTATTCAGGGAATCGCGAACAACCAGGCGATGTCCTTTGGTTGAGGACGTATATATACGTCCTCCGTCGTTGCGTGACAACAGAGAGGACGTGTATATACGTCCTTGGTAGGCAAGGGGTTAAAACAATAGGAAATATACAAGGCCGAGTTCCGCGACTATTGTTTACACACGGACACTTCACCGACAGGAAAGAAACACTCAACGGCGGAAATATTTTGGCTCGCAGCTGAACATGCCAAAGATCATTTCTAAAAGACTATAATAGGACATAATTTCCTTTTGGGATTTTTTGGCGGTAAACTTTCGCAAAAAAGGCTCGCAGAATAGCCTTCCCCCTCCTCTTTTGCTGGTTTGCACTGTCTTCGAGAAAAACTAGAACTATGGTCACTTCAAAACAATAACACACGGCAACAAAACCAAATAGCTTTTAAATTTTAAAGAATGACGAGGATTAAACGTTGCAGTTACAGTAACGTAAAGTCAGGGCTAGTGTTCGGGTTAGAGTAAGGTTAAATGTCACGAATGTTGTGTAAATACCGAACCGAACCTAAGCCGGAAAACCGATTTATTTTAATTTTATAGGAGATAAAACTCGCAACAATGGCAAAACAACTTCAGAAAATGACGTCCTTTATCGATCTGTCCGAGGCTGATAAGCAACAGGCTGTTAAAGATTTAAACAAGCTATTGGTAAAGATGAGGAAAGTTATCTCCAAAGCGAGAGATACCGTTAAGAGCTTCCGTGCAGCGGCTGATAAACTTGATGCAGTTTGGAAGGACTGCAAAATAGCACGTGCTTCTGGAAGTATTGGTGGAATAGTAGGTGGGTGTCTCACAGTCGGTGGAGGAATTGCGACAATAATGACATGGGGGACTGCCACGCCTTTGTTTGTAGCTGGGATGGCTGCAGGAACTGTTGGTGCTTGTACAACCTTGGCAACAAGCATCGCAGGAGCTGTCGTGAACTCTTCAGAATTAAAGAAAGTCGAAAAGGATTTGCAGGCGACTTCAGACGGCTTAAACGAGTTGAAGAATACTGTTCAGTTGTGGTTGTTTGTGAAAGGGAAAAGGAGACTGTTGTACATTTGCTTCCTCGCTGTGCCGACCCTGAAGTCTGGTGACCCCGCCGTGATAGAGATCCTCCGGAAGGTGGTTTTCCCTTCCTTTGCCACCCAAGTGGATTTAACAATATTCGGTTCACTGGGATGGGCCGCAGCACAAGCTGTAACGAAAGAAGTCGCGAAAGGAGGAGTAGAGGCTGGGGCACGAGCAGCTGGCAAATTCATGGTTGGAGTACCTGAATTTACGAGCACAGTCGCGAAAGGAGGAGTAGAGGCTGGGGCACAAGCAACAAGAGAAGGGATCATGCAAGGAGTAGGACAGGCGGGCGCACAAGCAGCCGGCAAATTCATGGTTGGAGCCGGTACTGTGTTCATGGTTTGGGGAAGCATAGATCTGGGCTACACCATCCGAGATTTAGTTGAAAACAAGGGATCTGATGCGGCACGATTTTTAAGACAGAAGGCAGACGAACTTGAGAATTCTCTGTTGTTGAGTAGTAAGAATTAGTAAAAAAAAACCTACAACTACAGCAACAACTTTCTGGCATGCTGAATCTCTTGTAAATTTGACTGATTTATTACTGTCGTGGGATACGCGTGCATATTACCAGAAACTACGCTCGCTTTATATAAAATACGATAAGGTTTACATTTTAAGACAATGCGTTTGCATTTTTAGTGATGGCCTGGAATGATCGTCAAGCAGTATAGAACTAGGGGTCACGTGATACGTCTCATTTCAGCAAGCTTCAAAAGATTATTCCATCCCCGCGCAATTTCGCCAGGTGTGGCTAAAGTGTGAAGTTTTATTTTACTTCGGCCTCATCAACCATCACCCCATAGACATATCGAGCTCATAATAACTATATTTGCCCGAGGCTGTATATAGTTTACCTTCCAGAATTATGAAGCTTTCAGCCTTTAAATTTGGGATCGAAAGAGATTTTTTAGTTACATCAATTGATTAATCATCATTCTGTTGATCACACGGTAATAGTGCATCTATAGTGTTTCGAATTAAAGCCAGTTTATTCCAAATAATTGCCAAAGTTTGGAACATATTTCTTAATCCTTTCTTTCTCCCCTAATCAGCCTAAGTTTTGAAAGTATTTCGCAATATTCGTAATAGTAATTGGACCGAGTGGAGTACAATTCAGGGAGTAATCGGGCGAGTATTTTTAAAATCGGCCAAGCGCGCAACTAGGAAAACAGCAAGAAAAAAACCATTTAAATGCCCGTGATTGACGCGCGAATGGCGTAGGTGTCCAATGACAATTTGAAGTTGCTCAAATTGGATACCTGTAATTGGACACCCACGTGATCGCGCGCCGATTACGCGGCAAATAGGCACGCGCAGAACCAATCAAAATCGAGAATTTTGTTATAGTTACGATTATTTCAGAAATTGTATCGCCCACTTTAGAAAAAAGAAAGAAATTCAGGGCGAGTATCATCTTGCAGTCACTTTTGATCTCGTTACTGGGACAAAACAAAAGATGAGAAGCCATATTGTCCCAGTAACAGCCCCATGAAACTTCAAAATGAGACTCGCCCCAGATTTCTTCTCGTTCCTGAAGTAGCGATTTAAAAGTATTATCCTGCTTTTCAGTTAGTTACTAAATCTAACTTCACTCAGGTTTTGCATGCATGCAAAACGGGTTTTTTTAAAGTGGTTTTTCTGTCACAGTTTCAAATTGAGTTGACACTTATCGTTTCTTCCATAAATGGGAAGTACCCACCAGAGCAGAATAACTTTCCTTTGCAATATTTTCCATTTCAATCGTTGTATTTTTTTAATCTCACTTTTGCTCTTAGTCAACTATCCAAGGCAATGTTGTTGTATTTGTTCGGTTACTTATTTATATTTAAACTCATTTACCACTTTATTATTTTTTTATTGATTTGTTTATATCGTCTTTATTTTATGAGGGTATTTAGTAAATAAACCCCTTCATGCGGCTGGTATATTGGAGGATAATGCCCGAAGCTGAAAGATTGTCGAAAAATGAACAGTTGGCCGAGAAGCGAAGCTTCGAGGGCAACTGTGAAATTTCAAGGACAATCTTCCAGCCAAGGGCATTATCCTCCAATACACCAGCAAGCCAGAAAGGGGTTTATTTAGTTTATAACCCTCCGATTTATTTCTACAACGCGCTTCATCGCCAGTAAATTTAAAGGAAAACCCTAGGTAATAAACCCGACTAAACTGTGGTTGAAACAAATGTAAGTTGATTGGTTTACGTGATTTTTAACTCGTGATTTCATTAAAAGTCAGAATTGAATAATGTGACTTCATTCGTTTTGTGCCTGCCTACAAAATCGGGCGACGGATATCAAATCGGACGGGGTATATTCGCTGATACCCGTCGTCCAATTTTGTACCGCGTGATGCGTTTTGTCCAATGAGCGCGCGCAAAAATTAATGGGTGGGTTATAACAGCCCATTGTTGAATAACTATAGACAATAGAGACAAAAGAGTGTTTCTGTCTCGGAACTATCGGTCTGATAGTTGCCCCGCGGAAATTTGATGTTCTTAAAACTAGCATACCGTACTTTCTCGATAAACGCCGGACCCCGATTAAACGCTGGCCTCATATAAACGCCGGGTCAAAATTGCTAGTTTTTAAATAAACGCCGGGGGCGTTTGTTCGAGGTCCCGGCGTTTATTTGAAGTCAAGCTAACAAGTAAATATACTCTCTTTAAGGGGCGCTATGACACACTAGTACGGTATGCTGCTTTGGAAATTTTAATAAACGTTCAAAAGAAAAGTCCGGGGGTTACATAGCTACGATGGACGCTGTACAACAAAATAAAACCTAGCAAAGTTCACGTTCCTGTCTTCATGACTGACGCATTTCCTTTCTTATGTTTATGCTCACACTCACATTCGTTGAAATCTGGAATATCCCTCCAGCGTTTGCTTATTAGTTGGACGAAGTCGTTTAAAAACGAGTGAGATGTTGGCGACATTGTCGCCTATGAACTTAAAACTTTGTACCCATAACCTTTACTTGCATGCTCCTTTATTGTTCATTTACCGTTTATGTTCTGTTTGTCACAAATCTTGATTGCAACATAAACGTGTCCAATCCGCAATAATGTACCTTTGGGCAATTATCAACTTTAGAGACCCAGGGACAGTTTTTCGGGGCAAAACGAAGAGAAAAATCGCCCCACTTTGACAAACTGCCCTTTGGTCTCGGAGATCGGTAACAGTAAATCAATCTGAAAAATTTACAGAAAATTACAGTCCTTTTATAAACGCCGGGCCCCGATTAAACGCCGGCTTCAAATAAACGCCGGGTTTACCAAGTCAAGTTTGAAATAAACGCCGGGGCGTTTAATTGAGAAAATACGGTATTAGCCCTCGAAGTACGCTTCTCGGGCTAATATTTGTTTTAAGAACATCAAATTTCCGCGGGGCAATTATCGGCCTAGTTCCTCGACAGAACCACTCTGTTGTTTAAATAGTCAACGAGGCGCAGCCGAGTTGACTTCGGCTCGTAGAAAACGAGGGCGAGTAGTCTAGTTGTTGTAGTAGAAACTATAAAGGATTGCAGTCCAAAACTTACACCATTTTAAGGCACAAATTGAGAATAATTGTCGCGCGCCCAATTAGACTTCGAGCCCGAGTTTTTTTTAGGAGTGAATAGTCAGCGAGACGCAGCCGTATAATCAACGAGACGCAGTCGCTTGTAGAAAACTCTAGCGAGTAGTCCCATTGTTTTAGTAGAAACTCTAAAGGATTGCAGTCTAAAACCTATAATTTTATGTACTTTTCAGCTGTTAGTTGCATATCACAAGAATCTGCTGACGTGCAAACTGGTGACGTCACTAATGGCTGAATGGCCATTCCTCTAAATCCCGGATAATCCGGGCTTAGCATAATAACGGTTAATAGCTTGTATTAACATAGCCTCAACACCAAGGTCAGTGATACCGGCAATTAAGAGGAGCGTTAATTTCCATGATCTTAATTTCCATTATTTTGGCCCCAATTTCTCGATACTGTCCAGACGTTCTTGACTCCTAGGATATGGCATTATTTCATCAGGGTGGAAGTCTGCCGGTATCACTGACCTTGGTGTTGAAATAAACTTGTTCCTGTTATCTCAACATTTTTTTTCTTTGTGTACGTCGCGTTAATTTTCTTTATAGGGGTCATGAATGGTGCCTCAAAATGTCGCAGTGCTTTAAGCTTTTGCTCGCAATACTCGCAAAATTTTAGTGGGTGCTCGTTTGTTCGTGCTCGCACATTTTTACAAGTGCTCGCATGCTCGGTTTTTAGTGGATGCTTGATGCTCGCAAGGCTAATTTTTGTCAATACTCGTGCTCGCAAAGAAAAACACTGTGCTCGCATGCTCGCAAATGCTCGCAAAGACCATTCGATACGCCTCTTTATTTTGAAATGTTACCCACTCTTTCGCGTTATTTTCTTCAATTGGGAAGTAATTTTTCCTTCAATTCGCGTTAATTTAAGTCGCGTTAATTTTAAATGCCTTAATTAACACAAGCGTTAATTTCCTATAATATTTTAAAAAGATATGTCAATGGCTTTTTGAGAAGCCCAAAAAAACAATCACGTGACAATATTGCGGTCGACAGCAGGAGTCTAATGATTTGCGTTGGATTTTTATAGTTTATTCCTTTACAGTTCAACGACTGTTTTAAGGGAAGAAAACAAAGGGCCATGCCTGTATTTTTTAACACTTATATAGCATTAACATCATTGAATTTTGTTCGTCATTTATTTAATGTTTTTAATATACTTTCGTTTTCGCATCGCGTGATTTAATCATTGGTCACGCACGCTTTTTTGTGTACAATGTATTTCGATTTTTCTTGCTGCCTATCATATTCAGAAAGCTACCTCTGTCTATATTTATCCCGGCGAAATTTTCTACTGAAATGAATCCTTTACCTTAACTTCAATAATCTTAGCTCGTATATTAAAAAGTCTTGTCATGTGCCATTATATTCAGCCAAATAGTCAAAACAGCAGTAGCTATTTCCCTGGTTGAAAAGTTAGAGCTATAAATACTTTTCAGTCCGTGACAGATGATGGCTCGAGCTAATCGACTCACGACCGGCCTGGATATGTATATTAAAAATCAGCTGTAAAACGCATCACCTCTTTACATGTAATGCAACGGCTGAAATTCAGGGCAATGAACGTGTTTTTTTTTTTTTTGACAGGTCACGCTTGAAAAATTCTCGCGATTAAATGCTTGATACACCGCACATGCGTTTTTAATCAATCACACAATCCCGTGACCATGTGTAAATACTCGTATAAAAGCAGACGACAATAGGATTATGCATTATTTTGTGACTCCTCTGTGGCATAGGGACTTGCTGCACTGTTTTCTTCGTTCTTCAGAGGTCTGTCTCAAGGTGAGAGACTAGTATTTTTAAAATGTTTATAACTGCACCCATCTTTAAAGTTCTTCCGCCAAGTTCATGTTTGTACTTCCTTTTTCGCATCGCGTGATTTATTAAATTAGTGCAATTTCTCTCGCAAACGAAGATCAGATCACGAAATGAAGCGAATAAACACGCTTGTATTTCAATTTTTTCTTACTTCGATCTCAAATTCGGAAAACTACCACAGTGTGTATCAGAAATTTCTTAACTGGGTATGTTTACCTTTCAATAATCTGAATTATTTGAGCTCGCACGATCTAAAATCTTGTGACCTTGTGTAAATACTCGTACTAAAACCCCTAATTTCTTCGTTCTTCAAGATCTGTTTCAAGGCGAGACTTGTATTTTTAAAATGTTTATAGCTTCGTTCGTCGTAAAGTTCTTTCACCTAGCTATATAGTGCATGTTTATATTATACTTCCTGTTTTGCATCGCGTGATTTGCAAATTTCTGTGCAATTTCTCTCGCAAACGAAGATCAGATCACGAAATGAAGCGAATGAACACGCTCGTATTTCAAATTTTTACTTCCTTCGATCTCAATTTTGGGAGGCTACCACAGTGTGTATCTAAATTCCTAGGTATGTTTGCCTTTGAAATAATTATCTGAAATAATTGGAGCTCGCACGATCCAAATCCTTGTCGTGTGCCATAATTTTCACTGAACCAAATAGTTAGCCAGCTATTTTCTTGGTTGAAAAGTTCGAGCTATAAAATAAACACTTTTCAGGCAGCTCAAGCTAAATCGACTCATGCACCCTGTGTTTTGCCCGACTTAAATTGAAGTATGGATGTACGTATTTTATTATAAAGTCATTTCAGAGAAATGAGCTTGAGAAGCAAGCCTGGCTTGTTTGAATGAACGAATAGAAAAACCCTAATTGTAGCCGCTTCCTCTGGTAGCAGAACTTCTTCGCATTAAGTTTTGTACAGACTGTACAGGCCTTGCGTGGATAAGCCCGCGAACTCGCAAAAACCTCGCGAGTAAATGTTTGATACACCGCACATGCGCCTTTATCAATCACACAATCCCGTGACCTGGTATAAACAGTTACGGTAAACACAAACATACCGACGACAGTATGTTATCTTTTGACTTTGCACGGCGGTGGATCCACAGGCTTGGTCCTCTGTTGGCATGTTTTACATATTGTTGCTCTGTGTCCTCCGTTTAGATAGCACTTTACTTTTCCAAGGTAAGAACTGAAATAACGACTTGAAACGACTGAATTCAGGCCATAATTTATGCTCTCTACTTCCGGTTTCAGTTTGTCGATCGAAAAGCCACAATTTGCTTTCGTAGGCATTTTGATATGACATACTCGATTGCCAATGATACAACTTTATAATTCGTCCATTTCATACTGTGTCATAACTTTAACTTTAATAGTTTCCAGTATTTTATTTGCGGCCTTTTTGCCTTCATGTCACTTCACGAAACGAAAGCGAAATATGAATTTCCCCGCGAGCAGATTCTCCTGATCTTTTTAGTCTTTATTTGTTGTCCGTCGAAGCTAGTGGATAGAAAATAATATTTCACGGTCAGTAAATATTCTACGTTATTTTGATGGTCTCACTGGGCGATACTTGTTTTATACACACGGTAAGCTTTTACATGTAACTTGCCGTGACGTAATTGCAAAGTATGCAGCGTGCGCGACTACTGAAAGCGCGGGAAAATATAAGTCACATGACAAGATCATGTGATCAACACCAACAATTTCCTTGCGTGCCGAGAGAAAAAGTCAAATGTCAAGATGGAATTTCATTTAATTGTTGCTGTGTGCCGGTTTACTGATGGACCAAAAGTGGATATAGCATGTTTTACCAATTTTTCTTTTAATTGCTGGCTGGGAGATGTCGGTTAATTCACAAATACATTGTGAAACGGTTCTGCAGAAACGCCACCGCATGGCTAGTTCTGTACAGACAAGCTTTCAAGCCAATCTTCAAAATTCTTGGTAGGGTTCAGCTTGTGTTTTGGTTATTAAGCTTTAATACTTCTGTTGACTGAAGGATAGAAGTGTTTTCAGTGTTGGAAAAACTAAGTTCTTTGGTAATTGATATGAGGACCAGTTTATTTTTTGTGTAATATTAAATCACTAAGCTGATGAATGAATGAATGAACTTTATAGTTATTTGACACAGAACTAAAACAGTTAGCCATTGATAAACATCAGTTTTATACATTGAAGCTGTGCAAATGAAGTAATATATTTAGTAAAAATGTATGATATAATTTTAAAGATATATACCGGTAATAATCTTGATTGACTTGATTATAATTATAATAATTAAGTCAAGGAAAATCATCATCATCATCATCATCATCTTTGCAGCACCTCCTGGTGGTGCATGAGGCCGCAATTCAAAGAAAATACTCGTCAATAATTCTTGAGTTCTAAATTGAAATCTCAAGATTATATATTATTATTATATATATTTTAGTGGCTGAATAAGTAAATGATCTTCAACCAGATCGTGATGAAATACTGCCCACATTGATAATCAGCATTTCACAATATATTTATAAAGTATATATAGAATACTTCATGGAAAGTGTGCACGTATGGTATTCATGCACCAGTTGGTGAAGTATCAGAAATTGAACATGTGAGCGCAGCAAACAAGTGAGATTTCTAAGACGAACCCATCAGTGCGTAAATACAGTACAAAGCACTAACCATGTGATATTGTGTTTATGATATATACGTACTAAGATTGCCATTGAAGTTATTGAACGCCCCATTATAATTTTAACAGCAAGCTTAGGCAGCATTTTAGCATTTACAGGCATTTGGCAACATTGGTCTTCGGAAGCAAGTGTAATATATTGTGACACTGCTACCACCCTTGAAAGGCCTCTTTCTTAAGTGAGAGCAAAATGCAAGCTTACTGACTGCAGCAAAAAATCTTGATAGCTTAGTAAATCAGAGTATACTAATGAAAGATACTCTTGTACATTTGCCAGGTCCTACAGTACCATAACCTTGAAGACTCCAACTGCAATATAGCCCTATAATAAGCATTTCTTCATTTGCCAGATTTATTTGTTGGCCAACTTAAACATTTTATATTGTGCCACTAAAACAGCTGTATACAAAGCTAAGGTAAGAGTTTATTAAGTAGTTTCAAAACTGAAACTGTGAACATACTACTGCCCAAAGGAAGCTCTGAAATAACAGTGAAATACAGTGGAAGCTCTTGTAGGCGACCACCTTGAGAATGTGAAAAAATGGTTGTAACTATAGCAGGTCCGTCCTATACAAGAATTAGCTCTCATAAGTGACCATGGGCTGAATCAATAAAGACTGATTGCTCATTCTCAGGGTAGTAGTCTTTCTCCAGCCATAAATCATCACCAATTTTTAATTTTTTTAGAATGATTTTATTTTTTAACTGTAGAGTTTTTACATTTCATTGTAATTTACCCTGAAAAACCATTTTTTGGAGAGGCAAATAAAATCTTATCTTTAATTTGTCAAATTTATCAACCAACATTATTAGGCATTGTTATACATGTATATAGCTGGAATTTTTTTACAACAGCAATCTTCAGTAGCAGAACCTTAACCCTTGATCATGAGGAGGAAACAATTGTTGTCAGCAGGAGTATAATGTTAACTGTCTTAAGGCCTGTCTTAGGCCACCCTGTTGCAACATGTTGGACGTGTTGTTGATGATGTTGGACCAAGTTTGAAAATGGTCAGATTTTTCACCCAACATCTTGCAACATTTTTGGATGTTGCATGATGTTGTGCAACATTGTTGCACTGGAGCATGCGCACTAGTCCAATTTGCACCATTCAACATACTGCAACATATCGCAACAGGGTGGCCAAACGCGTGCAACATGCTGTGCACAACAATGTTGCATTGAAATGTGTGCGTTTGGCCAGCTGCTTCACAACATCTCACAACTGACTGTTGCGTGCGTTTGGCCGGGCCTTTACGATAATTTTTTTGTGTTTCAGTATCATGAGTGTGTTAATGGGACAGCCAGCTGGTGCAGTTAGAGTCAAGAGATCTCAAGATGGGTTTTTTTACAAAACTGTCATATTGCTTAAGAAGAATGATTGTCAAAGAAGTAAAGGCAAAGTATATATTCCAAACACTATTGAAATGGCAAAAATCAAAAAGCCGAATACTGGACAGTATAAAACAAAGGTCCAGTTTTCCAAAGAAATGTCAGAAGAGATGGTGAGGCAGAAACTTCAGGAAACTTTTTCAACCTTTAACTTAAATGGAAGGTAAGAAAATTTCCATGTGGGAGGGGGGGGGGGCTGCAGTGACAGATGCAGTAGCAATATAATACTGTTTAAAATTATTTTACATTTTCTTCTATCTAGGATTTTTTGTGCTGCTGTAAGTCAGGACAGTATCACCTTTCAGTTTTATGGAACTCCATGTATATGGGATGGAAAGACTATTAGAGAAAGGTTAAAAGGCAATTCAGTCCTCTACATTGTTATGGAGGATGATCAGGTTTGTCTGAAATGTTACCATCTAATGTGCTGATATTTTATGTGTTTTTTTTATTCATGATTTTTTCTAGTACAGTTATTAATACTGGTAAATATTTTTTGAGGTTTAATTATAAGCCTCTTTCTTGTCTTCTGCGTTTGTAAACCGCACAAAACCGAACAGTTAACAGATCTTTAACAGAAAACTAATTTTATCACCAGTTTATGAATGCTTTTAAAATTGTGCAAAACTTTGTCTAACACCTCAACTTTGATGATGAATATAATAATAATAATAATAATAATAATAATTATTATTATTATTATTATTATTATATAATAATAATAATAATTATTATTATTATTATTATTATTTTAAGAGGAAGCCTCCAATCACCTAGGGAAGGTTTTCAGGAGGGTCCTCTAAGAAAATAAATGTTAAACCTTAAAATACATTAAAATCTAAAATACAATAAAAAGACAAAACCTATACATGTGATACCATGCAACATTTGAAAACCTGAATTTGAACATTGTTCTTTTTTAGATGATTCAATTTTTGCCTTAATCTCTTTAAATCAGGTGGCTGTAATTAGAAACTAAATTTTGATTTGTGATGAACATTAATCAGTGCTTCTATTTTAAATAATTAGATGAATGCATTCTTGAAATTGACTAATGGATTCAAATTTCCAATAATCAATTCATTAATGTTCTCTAGGGGGTATGCTTTACCTGGCGCGACTGTAAGACGCATTTCTTATTTTATAGCTGGTGGGATACATTTCATATGACTATAAGAATGAGTCAATGCTTCTGACCTGAATGAGAATTTTTGTAAATTGCTAGGATCTTCAGGTGTACATAGCATTGAACTAACATTGTTACTTTTTGAATGCATTTCAGAGGCCTCTTTTGGATGAATCTGGTATGGTAATGGTAATTGATGAAAGTCAACAAGGTAAATCACTTCTAACAAAAATTATCACAGAAATAGACTTGTGGTAAAGAGTTATGACTACTTAAGACAATACATAATTATTATGTGACTGTATCTTAACTGTCAGGTGACTTAAGTGGTATATAACCATTTGACATGAACATTGAACAACTCTTTGAAAACAATTCTGACAAACTTCCAAGGAAGGAAAGGAAAAGAGGAAATTAGAAAAGGAAGGAAGGAAAACAAAAGAACAGCCTGCAACAGGGGAACAGGGGGCCTGTAAAAGGGGAGAGGCAATGGGGGAGGGATCTGTATACATGTGCACATGAATTTTTTTTGAACAAATGCCACCAAACTTTGTGACTTTATCTGAAATTTACCTGTTAACAATTTGGCATGATGTCATTGTTTACTGCACTTGTTTTTGCAATGGTGAGGCACTCCTTGTTATCCGTCAGCCATACATAAAACATATCCTGCTTTATTATTCAACAAATGCGCACCCTGCCCATATATGGTCAAAATGTTAACGTTATCTGTCATCCGTACATAACAGATATCCTGCGATATACGTAGGTTGCGAAGATTCGTCCGAATTCTTGTAAAGCGCTGCATAATAAAGTTTTTCTTTCTGCAGAATGTGCTTTGTTGACAATTTGTTGAATAATAAAACAATTATCCTGCTCAATCTTGCAGAATATCGTCTGATTTTAGCCAACTTGGCCTATGGCCTCGTCGGCTAAGTATCAGGCGATATTCCGCGCGATTTAAGATTTAATTTGAAAATACAGAAGTCTGTGAGTTATTAGCGTACTGCGGTATTTTAAGACTGAGACATGCTAGGTTACTAATAATATTGTTATGCTATTCATTTTAAGGTACCGGTACGTGCATTGGTGGCCATTTGGCAGTACATTATTTGACAGCCACAAGTGGCAGCTCAACATGTACAGGTGAAGCATGTCTGTCATTTGTCCAGAAATCTGTCAGTATGCATCAGTTTTCTGTACACTGTAGTTTGCATTCCTTTTCATTCCCTCTCTCAGCTTACCAGACAGTCTAGAAAAGTAAGTTTTCCATTTTACTTTTGATCTCTTCGGTAAACAGAATGTCAGTGTTCTGTTTGTAGAGGTGTTTGTGAAAAGCATCAATTTCCTGTTTGTGTTCCAAATGCCATCAGCACAGCAAAAAAAACTACTGGGAAATATCCTGTGATCATTGACCATGCTTTGGCTTCTTTGTTTATAATTTGCTTACCGTAAAGTTCCGTGTATAAGCCGCACCCGTAGATAAGCCGCACCCCCGATTTGGAATCTCAAATTTTGCAAAAAATATACAGACAATAAAGTTTGAAGTTCAAGTGAAGTTCTATTGGAAAACAAACAAGGGCAATCAAGCACGGTTTCAAAACACTGACACAGCGGTTGTTGCAATGTTTACTATAAATTTAGTCTTACGAAAGCGAAATTTCACTTGTCGTACCTCCTTTTTAGTTTGAGTTCACAATATCATAAACTTGGATGCTCTCTTGACATCATTTTTTTGAGATTATCACTTCTCAACACTCCTGAACACTTGAAATACTCGTACGAATGGTACGCAAATGATGAATGCTTAGTAGCCAAGCTTTTGAAATGTAGAGAGGAGTCTGGGCATTAAAAACAAACATGGTGGCACTTTCTTCGGAAGAAACCACGTTTTTAAGATTCTTGGAAACTGCTACCCGCAACAGGATAAAAACTTCATGCATAATAAGAGTTTGATAATCCAGCAGATGCATTTGCTGTGAAGGTCAATTAAAAAGTGAAGCGGTCGGCCATTTGCCTTGTGACGACGGAAAGACATGCTTCGAAGTGACGGGCAGGCCTCACTGCAAACGGGTTTGCAGAGGAACCAAAAGGCAGTGAACAACAACAAAGTTTTCAGGTTGTTATATGTTTATTCAGTAACGTCTTGAGAAGTTTTTTATGAATATTAATTAGGCCTTTTAGAACTCCAACCAGCGATGTTTCCGTAGATAAGCCGCACCCCCGATTTTTGACTTGAATTTAGAGGAAAAAGGTGTGGCTTATACATGGATCTTTATGGTATTTTGTTAGTGATTCAATAAAACAGTTTTGTGTTCAGTTACCTACAAATCAAACATTGTAAATCCTTTGACAGATATGTGTCCTGGTAAAAGCATAAACAGTGTACATCAAACGAATGAGCAGCTCAACTCTATGAATGGAAATGTACCTTTTCTGGATGGTGCACAGGCTCTCTCCAATGAACAAACTGCCTTATATAAAGATATTGCAGAGGTATTTAATCAAAATAATCCAGATACATGTAGCTTGGTATTCTTTTAATGGCCAGTCATAACAGAGGATTGCATTGACTTGTAATGGTATCAATTGCAATGTTGTACCTTAAGTTGATTTGTAATGATTTTTTTTGGAAGATTTTTGTGAGACAATTTAATCTACAAGAGCAACATTTGAAATGGGTCTTACTTTCCAACAAATGTATTTAAGACATTGTTGAAAAGAGAAAAAAAGTTAAAGAGAGTAGTTGAACATGCCAAAGATAGACCCTCATCAAAATTACCCTTTGCATAACAAACTGATGTGCAGTTGTTATTATTATATATGAACAAAACAAGACGATTAGCTTTTTAGCTTTTTGCTTGACTGCATGTACCGGTATGTGTGGATTCAGGTGCAATGAATGTCATTGTCATTTTTTTCTTGTAGATGTCACTTAATGTAGAGTCTGTAATGGAAGTGGATGACAGCCAACAAGGTACAGTACATGAACTGGTTTTCAGCAATCACTTTTTTTTACTTCTTTGCTTGTTTACAAGCAAAAGGAAGGAGAATAGCGGTTAAGTTGGGTAATCTCGAACCGCATTCTTGTTAACTCTCAAGGGACTGTTTTAATTTCTCATAGGAATACTTTCCGCTGTGGGTGATCAAAGCGCATGACTTGTAAAGTGTCACTCTATAGTTGTGCTTCAGCACTTCCGTTCTTGTAGAAAAAACATGACTTGTCAAATTTACAAACATTATATAACAATTAAAAATGTGAGTAGCCCAAATCTTACATGACATAACCAATTAAGAATGTGAGGGGTTCAGCACTCGAAGGCAGCGAAGTTTAAAACGATTAAGAACGCAATTTGTACTGGTACAAGTCTTTAGGAGCTAATATTAATTTAACCTAAAACGATTAACAACGCAAATTTGTACTGGTACAAGTCTTTCACACACTAAAACGTACGTTGCTAATAGTTAAAGCTGATTTCCAGTCCGTACTGCGCAGACTCGGGGTTTGTTTTCGTTTTTGTTTTGAATTCGTTGAAACGTTACACTTCGGTGACAGCATACATGAAGTTTTTTAGTCTGCCATTACAGTTCGTTTCCTTCAAGAATTTCCGATGAGCTGAAACGTCGGTTTGAAATAGCGTCAAGGTTCCTCTACTGGTTATTATTTGTTCTGCAAGGATATCTGGTGTTAATAACGAAGAAAAAAGTAAGTTTGTCGCGGAATTTTTAGTTTTGCTTGTAAACATTTCTTCTTGTTGGGCTCACATAAACATTGCAGCCGAGATTGCGCAGTACGGACTGGAATTCATCTTTAACTAAAGGGAACTCATTTCGTGACAATTGATTATTTCTGCTGAGTTGCACAATTTAGAATTGCAACATTCAATGCAGGTGTGAAGTGATAATTATTTACAAGTTTTTTTGTAGCCTGTTGTGAAATTACTTTCTGTGGAAGCAGTAAACACTAAAAGTTTTTGCATCTGTTCAGAAGTTAATGCATCGCCATAGAAAAAAAAAACGTTAGAAATGGCATGTGTAGCCATAAGGTAAAGAATAACACGAGATGAAGCGGCTATTGGTAATATCCAAACGAAAATTTACGTCTCAATGTGTGGTTAAGATTGGGTGATGAGACAAAAGGTAACTCTGTCGTGCGTAACCTTTATCGGGAACCCTGCATTAAGCTGAGTAGAAATCTTTCTAACTCTAAAGGAAACAGCTATTTTGATTAAAGCCAAGCGTCAAAGTTTACCATTTTTAACCAAGCCTGAAAGTATATGAGTCGCAAAGCGCCCAGTCATCACAACTGACAAATACAGCATTTCCTCTTCGAAAATAAAAAAATGCTTGAACTGAAAGACGTTTGAATTCTTCCATGATATCTCAAAGAGATCTTTGATTACAATTCTTTTCTAATCCCAGAACCCTTCAGACTAACCAACCAACCAGCCAGCCACCCATGCAACTACCTAAATTACAAAAATAATAAATAAACAAACAAAATTAAACAAATTAATTAATTTAGCAGTACAAACATAAAATGGAGAATATGATAGTTACAGAATTATGTTTCTATTGCAGTTTTGTTAGGAGACAGCATTCTATCCAGAATGTCTTTCAGTGATGGAAATGTGGCAATGTCAGCTCAGAGCAATAGACCACTGCACAGTCAAGTACACAATGCCTTGCCCAGGCCTGGAACATCAACAAATATCACAGACTTGGTTCCTCAAAACCCAGTACAGGTGAATGATCTCTTAATTGAGAAACAACATACTGATAATATTACCTTTAAGAATTTTTAAGATTTATGACTGAAATGACCAGCCCCAGATGTCACTGCAAACAGCTTTGCAGAAGAAAGAAAAGGCAGTAAACAACATGTGTTCAGTTTGTTAAGTTTATTCAGCGACATCTTAAGAAGTTTTTATGAATATTAATTAGACCTTTTAGAACTCCAACCAGAGATGTTTCCATAGATAAGCCACACCCCCGATTTTTTACTTAAATTTTGAGGAAAATGGTGTGGCTTATGTACAGATTTATGTACATAGATCACAAACTTATAACTACGCTACGACATTGACTGACCAACATTAAAGAGAGGGACGAACCTAATGACAGACAGGGGGTGATTTATAAGATCAAATGCTCCAACTGCCAGGCCTCTTACATCGGAGAGACTGGTAGAAACCTAAACATGTGACTGACTGAACACAAAGGAGCGACAGAAATGGTGATGTCAACAATCACATTTCTGAACACCATCGACTTACTAACCCATATGCTGCGCGCTTTAGGATCGTTACCTTCCTTTTTTGCTCGTTACGTGTAATAATGTAATAATGTTTTCCAGCTTAATATTTTTTACGTCCTCCTTAAGTGTGATTTCTCAGTCTCCTTTCCTCTTTCTATTTTGTTTATATCTTTTTGGGTCACGAACCCAAAATTCTGTTGTTCTCTTTCCCCTCTCCTTCTCTCTCTAAAAACATTTACAGCATGAAGAATTCCGTATTATTTATCGTAACAACATGGTGGCAATATCGCAGCTTAAACTAAAGAAACCTTGTCGTAATAACATAATAACGATGTTCAACTAGAGAAACCTTATCGTAATAACCGTAATAATTTAATAATGATGTTCAACTAGAGAAACCTTGCTGAAATAACCAGCACCTTACAAACCACTTATTCATGATGTAAACAGGACCGACAAATTAAACCCACCAAAAACAGCACTACTTAATTTGACTAACAATAGAAGAAACTGAATAACTTAATTTGACTGACAATAGACAGATCGAAACTGACCAATTACTGTTGGCAAACTTTACACGAGTCTTATAGCCAATAACATCACAGGTGAACTGACCAATCAACTTCAACGGACCAGGCTTATAACATCATAGACTGACAACAACTTTTCACTTGACTCTGAAGATGACTTCCCTTCAGGTTGTCAAAACGTAAGTCGCCAACAACAGTTCTTCTCAAAACTACTCCCACCCAGACTATAACCTACTGATACTTCTGGGTTAGTACAGAACTTTCAGTATTTTTTGAAGTTCTGAATTTTAATGTTACTTTCAAGAGATGATGTCTGACAGTTCAGGGGAAGATAACTCCTCTTCTGACATTGTTACCACAAGTGGAATATCAGAATATGATTTTGATTGTTCTCCAGGTACATGTACATGTATGTAAGGTGAAAACATTCTTGAGATTACCGAATCTCCCCTTCTAGTGTTTTAAAAACACCTCAATTTTTCTTTATGTTTTGCTTCTTGCTTCTCAAACTCATTAATAATTATTCAAGTTAAAACAAAGAAAATCATAACTGTGAAAGAGGTTTGGATACCCAGTCTTAATTAGCATAGATTTTTATGATTTTATTTCTCTGTTTACTCTGTGGTTTTTGTTTCGATTGAGAAGATATATCAAACACTGGAGACAGTAAAATGGTGTCTGGGAGGCCATGGGTTCGATTCCCGTCGGGGACTCAGAATTTTTCTTTGTCCCATGCTCGTGTCATGTAGAACATCTTATCTTTATTATTTATTACCGAGCTTAAAATTTACCATCTTTATTATTTACTACTGGAGACAGTGTTTCGTTGGCTCTCCAAACACCTCTAATCTCGTCAAAAATAGATCAATCTTGTGATTTTTAGCCATTTGAGAAGTTACAGTAGCATGAAAAATGTTCATGCAAGTGTTTGTTTGTCCAGAACAGATAACCAGTGGCCTAAAATTGTCATGTGCCTTGTTTAATATTTATATCAATTTTTTACCGAAAATTAAAGGGGTCTAGAAAGGGGTCCAGAAAGGGGGGTCCACGTTTTGTCTACACCCGAGTTTAAAAGAAAAATATAATAGCACTGGAATCAGGGAGATTAAAGGAACTTCAATTAGTGGCATGTTGTTAGTCTTTTACCTTGATATATTTACTATTAAGTAATTCTCAAATCCTTCAGGAAAGAACAACTTTTAAAAACCTCTAAAATATCACTTTTGTATATTTCTAACACAATACAGATGATATGTTGCCAAATCAGTGGAAACCTGATGTTGTGCAGTTTAAAGTTAGCAGGGTCACTCCAGAAAGAGTTTCCTTGAAGGTAGAGTGTTAAGACTGTATATACCTTTTTGTTTATTTGTTTGGATAACAGCCATCCAGTATAATTTGGCTTGAAAGATTGAATGTTATTTCCCTCACTCTACAATTATTTTATTATTATATACAGGGTGGAAATGTTTGTTGCTTCACTCTTAACCAAACGCTTCCCAAGAATGTTCAATCAGGATTTGCCATGTTTGGACACTTGGGTACTGTTGATCTAAAGAGGTGTGGGGATGACTCCCTCGTTGGAATGAGGATTCCACGTATGTGTTATTGATGTTGCTACTGTTACATGTACATTGATCTGTATGTTAAATTCACACTTCATAAATACCCACAAAGACAAAAGATAATTATTTAGAATTTGTACTAGATGATAAAGGATGTACTATGACAATTTACCAGTAGCTGCATGGAATACATCAAAGTTATAAAAATTAATGGTTAAAAGGAATTGATTGACCAACCAACCAATTGCCACTCCGGTCCAAAGTAGTACACTTGTTTTGTTCAGCAAAATGTGAAAATATAAGCCTTTATTAAGGGTTGTATGGGAATTTTAAGGATAATTTCTATGACCTAAAAAACTCAAATATTTAAGAAAAACTGTCCTCCCCCTACTCCAAAAAAGCTATTATTAGTAAAATAGGTAATAAACATGATCATCATATTAACTCATCATTTCATCATTAATTTTTTCATCCTTTTGCTATTTCAGCGGCTCAGAATCCTGGTTGGGTCACCGTAATACTGAAATCACAATTTGGCATACCATTAGGAGAGATAAAAATACTGTATGTAGATGAAGAGAAGGAATTTCTCCTACGAATAGTCAGCGAACCAAGGCTACAGTGTGAGCTTATGAGAGAGCTGGAAGTTAATGCGAACAGAGCAGGTGGAAGTGAAACACAGAATTCTGAAAATCTTGGTAAGGCAATTCAATGGTTAATGATTTTTTATGGTTGGTCATGTACATTCCATTATTGAAAGCACAAATTAGCAACCTTAGTACTCAGTTACTAATTAGAAAAGTGGCTTAACCAGTTTTAAGTTAACAGGATCCACAGCCAGTATGAGAAAAATAGGGTGTTATACAGAGTTGACCATTGAAGCGAGGAGGTGAAGGCCCAGGGGGGGTACTCTGGCTTGTAAATGACGGGGATGATCAAAGGATTTTTGGGGGGTTGAAATTTTCAATTCTGGGATTTTTTTGGGTTCAAAAATTTGGCAAGTATTTTTTTGGGTGACTTGATTTAGATAGGGGATTTTTTGGGTATTAAAAACGAACTAAAGTGCCTTGGCGCGCCCTTGGCGTTTTTATGGTATGATGAATAAACAAAACAAGCGTTCTTTGTGTTATGTTATTGCTGCTCCTGGCAACTTAGGGGTAATTTGACAAGGGATTTTTTGGGGGGTTATTTTTGGTCCAGGGATTTTTTTGGGTAATGTCAGAAGACTTAGGGATTTTTTTTGGGTCCTGAGTTTTGCCTCCATTCTATAATTGCAAAAAGTTGATACAAAAGCTAAAGAGGGGTGAGAGGGGTTGAGTGTGAACATCGCTATCTGATATTAACCCATTGACATCTTTCACTGCCAAAACTAGCCATGATGAGCATTGACCTTTGCCTTGATCATGCTTATGCTGCAAAATGTTGCTGTTCTTAATAATAATTTTTTTTTCTTAGGTTTCACACAGCAAGTCCGGATGTTACAACTCTTAGTTTATGCAGCAGCAGAAAGTGGTTCTCAGCAATTTATCAAGATGATCTTCACCTCTTCGGCTGCAAGAATGGTCTTTAATTCTTACAAACACCGGCCGCTATTGCCAGAGGTTATTGCTAAGAATAATGGCAATGAGGAGACTGCAAATTACCTTGAAGAAGTTACCAAAAGGCAAGTTTTTATGACCGTGGAGAAAAAATTGAAACATTGGACTGAAAAAGTGGTAAAAAAGACCTGAAAAACTCCCAAAACATGCAGTAGCTACTTTTAGAACAAAAATCAGAAAACTGAATCTATCGGACTCATGTATAAAATAACAGTAATTAACTGCCATAAGCTCTGTAGTGCATTTGTCGTTTTGTTGTTGTCGCTTGGGCTTTAAACATTAAGCTAAGTTTTACTAACATAATTTACTCTTTATAACAATTTGCAACTCACCTTAGTCACACCTTTTTTTCTACTGCATAGATTTTCTGAAGAGCTCGAAATTGAAAAAGAGTGCTCTCAGACAATAGATTGGTCAGAACTTGTAAGAGCTGCTGATGCAGCACACAAACAGCATGGTAAGTTAGCAACATTGCATCATCTTTACTAGTCAAAATTGTGTTTTCACATTTCCATTATAATTTGACTTAATGTCACTATAACAATATTGCTAGCTTGTTACTTAAAGTGCTACTATGATCAAATTTTTGATTGTCACTTTTTTACATTTTCGTGAACAATTAAACTTTCTTACTCGCCATGCCAAATTTCAATCTATTACGAACATCAGAAGTCGTTGTATTATAACATTTATTCCATATAATTCACGGCCGCCATTAATCAACCTTGTTCCAAAGCTTGGTTGCGAATAGGGAGAAAATGACGTCAAAGCCCATAAATACCTCACGGGTTGAAATTAGAAGAACAACCAGCATAGAAAATTGCACGAAAAACAAGTCCAAAGGTTTTGTTTCTTTTCGCGTGATTTTCAATACATATTGTTATTCTAATTTCAACCCGTGAGGTATTTTGTAGCCTTTGACGTCATTTTCTCCATATTCGCAACCAAGCCTTGGAACAAGGTTGTTTAATGGGGGCCGTAGATTATCGGAAATAAACGTTAAAATAAAACGACTTCTGTTCGTAATGGATTGAAAATTGGCTAGGTGGGTAAGAAAGTGGGTAAGAAAGTATATATGTATGCGTGCGGACGGTCCTTTCAACCCTGATGATGGCAAAAAAAATGTAAAAAAATTGAAATCGAAAATTTGATCATAGTGGCACTTTAACAAAATTAATGTTCTTCTATAATGCTATGGCCCCTGCACTGTCAAACAACGTGATAATTATTTGTTATGTTTTCTAATGCAGAAATGCCATTTGGGCACTTCCTTTTCTAGTTTTTTAGTCTCTCTAGATCTTTTATTAAACAAAACTATTGAGAAAAGAACTGTATTTTATTGAGACAATTTGTCCTTTGTGACATTACTGTTAGAACCATTGATTTAATTTGTCTTTTTCTCTAGCAGATGTTACCGTTCACCAAGAAATCTATCAAATAGAAAAGGACGTTCCCAAAGAAACTGGCTACTTAGGAGATGTCGATACATCTTCCAGTGAATCATCCGAGCCGCAAAGCTCTGATTCTGAGGATGATATTCCAACAACTGCACAGAAAGGTGATACTTAGTTAGAGCTTAGCAGGCAATTTTTTTATACATGCGTTTGGCTTTAAGTCTATTTTCCATCAATGTAAGCTCTTTGGGTCATCTTTGGTCCGACCCTTTAATATTTGCCTAGTGTGCCATATAATATTTGGACTGGGAGCTCATGTGGGAATTTAATTTTATAATTAAAATTAATGTTTTTCTCAATGTTGCAACTTTTTTATCCTTTTGGAAAAGCTAGAAAAATCAAACAAGTCAAAAACTAGAACTGAAAGGCCAATTTATGCATTTGTTACTAAATAATGTTTAACCCTTAATTACTGGTACCGACAGAAACAGCAAAACTTAAGACTTGACAGAAACAAAATTAACTGGTTTCCTGAGGAACCTGAGTCATTAAACGACTGTTATATAGCACAACAAAGACAGAAGAACAGAGGTCATTGGTCAACACTCACTGGTAACAATGCACTGTTACCCTCTGATGTCATAGATTTTACATTGTTGCGCACTCAGAGACTTGGCGAGGTTGTTAGATGTCATGTAACCTCAAAGTAACTGATGGGGGAAAAAATTCCAGCTATGTCACAATATTTGATGTTTTTTCTCCATTTAGAAACAGAGGCAGATAAGTGGAAACAGCCAGATCAGGTGCTTAAAGACACCATAAAAGCGAACAAGGCAAGCCTAAGCCAAACCCCGATTTCGTTTTTCAAAGATGGAAATCTTCAAGCAAAACAAGTGATTGTTAAAATAAAGCCATTTAACTGGGAACAAAATCTTCTTCACCTGATTGAAGACCATCTTGTCCAAGAAGCCCAAGGTCTACGACGTCTAAAGTGTCTCTATCGTTCAGGTATTTCCTTCCTTCTGGGGCTAGGACAAGAACCTGTCCAGCTTCATCTCATTACAACGCATGAAAGGCTGGGAATTTTGCTGAAGTTAACAAAAGAAAGGAATAAGTATTGTGAGATGCATACAAACACAGCTGAAATCCGTCAGTCTTTAGAACATTCGAGCACTGTGGTGGGAGACAATGACGACCGCAAGTTGAGTAGTATGGACTCCTTACTACAGCTTTACTGCAGACCATTTGATAAAGGTAAGACGTTTAGATGCTGAACACAACAAAAGTAAATCGACTAAATGACTGAGGCTTGTAAGATTGTGATTCCACAGCTTTAAAATTAAGTTTAAAGCTTACCTCTTTCTGTTTGAAAGTGTTTCGTTTTGTATTGTAGCGGGACTCGTTGTTAAAAGCTTTTGGAATTGTCTTTGCTTTCATTTCAGATTCTTTCAAAGGGCCTGAAATTCAGAAAGATTGTTTTCCAGAATTTGCAACCACGCTAAATGACGAGGATCTTATTGAGAGAACGAATTCACCAGAGTTCTTAACAGAACATTGTTATTTTACCGCCCATGACGTTTGGATGCTGACTTTTGCATTTCGCCCCAGAAGGAAGATCTTGTTTGTTTATGTAAGAATTTAAACGAGTTTTTTTAATACTTAGCACTACTTTAATTTAATTAATTTAAACTTAGAGAGGCTGCAGTGACCTTAATTTAAGTCTGTTGGTAGTACTTGGTAGTCTTCGTTACCATTGATTAAGACACCATTACAAATAACAATGCTAATTTGGTGTACCTTTTTGCATTTTTACCCATATCAAAATGTGGTTCGATCTTCTTTCATAGCACTTGATTCAAATCTGGTGAGGGGTAATAAGTGGTAACTGTCGGTCAGGTTTATAATATGGCTTGTGCGAGGGTGCATTATTCTCCTCGATGGTGGTACAGTTACAATTTTAGTACTAAATCCAAAAGAACTCAAAATAACGTTTTGTGAGCATTATAACAAGTTTGTTTAGAGCAAACCTCTTACTCAAGTGTTTCTCAGGTTGCAGATAGACGAGACGTCCTTCCTTATGAGTCATCTTTTCACGATGGAGAATATGAGTTGTCAACGCAGTGTTGGCAGAGGACACGATGCCAAAACAATTTAGTTGAAGTCGGGAAAAGACTTAAAGATATGCACGAGCTTTCAGGTACCTGTTATGTGATATTGTTGTCGCGTGAAACAACCAGTTAACAAAGCCTTTGAACAGACTCGCTTAGTGGGGTATATACTGTGGACGAAAGCACAGCTCAAGGCAAACAAGATTTTCCCCAGACCGCACTCAACCCACTCTGCTCACCGAGTTGTTTTTCGTGCTGTACCCATCTAAGCCCACTTTTCTTAATATAACCACTAAACAAACTTTGAGCACTGAAAGATGTTTAATCAGTTACTCGTCCGCACGTCTAGCGCGGTGGACAGCGTCAGTACAGCTGAAAATTACAAAATACAAAGCTTGTGATTCAAACCAAAAAGAAAACTTAATTACAAAGAAAAAATACAAACAAGCTTTTGAAACGAAGACTTCCGGCCTTATATCCAACATCGACAGCAAAGAAACAAAAGGAAAACAAACAAACAAACTGACACGATCCCTTCGCATAACACACAAACTGCAAAGAGCACATGATCTCAAAGTCACGTGATCCACACAAGGGGGTCAGACTACAGAGGGACACTGGACAAAACTGCCCCTAACACTATGTCCTTCTTCATGCACAAATTGACAAGTCGTATACCCTTTAATTTTCAAAGGCTAATTTCGTCTTAACAATGTCTATCAGGTTGCAGAGAAAACAACCTACTGTGCCATAGCCTCTGAACAAACACTGAGATGGTATCATCATTAAGGGAAAGTGAATTTGAATGCACTGAAATAATTGTGGAAAAGAATTTTTACTGTGACTTGCTGGGAATTATGTTTATCACAAAAAAATGGTATATAGTTTCAGAGACATTCTTAGGACTGTCCTAGAATGGGGCATACTAATTGCTTGTTTCAGAAAAGGTGGGATTTGTTTGTAGATCTTAAAAGCAAAACACTTAAAAACGAATAGTGGACAACCGAGGCTTTTATAATTCTCACTGTGATGCAAAAACCCAATCCTATTATTTTCCTTGTGATTGCGTTGAACTATACTCACATTATATTAACGACAGGTGAATTGTTTTCTTCCTCATTTTAGCGTTCAAATTAAACTTTATATATAGACTTAGGCACCTCCTGGTGAAACTTGGTGCACACCTCGCGGATATAAACTATAGATATGACATCATTTCTGTACAAATGAATTCGTATCTTTAAAAATAATAAGTCCGTTAATTTGTTGTGTTTTTTTTACTTTAGAGTTGAAGAAATCACAGCTTGACCCACCACCCTTAACGCCACACGTCACTTTCGTAAGTTTACCTTGTTAGTAGTTCTTTGCTGCAAGGTATATTTCCAGTTATGGATAAATGGAAAATTTGCGATAGTACTGTGTCAAGGTTTTTTTTTACGTGGAGTAAATTGTATACTACATGCTAACGAATCCAACTACAGTCAAACCGTTTTTTTATGGGAACTCTGCAATGTTGCGGCGCAATGTACCAATACTGATTGACAGTTTCCTCGTTGCAACTTGCAACTTTCAATTCTGGCAAATTTGCTCGAGTGAGTTGCCAGGTTCCGGTTTTCATTTTGCCGTGTTCATAGAATGTGAGAAAATAGCGACAGGCTTAGTTCAAATCGCCAAACTGGGAATCAGGATACAAAATGACAAATGTAACTTGTGGAGCAAATTTGAATCAAAGGCAATTCCTAGTTTGGCTATTCGAATTAAACCTGGCGTTAATTACTCGTAGTCTGTTGGTAAAAAGTTGACCAAAGGACAATTAGTTCTCCCTTCTTTGAAACAGAGGTGGAATTTATACAGGAAAAATGATAACAGGAACTTAGCAACTTGCTCCAGCAAATTTCAATGGGCCTTTTGCGTGGCCCCGTCACATTGTACAAATATCAGCTGGGACGCAAATTATGCAGTGCAAATTCAAAGGAAGGTGAAGCTTGACTGGTGCAAGTCGCTTTCTTCTGAATGCCCCATTACGTTACTTGCCTCACAGCGTGGCTGGTTTTGTACCATGTGATCAGGTCGTGCAAACGTTTTAAGTTCCTTCGAGCAAACTGTCTATCAATACTGAAACATTGCGCCATAACATTGCAGAGTTTCCCATCCCGTTTGACTTTAATTCCCTTTTCGTTGGTTTCATTGTTGCCACTAACCTTTGCAACGTGCCACATATTGTTGAGTATTTTTAAATTTACTATTAAATTACTTTTTTCCGGTGGAGCATCTCCGTGCAAGAAAGCTTGTCATTTAGGCCATGTTTACCTTTTTCCATCGTAAAAATGATCGGAAAAGTCCTTGGTGGACAATCTGATCACATCATGTTTGTGTTGTCCATGGTAATACATTTTCCACTGCAAGATTTAATCAAGAATAAATTCATTCTTGGTTAACGCTAAAAATTTGTCTGATCTGTGCCATTCAGATAACCGAAGTTGCGTGCAAAGAGCAGTCCCATCCAATTGATGGACAACCATACGATCTTGTGGGACAACCATACCATCTTGTCGGAAAGCAGTGCTCTAAGTACTTTTCAGCTGATCGCAAGTTCAAGCACGTTAAAAGAAATAACATCGACCCTCCAGGTGATTTGCAAGAAGGTCTTTATTCTTCTGTCATCCAGAACGGGAACGCCTGTGAAGCAACAAGTGCAAATGAGCTCTTCACGACCAGTCACGAGAATAAGGTCGTCCTAGAGGGAAACAATGAGATCGACGAGCGTGTATGCAAAAGGCACTTATCTACTCAAAAGTTTGACAATGTCGGTCCAGCGAATGACGACAATGAGGATGAAAAAGACAACGCATCTATCTGTCAGCCTACCGATGCCTGTTGTGTCCATAGCCCAGAAATGCATTATTGCAAGATGGCCAAGAAATGCGATTTCGAGGACGTCAGTACTAACCACAAAGACGACTACGATGCGAAGACTATTAAGAAACTTTTGGATGGAGAACTATCTTATGATCTACGCAGCCCTTGTCAGCCTAAGAAAGTCAGTCAAGTAACAAAAACAGTGGATGTTCCATATAGAGAAGATACTACAGTGCTTTCCTTGAAAGAATGCTGTGATGACCTAAACAAAGGAACTAAAGAAGGAACAACTGAGCTCCAGGAATTAGAAGACCAGAGAAATGATGTGGATAATGACTTAGCAAATAAAACGTCATTAACTACTCTCACGCTAACAATTAACAGAAGCATCTTTTGGATGTTTAAAGACTGGGCAAAAGACCTCCGAGGTTTAGCAAAAAACACGTTATTAACTACTCTCAACCTAATAATCAACAACAGCAGAGGCTATGGAATGAGTGGAAACTGGACAAAAGGCCTAGGTGATGCTTTAGCAAAAACCACGTCATTAACTACTCTCACCCTAACAATCAACAACAGCAGCGACCATGGAATGAGTGGAAACTGGACAGCAGGTCTGGGTGATGGTTTAGCAGAAAACACATCATTAACTACTCTCAGCCTAACAATCAACAACAGCAGCGGCCATGGAATGAGTGGAGACTGGGCAAAAGGCCTTGGGGATGGTTTAGCTAAAAACACGTCATTAACTACTCTCACCCTAACAATCAACGACAGCAGCGACTATGGAATGAGTGGAAACTGGACAGCAGGCCTGGGTGATGGTTTAGCAGAAAACACATCATTAACTACTCTCAACCTAACAATCAACGACAGCAGCGACCATGGAATGAGTGGAAACTGGACAGCAGGCCTGGGTGATGGTTTAGCTAAAAACACATCATTAACAACTCTCACCCTAACAATCAACGACAGCAGCCACTTTGGAATGAGTGGAAACTGGACAAAAGGCCTGGGTGATGGTTTGGCGAAAAACACATCATTAACAACTCTCACCCTAACAATCAACGACAGCAGCGACTATGGAATGAGTGGAAACTGGACAGCAGGCCTGGGTGACGGTTTGGCGAAAAACACGTCATTAACTACTCTCAGCCTAACAATCAACGCCAGCAGCGACTATGGAATGAGTGAAAACTGGACAGCAGGCCTGGGTGATGGTTTGGCGAAAAACACGTCATTAACTACTCTCAACCTAACAATGAACAACAGCAGCGACCATGGAATGAGTGGAGACTGGACAAAAGGCCTGGGAGATGGTTTAGCGAAAAACACGCCATTAACTACTCTCACCCTAACAATCAACGACAGCAGCCAGTATGGAATGAGTGGAAACTGGGCAAAAGGCCTTGTAGGGGATGGTTTGGCGAAAAACACGTCATTAACTACTCTCAACCTAACAATCAACGACAGCAGCGACTATGGAATGAGTGGAAACTGGACAGCAGGCCTGGGTGATGGTTTGGCGAAAAACACGTCATTAACTACTCTCAACCTAACAATCAACGACAGCAGCGACTATGGAATAAGTGGAACCTGGGCAGAAGACCTGGGAGATGGTTTAGCGAAAAACACGTCATTAACTACTCTCACCCTAACAATCAACGACAGCAGCGACTATGGAATAAGTGGAACCTGGGCAGAAGACCTGGGAGATGGTTTAGCTAAAAACACGTCATTAACCGCTCTCACCCTAACAATCAACAACAGCAGCGACTATAGAATGAGTGGAAACTGGACAGCAGGCCTGTGTGATGGTTTAGCGAAAAACACATCATTAACTTCACTTACACTTAACAATCAACAACAACAGCTACCATGGAATGAGTGGAAAGGATCTGGGAGAGGCACCTCATTAACTGCACCCACCCGAGCAATCAGTAATACCAGTTCCATATGTAAACGTTGGGCAAGAGACACTGGGGATGGTTTGGACGATTATAGTGAGCGCATTTGGGCGGAAACTGAAAATTTAACAGGTAACTGTGAAGGGAAGAGAACAGATAGCAAGCGAAGATCTATAATGACCATCTCTGAAATTTAAAGAAATAGATTTTTGTCTCTCGCGTTATTGTTTAAGTTCTATTTCAAATGGAAAATAGTAATGTGTGACAACTTAAGTCTTTTATCACAAGTATAGGTTTTTTCCAGCGGAAACAATATCCATTTTCGTGCTTGTGAGCCAACAACAGCAGCAACCACCTTTGCATGAATGAGGACTGGGCACAAGGTCTAGGTGATATTTGGGAGAAAAAACAAAACACGTCATTTACTTCTCTTAACCTAACATTCAACAACAACAGCAACCCAAAAGACTGGGCAAAAAGTCCTGGATAGTAGCTTAGTAAAGAAATCCGCCGTTAGTCACTTTCACCAAACAATCAACAACCTTAGATGTGTAAAGACTGGGCAAAGGGCTTGAGTGACGGCTTGACAAAAACCATGTCATTAACCGGCTACTTTCAGCTTAACAATCACAACAATTTTAACAATTCGTGCTCGCTACTCTTGTGGCTTGTTAATTTACTACCTTAGATATTATTTTGAGATTTCCTGTAGTCTGGAAATAATTTCAGATGTCTAAGAACTGACTGTATATTAAAGGGATTAACACTGGGCAATGCCACACCCTAAATGACAGTAAACGTATGTTTACGTCTCAAAACCATTTTGAGAGGGTACATTATTTTCCAGGTTTTAATTAGTGTCCAGGCATTTTTTTTAAATAACCAACACTTAAATGACAACACAGACCATTTACAGGAATTTGATTAACTAAATATGACTTAAATTAAATAATTACAACACTTACGATACTAAATTGATTAAACACAACACTTTCAAGAAAAAGAAATGAAATATATCTTTATGCAATTCATAATGGATTTTTTCTAGCATTGTGATAAATTTAATCCTTTGCGATGACAAGCTAGGTGCAGTGAAAAATTGTATATAACTACGGTATAGAGCGGTTTTCACTTGAGTGTCGAAAGTAATTTGCGTTTGCTTTGGTTTTGCATTGCTACGCTTAGTGATTGGTTTAAAAATATTGTGCCACTTTCTCAGCCAATCAGAACTAAAACCAAAACCAATCGTGTCTTGCTCGCGCACGTTTTCCCGCGCTTCGTGCCGGCTACATGTATTTGCTTTGAGTTTTGATTGGTTCACTGGATTGTCTGTGTCCTTTCTGATTGATCAGAGTAACAACTTTGCTTTTGGTTTTACGACACTCAACTGAAAATTGCTCTATCTTAAAGAGTCAATTGTAAATTAAGTAAGCTGCTCGATAAACGTGTAAATAGGTATTTTTCTCATTGTAACATTTAAGTAACAGTTACGTCAGTTTTCACATTTGTAACAAGACAAGTAACAAACATATTCATACTATGCATGCCATCCGTAAGTAGTTTGGTCGAGAATCGACAGAAATATTAAAAGTCTGAAATCCTTTTATTTAATTTTTTCTTCTTGTATTTGGATGAAAAAGGGGACGATTATCCGACATCACCTCTGCAGGTCAGTTGTCCTTAACTATCCAGAAGATCGATACAGGAACACGGTAAACTCTAGTCAAGGCGTGTAATGTCTCCCCGTGTAAAGCGATATTGATTTAAAAACTTTGCTTTCAAAATGTGGGTGATTGGAATGGACGCAAGCTGACTCGTTTATGGGGTTTCTAGCATATTTATACGGCCCTTCACGGCCAGTTTAAAATAAAAGTGGGTCCGCAATGTGTTTATGTGTGGACGCTCATTTGAAAAAAATTTGATAATAATTACATTAATGTGTCAGTGTACAGTGCCGGTCAAATGCAAGTTTACAGTCACTCGAAAATCAAACGACTCGACTCATCGTCATCATCGAAACTGGAAAACTTCGCGTCGAGTGATTCTAGTTTTGAACAGACAGTTGAATTGACCCCCACGCAAGAGCACTCCAGGTTGTCAGGGGGACTAACTGGTGTCCGTCTACCAATTCTAAATTTCAATTTCTAATTTTAATATTTCTTATTTCTCTAAATTTTACTAATCCTTTACGAAACATTATCTACTCCCAAAAAAACACCCATATATTTACACAACACCCCTGAACATAGATTTATGGGACGAGCATAGGGTTTTTGCATTGCTTAAAAAGCGAACGAGATATTTCCAAAAAACCAGTGTAAAGTGGAAGAAAAAGTACTTTATGTTAAGTCCCGCCTGAAGGGCTTTCTTAAAGGAGAAGTTCACTCCAGAATGGCAATTTATTTTCTTTACGCCAATAAAATGTTTATACAAAGATATGTTATTGACCAAAATTTCAGCCTCCAACGTGCGCTATAACCCTATGAAATCTTTCCCAAAACTCGACAACTGAACGCCGCCATCTTGGAGCTGGCAATGTATCCGTGACGTCAAAGAGCTCAGCCTGAAGTTTGGCGGGAAAATTTAAATACTCGAAACTGCATGTTTCTTTGTAGTGGCTTTTGTTTGTCAAAATGCCTGTTTGTGCAGCTCCGTTTTGCTCAAACAGAGCTCCAAGTAATACAAAAAGAGGTGTTTCTTTTCACCGCCTTCCGATAATTAAAGAACAATTGCTCAAAAGCGGACACAAATATTTGGGTCTACCGAAAACTGTGGAAGACTGCTTCTGTAGATCACAGATAGTCTCCTGCGCGGAAATACCCACAAAAGAAAGAAAAAGCCAGACGCAATACTAACCAAGCGGAAAGGAGGCGTGATCTTCTTCGAAGCAGTCTTCCGTATAGTTTTCGGAACACACAAATATTTGTGTTCGCTTTGGCAGGAATTTTTCGTCCCTGCCCATTCTTATAAGCCATTCTTACGCAATTTTTCTTTTAGATATTGAAAGACGGTGAAAAGATTTTTGTATCTCCTAGAGCTCTGTTTGAGAAACACGGAGCTGCACAAGTAGGCGTTTTGACAAACAAAAGCCACTACAAATTAAAGAAACGAGGAGTTTCGACTATTAAAATTTTCCCGCCAAACTTCAGGCTGAGCTCTTTGACGTCACGCATACATTACCAGCTCCAAGATGGCATTAAACATACCGTAACTGATTCCGGTTATAAGCCCCCCCGGTTATAGGCCCATCTACCTGGAAACAAAAAATACATCCGATTATAAGCCCCCCTCTGCCCGATGACAGTACTGAATAGGGCTTAATTTTGCTTTATTATACGTTTTTAACTTAAAAACGTATTTCGATCAACACTCCCGTGGCCCGTTTCGAAACGTTTTTTTTTTAATTCCGCTTATAAGCCCTCCCGGATATAAGCCCCTCCGCTTATAAGCCCACCCAAAACCCCTTACGAAGTTGTATAAGCCCAGGGCTTATAACCGGAATTTTACGGTCTGCTATTAATTCCAGTAAAAGCGGAATTATAGCAACTCTAATCTGTCAACCAACACACACATTTCAGAGTAAAGTTTGTTATTCTAACTGAAAAAAGAAACTACTGAAGTTCAGAGAAACGATTGTTCTATTCCGGATTATTTTAACTAAAAAATAAAATAATTATGGTGTGAAGATTCTAGTGAAAAGAAATCAAATTACACATGTACATATGACTGTTAATTCACATCCCATATGACTGAACATGTGGACTTTCCTACACCGTGTTACCAATCTTTATACTTGAGTCAGGAGAGAGCTCTATTTAAAGGAGAACAGTAAAGTTAATTAATGCGGAATGAGCTAAGTTTGTTTGCTCATGCAAAGATTTGCAAAAAGGAAAATATCTCAAGTACTGAAGTTCAATTCAAAGAACTAGTTCGCTCTTATGAAAGCTAGTAGTTCATTCTAAGTTCTGACGAGAGGAATTTTAGTTTCAGGTGGTAGAAATATATGAAACTTAGCAAAACGCACGCAACCGATAACAAAGAGGTTCCGAAGGTGCGAAAGCCCGCGAGCGAACCTAGTTTTTGAGTCTAATGCTTGCGTGCGCTTTGCGCATGCGCATTAGACTCTTTGTTATATGAAAAAAGCTGTTAGCAATCCCAAGGGAATGGTTCGGGATCGATAATCGTTCGCTGTAATGTAGAAAACAATGATCAGCTGCAAGAACGGACTCCGTACGGACACGCACGATTAGTTTCAATTAAAAACAGCCAATCAGCGACACGTGTTCCCACGCATAATTAAAAGTTCTTTCTCAAGTCACGATTATTCAACACTTGAACAGGACGTAATAATTTTCCAGTTAAGACATTTGTAAGCTTTTTGTGAAAATAAATCTTCGTTTTCAGTTCAGTTAAGCACTTGTGTTTTCGTCTTGCTTTTAAGCAAGACGTCTTTGAGAAAAAATATTTCGACGGCGACTCGCGTTTATTTACACAATGCGACCAAATATTTATTTTGTTTTAAAAAATAGAAAACTTTACCTCGTATTTTGTATTTAAGTCATTCGAATTTTGACCAATTTTTTCTTTACAGTGCAAACAAAAACCTTCAAAAATAAAAGATGTACATGGATAAATGTAAATCAAGTTACGCGACTAAATCAAAATGCGTTTGTTTGGCCGCTTTGCAGTATTACACTGTCCCGGCCTTTGCCATACACTGAAATCGAATTTCATGCTTTTACGACTCTCAGAGATCTTAAGTTCTTCTTACAGCTAGAAAAATCATAAAATGGTTACATTGATATGGAAGTGATGATTCGCGAAATTTGTACATCATGATAAACAGTCTTCGCTCCTGTGTATGGTAGCTCGATAATAATTGCCTAGTTTCCAGCGTTCAAAAGGTCATCATTATATTGACGTGAGCATTTACACCCGTTTTTAGGAAAATCTGTCACTAAGTCCTTACAGTACAATGGAGTAACAGTCACTATTTCAAGTGCTTTTATTGCAAAATCTGTTTCAAGAGTCATCATCAAAATGGTGAAAAATCTGAAAGAAAACGATGTGAAGTTCTTCAACCCTTGTTGTAATGAACATGCTTTTTGTAAATCGTCACGCAATCTTGTCCAAATGTTTAATCGTTTCTGCTTTTACGGACAATACGGAAGAAGTAACATCAACTCCTGTTCATACTTTAAATTTTGTGAAGCATATAACATTTATGACTGTTTCGTTTTCATCCATAATCATCCACGATGCCCCTAGCTTGCTATAAGCATTTTAAATTAAACTCCCGAACACAAACCTCTAACCAATTTTAACCGGCTTACGAAAACCGCGCAATCTGTATCACTATGCCATACGGCATTAGACTCATGTCACCCTTGGTGACCTATTTTTAATGAGGCAAGCGAGCCTAATCATTATGCGAGCTCGGGCTAGAGAGTGCGAATGAATCCGCAACTTAAATAAATAGTTCGCTTTGGCAAAATAAGCTATATCGCAATCTCGCAGCTGAAAACACATCCTACGGAAAGCAATACGTTTTACAATAGAAAACAGATTTTAAGCTACATAAACATCCTTTCTAAAATGTTCATTTTCTTAAGTTTTAAAGTTTACAATAGCGGTTAACCGAAAATTATTATTTATTTATTTTTAAAGTTAAAGGTAAAATAAGGTTGAAACAAGGATTCCTTTTGATAAGTCAAATATGATTAACCGTTTAGCGGCTAGGGAAAACTAGATAAAACTGAAAGATAATCTTAAAGCAATCTGCGACGTGAGTTCTCACCTAGTTGAAACGCGAGTTCACACTTAACTCATAAATGAAATCTATGTTTTCTGCAGATGAGTAAATAAATAATTTGAACGCCCGAGCACGTACTAAGAAATCTATTCCTAAAATAATCCCAAAATATGCTTCTACAGACGCGCGGTTTAGGTAGTCACTCGCGGTCGTCTTTTCGCCTCGTAACGCTCGCCTATAGAAGGAGACTTGGTGCAAGTCTAGATGGCACATCTGCGGCTATCTTTAAAACAGGGAATGGGGAATCGGGGAATGGGGAATGAGGAATGGGGAATGGGCTAGGGAATCTTTAAACGGGGAATCTTTAAAAGCGGGAATCTTTAAAATGGGGAATCTTTAAAAGCTGGAATCTTTAAAATGGGGATTCTTTAAAAGCGGGAATCTTTAAAACGGGAATCTTTAAAAGCGGGAACCTTAAAAATGGGGAATTTTTAAAAGTGGGAATCTTTAAAATGGGGAATCTTTAAAAGCGGGAATATTTAAATTGGGGAATCTTTAAAAAGACGTCTGACAGAAATCGGTGGTTTAACTGAAAAATTTTGCGCGAAGATCTCTCGCTTCACGCCGAACACAGCGTAGTTAATAAAGGAGAAAAACCCCGGGGGGGGACTCCCATATGAAACGGACGGGGATGCTCGTCGGAAATTTTGAAAATGACCCCTAAAAGAGACCAATCTGGGTGTGGCTCAAGCCTTTCTTGACCCCTAAAAGATACCAAAAAACTAAGAATGGAGTTTATATTTGTATATTTCTTCGTGTGTAACCCTAAACGAGACCATTATGGCTAAAAATATTGGCGTTTTGGGCGTTTTTTCCCGGAACACCCTAAGCGAGACCAAAAGTTCGAAATTTACACCCCCAAGCGAGACGACGAGCATCCCCGTCACTTTCATATGCGAGTCCCCCCCCCGGGAGAAAAACACTTACATCAAGCAGCCTTTACCAGCATTAAGTACAGTAGCCCATAGAGGTGAATCAGTGTTGAAAAACAAAACATTGCTGGAGCTGCAAAAATGGCCAGAGATAAAACTTTGCAGACGATTCATCGAAAAAGTTTTGAATTTGATGCGTACGTGACAAACTCAACTCAGTGCAGCTCAAATTCCCGCCAGTCATGTGGTTTTTCAGGTCGGAAGTTCAGTTCCGCCATATTTCCTTGTTTTATTTTTTTACGACTCGACAATAATTGGAATAGAGTTCGAAGAAAATTCACTAATAGAAGTTAATCTACGTCTGTAAACGCTGAAATAAACTTCAGTACATATCGGCGAAGGTTTTTTTTTTATATATTTGTTTATAAAAAGTATTGGGGTTGTCAAACGCCTCAGCAGGAATGTTTTAGCACAGTGACCGATGACAACCAATCTTGTCACGACATCTTGCAGAAAGTGGTCACAAAGAACAAGTCATGATAAAATGTAGGTTAAAATTTCCCGGGGGGGGGACTCGCATATGAACGTGACGGGGATGCTCGTCGTCTCGCTTAGGGGTGTAAATTTCGGATGTTTGGTCTCGCTTAGGGTGTTCCGGGCAAAACGCCAATATTTTAAGCCATAATGGTCTCGTTTAGGGTTACACACGAAGAAATATACAAATATAAATTCTATTCTTAGTTTTTTTGGTATCTTTTAGGGGTCAAGAAAAGCTTAAGCCACACCCAGATTGGTCTCTTTTAGGGGTTCTTTTCAAAATTTCCGACGAGCATCCCCGTCCGTTTCATATAGGAGTCCCCCCCCCCGGGTAAAATTTATTCGTGGGCGAATAGCAATACCGTATTTTCGTTTATTTTTTCATCGTCAAGTAACGTCGAGGGGTTTTCTAATCGTGAAAACTCACCAACGTGTAGAACAAAGTGACAGATATGTAATCTGCGATAAATAAAGTCTAAACTTGACCTTTGCGACATTTCCTGTAAAATTCTTGCGACATTTCCTTTAAAATTGCTAGCATGTTAGAATAACAACTAATGATTACTTAACCTGGTTTTTACAAACATTCATTAAAAAGTATTTTATCTTGCGAACAGACTTTTCAGTGCGAGCTTTCCCACTGTAGACTTGAGCATGTTCGCAGAGATTCCCGCTATTTATTTTTTTTGTTTTAAAGATACCGGCTTTTAAAGATTCGCCATTTTAAAGATTCCCCGTTTTAAAGATTCCCCGTTTTAAAGATTTTCCATTTTAAAGATTCCCGCTTTTAAAGATTCCCCATTTTAAAGATTCCCGCTTTTAAAGATTCCCCGTTTTAAAGATTCCCGCTTTTAAAGATTCCCCATTTTAAAGATTCCCGCTTTTAAAGATTCCCCATTTTAAAGGTTCCCGCTTTTAAAGATTCCCCATTTTAAAGATTCCCGCTTTTAAAGATTCCCCGTTTTAAAGATTCCCGCTTTTAAAGATCCCCCATTTTAAAGATTCCAGCTTTTAAAGATTCCCCATTTTAAAGATTCCCGCTTTTAAAGATTCCCCGTTTTAAAGATTCCCTAGCCCATTCCCCATTCCTCATTCCCCATTCCCCGATTCCCCATTCCCTCTTTTAAAGATAGCCCACATCTGCGGTTCGATAGGCAATGAATAATAATGTATTTTGTCATCGGATTCGCAGCTCAGACAAAGGTTTAGGACACCTGCTGTTACGATGAATGGACTTCTTGGAGGTCTCTAAGACGTCTTTATTAGTAGCGTCTTTATTTATATAGGGTAGCACTTAATAGCTATAAAGCTAACAAACCCGTGGCTCTCCTATTTACAAGTATTAAAAAAACTAAGATGTACAATAAAAAACCTACGATATACAATAATATATAAGAAACGAATTCTCAATCAAAAAAACTAATTATTAAAAACTAATTAAAAATCTGTATTCGAAATAAGACATGCGTAACTATTCTTTGAAAAGGATTATTGAAGGTTTTAAACCATTCCAATCTTTATTCGAGTGTCGTTGTCAGCGTGACAGTTGATAGCAGGCTGACAGGAATACAGAAGAACCCCGGTAACTCCAAGTCGGATAACTCGAACACCCCCGCTTATTCGAGCTAACTTCCATTTCCCTTGGATTTGACCCCACTTTTCAGTCATTTTAACTCGGTTAACTCGAACTCGGATTACTCGAATTCCCCGGTAACTCGAACTATATTCCGTTCCCGTTGATCAAAATTTGGGTCAAATTTACACCGAAATCTGGAATTCCGGTTTTCTGCAACTCGCCACGGTTGCCCATTGAAATATCCCATTAGCACTTCCGGCTTATCGTTTAAAAACACTAAAAACTTACATTACAGCAATTTGATTTTAATTAGAGCAACGAACAGATCACGTATTTGATCATCATTTTCCACACTTATCATAAGAATGTGTGATCGTGTAAAAGATATGTTTAATTTGCACTGTAATGTATACTGAAGTGCTGAACTGAAAATCAGTGAGCACCATTTATTAATACGGTAAATTGAATTTTCAATCGACCCCGATAACTCGACGAACTGTTTTTCGTTTCCCTTCAGAGTTGAGTTACCGGGTTCTACTGTAGTAAAAAGCAGTTGTATGATGAAAGCCAAATCAAATTTGTTTCCGGTCCGGCTTCGGTCTGACCCGCTTGTACATGTAAAGCAAACAACGCACTCTCGTTGGTGTGCTGCTCAGCAACCAACGGTGGTTTCCATAACACTAAATAATATCGATAATTTATCTGTAACCAACGCCTATTGGATACAGGTGAGCGATCAAGCGTCATAGCTTCGAGATAGTTCGAAGCATCGAGAAGATGGCGCAAGGCGGTAACATGTATCCAGAAACTATCTTTGTGCAAACGGACCCTGCATTCAATGTTGTCCTTCGCTCTCTAACGGAGCTAGGAAATCAAAACCGACTGCAAGTGACACACTTCCAAACTGCAAGTCTTCAAAACATAGAAAGCAATGATGAAAGTGATGATCGGAGGCTCTTGTTCGGCGGTATCGCGGGGGAAGAAAACGCCAATGTCGCATTTGTCGCATTTGGTCGCACGGCATCTGCAGTTGTACGGATGTGCATGTTGGAGGCAGCAAATGTGGAACGAAGTTTTTGGCCGAGCATGGGGGAACATTCGGGGAGGAGAAACAGGGCAAAAGTGGTGAGAGTGGTCTTACAACAACGCCAACCGGATTTCCGTCTTGCAAATGACGAGAATAGTGCAAGACGTTATTGGAGCAGATACGATCAACTGTACCCACACTTCCTGATAGAACATGAAGTCAGTCAAGTCGCCAACAATCCGAACAATGTGCAAGCCACAATGCCCAGTATGATGCTTATCTTCAGAGACAACTTCACTGAGCTTGTTGAGATAACCACTACATTTACTGCCACACCAATGGGAGGGCAAGAGTTCAATAGCTACATTCACGTCACCTGCATCGTGCGAGAGATTATTGAAGGTAAAGATGGTGAATCCACCAAACAGCTGAAAATGTTGGGGCAGCCGGTACACATCCAAGACAAGTATTTTGAAGAAATGACGAAAGTCAAGGAAGCGAAAGATTTGGAACATTTGCCTGATGCTTTCGGCGAATTGAAAGTCGGGAGCACAACCGAGTAACACAAGAATTCGGCATCTCACTAGGTCTTTTATTTGACTTAAATATCTGTTTGTTCAGTTAAAACTGATGAGAAATATAAATCAATCAGTTAGTTCTTAGTGTGACTTACAAGGTGACTGATTCATAGAAGCAGTGTTCAGTAAGCTCAGTATTAGTTGATACTGAAACGTCTGAAAAGTATGCAGATTTTTTAATAAGCCACCCGCGACGGCTATTTGAATATCGAAGCTGAAATTTGCGAATTTTTAAGAATATTTTAAGAATAAACCCGAGGCTGAGATTTTGAAAAGAATATAGTTTTTAGTTGAAACAAAATCAGGTATTTTCATTTCCGTCACTTTATCTCTGTGACGAATGCTTTGTTTAAAGCCAAAACGGGCAGGCTGCAACGAAAAGCAATGGTACATGTGCACAATGTAACACGATACAGATCTGGACACCAAACACTTGTAATTGATTACCCAATACTTGCTAAAACGGAAATGTCAAACGGTATTTTCTAAGAATGTTCATAAGAATATTTTCAGCCTAAAATCGGCAGAAGAATAAGAATATTCAGCCTGGGTCGGAAAAACTGTATTCTTATAATAAAAAAAAGAGTGTAGGTCAAAAATAAACCATACCTAACAAATATAATCTTTTGAAAAGTTAAGACTGTAGTGATTGACACCTACGAACTCGATTGCGAAATGAGTCAATGGGTGCAGCCGTATGAGACATTTAGCACTAAATAGTCCAGTCCCTGAACTCTCTCTTCCACGCGCCCTTTATAGGGGTTGAACCCAGGCGCGCGAAGAGAGAGTCCAGGATAACTTGCATGCGCATGCTCAGAACGAACCAATCAGAAGCGAGGAGTGTGGCGTCACTTGCTTGGGACGCGCGCGCTAGGCTAAAACTGGTTCGCTCAAAATGACGAATTCAACTACGCGACTGAGCGCGTGAATAAATGCAAGAAAAAAACTGTGCTCAATTGCATCCAAAACCAATTCAATAAACAGCTACAAAATACTAGGAATAGTTGACGGATAGCGATTTTTGTTTCGCCGTTAGCTTTTAGCAGGCACTGACTGCAAAGCTACGCTTTTTAAAGTTATTCCGGTGATCCTGCTTTAGTACACGGTCGCGTAGTTGAACTCGTCATCAGTGCGCGCGCGTTTTTAAAAGGGCTGCCAAATATGTTTTTTCCCCCAATTTTGGGGGAAAACCTGGCGCATGCGCATGCAAGTTATCCTGGACTCTCTCTTCGCGCGCCTGGGTTCAGCCCCTATATAGGGCGCGCGGAAGAGAGAGGTCAGGGACTGGAAAAAGCACAAAAGGGCGTTGCAAGAAGACAGACGATCTGCTTGAATACCGTATTTTCTCAATTAAACGCCCCCGGCGTTTATTTCAAACTTGGCTTGGTGGACCCGGCGTTTATTTGAAGCCGGCGTTTAATCGAGGCCCGGCGTTTATAAACGGACTGCAATTTTCTGTCAATTTTTCAGAGTGATTTATTGTTACCGATCTTCGAGACCAAGGGGCAGTACTGCTGTGAGCACTAACACAAGAAAGGAAATGCGTCAGTCATGAATACCGAAACGCGAACACTGCTAGGTTTTATTTTGATGTACAGCGTCCATCCTAGCTATGTTACGCCGGACTTTTCCTTTAAACGTTTACTGTGCCATTAAAGAGAATATATTTACTTGTTAGCATAACCACACTGACCTACTATTGGTAATCGCGCAATCTGATTGGCTACACAGGTGCCTACTATTGATCAGTAGATGGCTCTCGGAGCGCGCGCTTAGTTTTCGCTTGATTTTATCAATCAAAACCTTCAATAAATCAATTCTAGCGATATTCTGAGTTTAATAGATCGGTGAATGGGTTATGCTAACACAATTAGACGGCTCGCTCTCGGTTTCTACCGGCTTTTGATAGTTGACTCGGGGCTTCGCCCCTCGCCAACTATCAGCCGATAGAAACCTCGAGCTTGCCGTCTAATTGTTAATTAGTTTGACCTCAAATAAACGCCGGGACCTCGAACAAACGCCCCCGGCGTTTATTTAAAAATTAGCAATTTTGATCCGGCGTTTATACGAGGCCGGCGTTTAATCGGGGTCCGGCGTTTAATCGAGAAAATACGGTACGTGTACGGCGAAGATGGCCACGGGCCTTGAGTTTTCGGGCATTGCTCGTTTCGATTCGCACTCGGATCCAACTTCCCTTAGTACACGCTGGAATGACTGGATCAAACGATTTCATCGGTTCATCGTGGCATTGGATATCAAAGATACAACCCGCCAATGAGCTCTGTTATTGTATTTAGCCCAGGATTTAGCGGGCCCAGAAGTGGAAACAATTTTCGAAACACTCACTGACACAGGAAAAGACAAAGATTTTGATACAGCTGTCGCCAAGCTCACCGAGTATTTCTCGCCCTTTAGTTCTAAATGTCTCATATGTCTACACTCATTTCGCAATCGAGTCCGTAGGTGTCAATCACTACAATGACAACAGAACTGCACGGGATCGAACAGTGCTTCTTTAGAGCTACAATGAAGGTCAAAAAGACTTGGGACACTTATGAAGGCGATCTCTTAATCATGCCAAATAACCTTTTTGTAGTCCAAAAACGGGTTTGGCACTCTTCTTGTTCATTTCTTAACCCACAAGCAATGTTGACAAACATATATGCCCTGATCTGTGTGAGATGGTCAATTCTCAACATTGCTTGGGGGGAAGGGGGTTAGCAGTCATTTGGCACAGAAATGTGCTAAGTGTCCCATCATTAATGTCCTGCATTGTAGGCTAGAAGAAAATGAAGGCAAAAGTTAGTCGCTACGAGCGCGATATCAGCCAATTCGATATGACCTTCCGATGACAGCAATTTTACATGAAGTCACTTTCAGTTTTCATATATTATCTCTCGAATTTGGAACCAACTGCCTTCAGTCGCAAAAAACGCACCCAACGTGACATCTTTTAACAAACATTTGTTGAATTTTAGTAGCTGCCAATGCAGACAATGCAGTACTTGCGGCTTTCAGCCGGTAATGTTGATTATACAGACATTTTGTAGCTTTCGTTTAAATCTTTTTAATATTGTATTTTAGAGTTTAAAGATCTTTTTAAGATTGTATTTTTAATATGTAGTAGTTTTTAAATTTAATATGTTTCATTTATTCTTAGTTTCTAAATTGTCAAACACTTTTATCATGAGCCTCTGGCTCGGGAGACTGGGAGACCACTCCCTGTGTATTTGACACGAAATAAATTACCTTTACCTTTAATTCGATAGTTCAAACTAAATTGTGGAAAAATACAACAAATTCTTTTATGTTATGACTCCAAATGTAATTCGCGATCATTTACTGAATCCATGGCTTTTATTAAGATTTCTAAAGTCAAAGAGGAAAGCCGTTTTGATTGTTACGGAACGATTTTCGGTAAAAAGGTAGATTTTGAAACAACACAATTTTCTGTTATCGACTAAAGTTAGCAATTTTCTGTTATCGTAAAGCTAGTAAAACCCGCTCTAAGAACAAAGCCTTTGAATAAGTAATGAGCTCCAGGTTTTCACTCATGTCCAATACTGTCGACTTGATACAAGTCGAAAAATACGCTTTAAAACCCGTACGAGTGGATAAGTTTCTCGACTCGACAAACCGAGTTGTCCAGTGGAAAAATACATCTGATTAGTCATTAGTTCACTCAAGGGCCGCAGCGAAAAGTTGTCAAGTCGAACGAGTCGTACGAATGGACAAAATTATTGTCAACTCGTCAAAATCACCTGTCTACTGGAAAAATACTTCCCATTAGATATAGCCACGAGCCGAAATCATCATACCTCGTTATTTAATCCATGAGTCGAAACGAGCGCGCTACGCATAAATACTACGTTGTTTAATCCATGAGCTGAAACAAGGGTGCTACACATGAATATACCTCGTTCATGCCCGTTCTTAAATCCATGAATATACACATGAATATACCTCGTTCTTCAATCCATGAACCAAAACAAGCGCGTTAAAAAAATTTAATCTATGATATGAATCGAGAAAACGCGCCGCGCGTGAGATCCGTAACGTAAGTGCAAAGTCTGGCGTTGCTTTTATATGTTTTAAATTTGTTTACGCCGCAATGTTTTTTCGAGGGTAAAGAGAAAAAGTCAGTTTATTTCCATGCTTTTTCGTGTAACATTCGTATCAATGCTTTTTGAACACATTAAACCGCGGTCTACTTAATACGAGACTTCAATATGTGGATGGCGTGGCAAAAAACTACGTCCGCAATGCGTCCATGTGTCTGGTGCAGACAACCATGGTCACAGGTGTAGAAAAACTATTTATACACCATTTTCCCGTCCAAACACCTGTTAGAAGAATGCGTTTTACCATTTTCCAACATTGAAAGGGGAGACGAGGTACTGACACGTATAATTCAAAGTTATAACAATCATAATTTCAGGTTTTAACGATTGCAGGAGGTTGAGTGATTTCAAGAGATTGATTTAGACATTACGATTTTGGCAGGGATTTCTGGCATGTTGTGGGTTGAAAAATCGACTTTTGAATCTACTAAGCACTTCGGTTAGCCTGAATAGCACTCCGCTTAGCCCGAATTAGCTTATGTTGCTTGCGGTTAGCCTTTAGACCTGCAACCTTCAACCTGCGAAAAATATCTGGCGTTACGATTTTGCTGGCATAGAGTACAGGTATGGAGGTAACGGTGGTGGTGTGGAGAATTGTAGATTGAGAGTTTTATTATACGGATGCAGTATACAAATTAAAAAACCGTATACCTTGTTTCTTAATGCAGTTGAACCCCGGTTACTCGAACTCTGAAGGGAAACGAAAAACAGTTCTAGTTAGCGGGGTTTTCGAGTTAACGGAGTAAAAATGACTGAAAAGTGGGTCCAAGGGAAATGCAAGTTTGTTCGAGTTAGCGGGGTTGTTCGAGTTATCCGAGTTCGAGTAACCGGGGTTCTACTGTATTACTGAAGCAAAACTACGGTACATGATCGCACGTTGGAATGTTTATTCCCTCGCTTCATTTTATCTGGCCATTGTTAGAAGTACTATTACCGATCTGAACACATCAACAGATAAACAGATAAAAAATACAAGGGGATAAAATATGAACGCAATTTAAGGATATGTAGCTGTTATCGCCACTATTAAAGAAGCAACATTTTCGCCCGCTAGAGTTGCTCTCAGCTACGAATCGAGCTGCTCTGTTGCTTCTGTCATGCTCTCTAAACTTGTGCGTGCACCCATAATTCGATAGACCGACTGACTGACTGAAACTTTATTTACCCTCGGTATTATGAGCCGTGTTAGGGCTCTAGCAAGTATATGCTAATAAAACCGAGCATTTCACAGTATACAACACAATGCGCAAAGATAGACCACAATACCGGGAACTCCGTGCCCTACTCTTTTCGATAAGTGTGTGGGTTCTTTAACGTCCCCTGTTGATTATAACACTGAAGATGCAGGAGACGGGGCCTACAGTTTATCGTCCTTATCCGAGAAGACTAGAATGTCTAACCATTTGCAGATGTCATTGCAAAGGCAGCATATTCTCCTCAGTTATTTTAAGACCCTGAGTGTTGGTCCGGTCTGGGACTCGAACCCGAGACCTCCCGCACGGCAGTCCGGCGCTCTACCAACTGAGCTAACCGGTCGACGGCCACTTTTATTTACGTTGAGTTTTTGACAAATTTCCTCCTCAAAATTATGTTAGACCCTTTGTGAAACGTCATCGCTTCTGCATGCACTGCATGCCGTTTATTTTTCTTTGTGTACGTCCCTATAATTTCCTTTATTGTGAAAATGTTACCCTCTCTTTCGCGTTAATTTCCTTTATTGGGAAGTATTTTTTCCTTCAATACGCGTTAATTTAAGTCGCGTTTATTCCAAATACCTTAATTAACACAAGCGTTAATTTCCTATAATAAGGTATTTGGATGGCTTTTTGAGAAGCCCATAAAAACAATCACGTGACCCTGTTGCGGTCGACAGCAGGAGTCTAATGTTTCGCGTTGGATTTTTATAGTTTATTCCTTTACAGTTCAACGACTGTTTCAAGGGAAGGAAAAAAAGGCTATGCCTGTATTTTTTTAACACTTATATAGCATTAACATCTTTGAATTTGTTCGTCATTTATTAATGTTTATACTTTCGTTTTCGCAACGCGTGATTTAAGGGCGGTTCATGTTTTATGAGATAGGGGGGGCTGGTGGGATTTGAGGGGGGCCAATATGGTCTGTAAGGGGGGGTCACTAAATATAATTGTACTTTTAAGGTGAGTTAAGAGGCTTCTGTAAGAGTAAAACAAAATTGCCAGAATGCCCAAAATAACATTCCTGAGGTTCTCAAAATTCAATTTTCCCGGGGGAGCATGCCCCCGAACCCCCCTACTTTGTTATGTACTAAATGCTCTTAACTCAACCCAACAGCTTATTGGTTATAAGTGCAGACAACCCATACTAACAGACGACATCCACAATAAACAGTTGAGGCAATGCCAGCTATTTAGGATGTGTTTTTTGTACACTGATAAATTCTTTATTCACAAGGCTCGATATATTTTAATTTCACTTGATTATTGTTTTTTTTTTTTGATTTCGAGGGGGGGCCAGGCAAAAAATTTCGATGAAGAAGGGGGGGTCATTATATATAACAGTGACTATCTATCAAATCCCACCAGCCCCCCTACCCCATAAAAAGTGAACGGTCCCTTTATCATTGGTCACGCACGCTTTTTTCAGTACAATGTATTTCGATTTTTCTTGCTGCGATCTCATATTCAGAAAGCTACCTCTGTGTATATTTATCCCGGCGAATTAACTTCTGAAATGAATCCTTTACGTATACTTCAATAATCTTAGCTGGTATATTAAAAAATCTTGTCATGTGCCATTATATTCAGCCAAATAGTCTCAACCGTAGTAGCTATTTCCCTGGTTGAAATGTTTGAGCTATATTAAAATACTTTTCAGTCCGTGAGGGATGATGGCTCGAGCTAATCGACTCACGACCGGCCTGGATATCTATATTAAAAATCAGCTGTAAAATAAATCACCTCTTTACATGTAATGCAACGGCTGAAATTCAGGGCAATGAACGTGTTTTTTTTTTTTTGACAGGTCACACTTGAAAAATTCTCGCGAATAAATATTTGATACACCGCACATGCGCTTTTGATCAATCACACAATCCCGTGACCTTGTGTAAATACTCGTATAAAAGCAGACGATAATGGATTATGCATTATTTTTTTACTCCTCTGTGGCATAGAGACTTGTTGCAATGTTTTCTTCGTTCATCAGAGGTCTGTTTCAAGGTAAGAGACTTGTATTTTTAAAATGTTCATAACTTCACTCATCTTTAAAGTTCTTCCGCCAAGTTCATGTTTGTACTTCCTCTTTCGCATCGCGTGATTTATTAAATTAGTGCAATTTCTCTCGCAAACGAAGATCAGATCACGAATCGAAGCGCATGAACACGCTTGTATTTCAAATTTTCCTTACTTCGATCTCAAATTCGGAAAACTACCACAGTGTGTTTCCGAAATTTCTTAATAGGGTATGTTTACCTTTCAATAATCTGAACTATTTGAGCTCGCACGATCTAAAATCTTGTGACTTTGTGTAAATACTGGTACTAAAACCCCTAATTTCTTCGTTCTTCAAGATGTGTTTCAAGGCGAGAGACTTGTATTTTTAAAATGTTTATAGCTTCGATCGTCGTAAAGTTCTTTCACTTAGCTAGTGCATGTTTTTATTATACTTCCTGTTTTGCATCGCGTTATTTACAAATTTCTGTGCAATTTCTCTCGCAAACGAAGATCAGATCACGAAATGAAGGGAATGAACACGCTCGTATTTCAAATATTTCCTTGCTTCGATCTCACATTTTGGAAAACTACTACAGTGTGTATCCGAAGTTTCTTAATTTGGTATGTTTACCTTTCAGAAATCAAAAATAATTTGAGCTCGCACGATCAAAAATCTTGTCGTGTACCATTATATTGAACAAAATAGTGTAAAAAGTATTTTACTGCTTGAAAAGTTTATAGAGCTATAAACACTTCTCAGGCGGCTCGAGCTAAATCGACTCATACACGAGTCCTGTGTTTTGCCCGACGTGAAGAATGAAGCATAGATGTACGTATTTTATTATAAAGTCATTTCAGAGAAATGAGCTTGACGGATCCGCTTGAGAAGTACGCCTGGTACTTGTTTGAATGAGCGAACAGAAAAACCTGAATTGCAGCCGATTCCTCTGGTAGCCAATTTTCTGAGAGAGAGTTTTGACGGCTGAAGTTCATTTCAAGGCCCTGATCGTACAGGCCACGCGTGGACTTCGCGTGGACTCGAAAATACACCGCACATGCGCTGTTTTATCATCAATGACACCATCTCATGACCTGATGTAAATACTTCTCAATCTCGTCCCCAGAGGCCGCGATCCTTCTGGTCTGCGCCAGGGATCGGGACCTCTGGGCTATTCTAAAAAGCCGCTGAAACAATAACAACACTTCTGATTGGTCGATCTGTAACGCGCCAAAATTTGAACGTGCGTCGGGATGGTTGTCCTGGCCCCTGGGGAGTTGAAAGTCTGTGCTTTATGCAAATCACAGATTGTGCACGCAATCAAAATATGTGCAGTTTTTGGATGTATTTCTGTTTGGAGAGGACATCAACAGTCTCAGAGCAATTCTTTTTTACTTAAATAAGCATGTTTAATGTATAACGATGTTTAACAGTAGAGAATGATCCCAAAACAGCATTAATTACAATTACGTGACACGACCTGAATTTGCATAAAACCGCAGACATGTCTAGTCTCCTGTGAATGAATTAACGGTCGAATGACTTTTTAATTATTCAGTGGAACATGGAGCGTGCGCAAAAGAGTCTTGCAATCTCTGGCGCACGCGCACAATCAAACCGGAACCAGGATTTCCTGGTTCCGGTTTGGATTCGTCCAGAGCCGTTGAGTTTCCCGACCGCTGGTCAAGGGGAACACAGGCTCTGGGGACGAGATTGAATACTTCTATAAAAGCGGACGGCAGGATCATGTGTTATTTTTTTTGACTTTGCACGGCACTAGGTCTCTGTTGCCATACTATTGCACTGTTTTATCCGTTTAGGTATCACTTAACTTTTCTAAGGTAAGTTAATTCAAAGTGAAATCAGGCTTAATTTGTGCTCTCTACTTCCGGTTTCAGTTTGTCGATCGAATAGCCACAATTTGCTTTCGTAGGCGTTTTGATACGACATACTTGATTGCCAATGATACAAATTTAAAAATTTTTCCTTGTCATACTGTGTCATAACTTTAACTTAAATAGTTTCCAGTATTTTATTTGCGGCCTTTTTGCCTTCATGTCACTTCACGAAACGAAAGCGAAATATGAATTTCCCCGCGAGCAGATTCTCCTGATCTTTTTAGTCTTTATTTGTTGTCCGTCGAAGCTAGTGGATAGAAAATAATATTTCACGGTCAGTAAATATTCTACGTTATTTTGATGGTCTCACTGGGCATAGTTAACACACGGTAAGCTTTTACATGTAACTTTGCCGTGACGTAATTGCAAAGTATGCAGCGTGCGCGACTACTGAAAGCGCGGGAAATACAAGTCACATGACAAGATCATGTGATCAACACCAACAATTTCCTCATGTGCCGAGCGAAAAAGTCAAATGTCAAGATGGAAGTACTTTTGATTGTTGTTGTGTGCGGATTTACTGATGGACCAGAAGTGGATATAGCATGTTTTACCAATTTTTCTTTTAATTGTTGGCTGGGAGATGTCGGTTAAGTCATTGTGAAACGGTTCTGCATAAACCCGACCGCATAGCTAGGACTTGTATATGTACAGTCAGTACAGACAAGCTTTCAAGCAAATCTTCAAAATTCCTGGTAAGGTGTAGTTTGTGTTTTGGTTGTTACTTCTGTTGACTGCAGGAAAAGAGTGTTTAAAAAACAAAGCACTTTAGTAATCGATATGAGGACTAATTTGTATTTTGTGATATATTTTTAAATAACGAAGCTGAAGAAATATGATTATGAATGAATGAATTAACTGGAGTTATTGACACAGAACTCAAACACTTCGCCATTGATTTACATCAGTTTACATTGAAGCTTTGCAAATGAAGTAAAATATGTACAATGTGTAAAATTGTATGATATAATTTAGAAAATATAATAATCAAATAAATAAGTCAAAGAAAATCATCATCATTCTGGTGGTGCATAAGGCCTCAATTCAAAGAAAATACTCGCCAATAATTCTAATTAATTGAAATCTCAAGATTATAAACAGTTATTGGATAAGGTTTTTGTGATATCCGGAATAGGCTGATAACACTTACCGAGACCTTGATTAATCCGGATATCACAAAATCCGAATCTAAAAACTGTTTTATTATACATTGTTTTTTTGGTTAAAAAAACAAAACAATGACCAACGATTTCAACCTGTTTCAACACTTGTCGGCTTGTCGTCCTGCTTACATGTAATTCTGAATGCTTTTCTTCAAAGTTTTTCGTGAAATAGTTCCATCCCAATATTTGTCAGTCATTTTGTGTTTTCCGAGACTTTATGGTCCAATAATTTTTTAACTTAGGCCAAATGATTGTTCGGTTGAAAAAGCGAATCGATGAACTATGAATTTCCTTCGCCGCCAGATGCCTGCAACATTTCTCTTGGAAATCATGTATTGCGTGTGCAACCTACAGATTAGTGAATAATCTGCTAGCAGATTATTCACTAATCTGTAGGTTGCGCGGATTCCCAGAATTAGCCATAGGCTTTTAGCCAATAAGAAGATAGCTAGTGACTACAATGTATAATAATATATTTTAGTGGCTGAATATTGATCTTAAACCAGATTGTGATGAAATACTGCCCATATGAATAATCAGCATTTCACAATAATATTTATATAGTATATATTGAATACTTCATGGAAAGCATAGGCGTACGAGGCAGGGGGGCGAGGGGGGCTGCAGCCCCCCCAGTGCTGAATTTTTTCGGGCAAAATGCTTGGAATTCGGGCAACAAGCCTAGCGAAAAAATAGAAAATAAGCCGAAAAATCTCAATATTACGTTCAAAACTAATTACATCAACAGAAAAAGTATTGGAAATCTACCGAGCTTTGTGGTTCAAAAGTCCAAATTTCTCATTCACCTGCTTTCCTTTCCTCTTGCAAATTGCTGTAATCATGTTCGATTTTCCTTGCAAATTCTGCGTGACCACTCAGTTTGATTCAGTTGCAATCAGCTTTTCTATAGCTTGAGTATTTGCGCGCCGTGGACCCAGTGTAAGACCTTGAAACAAAGCTGTTACAAATGTGATGGAGCTGATGCTTTTCTCAAATGTTAAGTTCTCAGGGCAAGCTAAAACTTTCGACCGATTCATCCCTTATGGTTTCACACGCTTTTGTGTAACTTTCAAGTGGGGGGAAAACAATGCAAATTGGCTTGCCCAAAGTACTTTAATTCTCGCTGAACTAGGGTGAATAAATAAAATATTTCCGAAGAAAAAGGATTCAGTGCATTGACACCTTCGGGCAATGCTACGAAATTAATTAAAGAACTATCGTTTCCTTTAAGCAAGCAGGCAAGGTTTTTTCACAACTATTTTAATGCATGTTTTGTTTTGCATATTATATAGGCCGCTTTATTCAACCCATGTCAATTTTTTTTTCGGGCAATAAGGTCTCCACCCCCCCAGGTCCGAAGGTGCCCGTACGCCTATGATGGAAAGTGTGCGTACATAGTATTTATGCACAAATTGGTGATGTATCAGAAATTGAACATGTGAGCACAACAAACGAGTGAGATTTCTCACACGAACCCATGAGTGCGTAAATACCGTACAAAGCACTAACCATGTGATATTGTGTACTGAGATTGCCATTGAAGTTATTGAACGCCCCATTAAAATTTGAACAGCAAGCTTAGGCAGCATTTTAGCATTTACAGGCATTTGGCAACATTGGTCTTCAGAAGCATGTGTTATATTGCGACACTGCTACCACCCTTGGAAGGCCTGTTTCTTAAGTGAGAGCAAAATGCAACTTTGCTGACTGCAGCATAAAATCTATCTAGATACCGTAAAATTCCGGTTATAAGCCTTGGGCTTATAAAACTTCATAAGGGGTTTAACTTTAACATAACTTTATAAGCGGAGGGGCTTATATCCGAGAGGGCTTATAAGCGGAATAAAAAAAACGTTTCGAAACAAGCCACGGGAGTGTTGATCGAAATACGTTTTTAGGTTAAAAATACATAATAAAGCAACATATAGCCCTGTTCAGTACCGGGGGGGGGGGGGGGGGCTTATAACCGTAATTTTACAGTAGCTTATCAGAGTATACACTAATACAAGATACTCTTGTACATTTGACAGGTCCTACAGTAACATGCCCTTGAAGACTTCAACTGCAATAGCCCTATAATTAGCATACTGGAAATTTCTTCATTTGCCATATTTATTTGTTGGCCAACTTGAACATTTTATATTGTGCCACTAAAACAGCTGTATACAAAGCTAAGGTAAGAGTCAATGTTTATTAAGTATTTTCAAAACTGAAACTGTGAACATACAGCTGCCCAGAGGAAGCTCTGAAATAACAGTGAAATACAGTCGAAGCTCTTGTACAGTAGGCAACCACCTTGGGAATGTAGCAGGTCCTATATAAGAATTAGCTCTCATAAGTGACCATGGGCTGAATCAATAAAGACTGGTTGCTCATTCTCAGGGTAGCAGTCTTTCTCCAGCCATAAATAATCACCAATTTTTAATTTTTTTAGAATGATTTTATTTTTTAACTGTAGAGATTTTACATTTCATTGTAATTTACCCTGAAAAACCATTTTTTGGAGAGGCAAATAAAATCTTATCTTTAATTTGTCAAATTTATCAACCAACATTACCGTATTTTCTCGATTAAACGCCAGGCCCCGAATAAACGCCTGGTCTCCAAGTTGTATTTGAAAATCAACTCCTTAGACAACTATTAAAGGTTAAATATGCTTTAAAAATAATGTCTAATTATATAGCTGTCAAAAATAATGAATAAAAATCATTTCTTAGAAACATAGGGCTTGAAAAAACTCCTGAATTCAAATAAACGCCGGCCCTATAGGGCCAAGTTTGAAATAAACGCCCGGGGCGTTTAATCGAGAAAATACGGTATAAGCCATTGTTATATATAGCTGGAATTTTTCACAACAGCAACCTTCAGTAGCAGAACCTTAACCCTTGATCATGAGGAGCAAACGATTGTTGTCAGCTAGAACATAATGTTAACTGTCTTAAGGCCTGTCTTAGGCCACCCTGTTGCAACATGTTGCAACGTGTTTGATGATGTTGGACCAAGTTTAAAAATTGTCAAATTTTTCTCCCAACATCTTGCAACATTTTTGGATGTTGCATGATGTTGTGCAACATTGTTGCGCTGGAGCATGCGCACTAGTTCAATTTGCACCATTCAACATACTGCAACATATCGCAACAGCTGGTGGCCAAACGCGTGCAACATGCTGTGCACAACAATGTTGCATTGAAATGTTGTGTGCGTTTGGCCAGCTGCTTCACAACATCTCACAACGTAACTCAACAATGTTAGGAAATGTTGCGTTGAAATGACTGTTGCATGCGTTTTGCCGGGCCTTTACGATAACTTTTTTGTGTTTCAGTATCATGAGTGTGTTAATGGGACAGCCAGCTGGTGCAGTTAAAGTCAAAAGATCTCAAGATGGTTTTTATTCTAAAACTGTCATATTGCTTAAGAAGAATGATTGTCAAAGAAGTAAAGGCAAAGTATATATTCCAAACACTATTGAAATGGCAAGAATCAAAAAGCCGAATACTGGACAGTATAAAACAAAGGTCCAGTTTTCCAAAGAAATGTCTGAAGAGATGGTGTGGCAAAAACTCCAGGAGACTTTTACTACCTTTAACTTAAATGGAAGGTAAGAAAATTTCCATGTGGGGAGGAGGCACCTGCAAGTGAACTAGCATTGACAGATGCCATTATTTCAGAGCAGTAGCAATATAATACTGTTTAAAATTATTTTACATTTTCTTCTATCTAGGATTTTTTGTGCTGCTGTAAGTCAGAACAGTATCACCTTTCAGTTTTATGGAACTCCATGTATATGGGATGGAAATACTATTAGAGAAAGGTTAAAAGGCAATTCAGTCCTCTACATTGTTATGGAGGATGATCAGGTTTGTCTGAAATGTTACCATCTAATGTGCTGATATTTTATGTGTTTCTTTTATTCATGATTTTTTCTAGTACAGCAATTAATACTGGTAAAAAAATTTTGAGGTCTAAGCCTCTTTCCTGTCTTCTGCGTTTGTAAACCGCTTAAAACTGAACAGTTAACAGATCTTTAACAGAAAATTAATTTCATCGCCAGTTTACGAATTAATTGTGCAAAACTTTGTCTGACACCTCAACTTTGATGGTGAATATAATAATAATAATAATAATAATAATAATTTTTTTTATAATAAATAACTTTATTTCATGCAATTATTAAAAATACAAGCACCAATAAAAGGATTAAGAATTAAAAAAGCTGTATAAAAAGGTACAATGTCTTTGTATAAGCGAGAATCGAAATTTAAAATCGTTTTCTAATATGTAATTAAATTTTTCCTTTATTTCAAAATAATAATAATAATAATGATAATAATAATAATAATAATAATATTTTAAGAGGAGGCCTCCAATCACCCAGGGGTGGTTTTCATGAGGGTCCTCTGAGAAAATAAATGTTAAACCTTAAAATACATTAAAATCTAAAACACAATAAAAAGACAAAACCTATAATATCATGCAACGTTTGAAAACCAATTTGAACATTGTCTTTTTTTTTAGATGATTCAATTTCTTAATCTCTTTAAATCAGGCAGCTGTAATTAGAAACTAAATTTTGATTTGAACATTGATCGGTGCTTCTGTTTTTAATAATTAGATGAATGCATTCTTGAAATTGACTAATGGATTCAAATTTCAAATATTAATCAATTCATTAATGTACTCTAGGGGGTATGCTTTACCTCGCGTGACTGTAAGATGCATTTCTTATTTTATAGCTGGTGGGATACACTTCATCTGACTATAAGAATGAGTCAATGCTTCTGACCTGAATGAGAATTTGTGTAAATTGCTAGGATCTTTAGGTGTACATAGCATTGAACTGACATTGTTACTTTTTGAATGCATTTCAGAGGCCTCTTTTGGATGAATCTGGTATGGTAATGATAATTGATGAAAGCCAACAAGGTAAATCACTTCCAACAAAAATTATCACAGAAATAGACTTGTGGTAAAGAGGTGTGACTACTAAAGACAATACATAATTATTATGTGACTGTATCTTAACTGTCAGGTGACTTAAGTGGTATATAACTATTTGACATGAACATGGAACAACTCTTTGAAAACAATAATTATTTTGACAAACTTCCAAGGAAGGAAAGGAAAAGAGGAAATTAGAAAAGGAAGGAAGGAAAACTAAAGAACAGCCTGCAACAGGGAAACAGGGGACCTGTAAAAGGGGAGAGGCAATGGGGGAGGGTGCACATGAAATTGTTTTGAACAAATGCCACCAAACTTTGTGACTTTATCTGAAAATATTTACCTGTTAACAATTTGGCATGATGCCATTGTTTACTGCACTTGTTTTTGCAATGGTGAGGCACTCCTTGTTATCCGTCAGCCATACATAAAACATATCCTGCTTTATTATTCAACAAATGCGCGCCCTGCCCATATATGGTCAAAATGTTAACGTTATCTGTCATCCGTACATAACAGATATCCTGCGATATACGTAGGTTGCGAAGATTCGTCCGAATTCTTGTAAAGCGCTGCATAATAAAGTTTTTCTTTCTGCAGAATGTGCTTCGTTGACAATTTGTTGAATAATAAAACAATTATCCTGCTCAATCTTGCGGAATATCGTCTGATTTTAGCCAACTTGGCCTATGGCCTCGTCGGCTAAGTATCAGGCGATATTCCGCGGGATGTCACAGAATAATTGTTAAATATACAGTTAGGTAGCTTGCCAAGATTTCATTTGAAAATACAGAAGTCTGTGAGTTATTAGCCTACAGTGGTATTTTAAGACTGAGACATGCTAGGTTACTAATAATATTGTTATGCTATTCATTTTAAGGTACCGGTATGTGCATTGGTGGCCATTTAGCAGCACATTATTTGACAGCCACAAGTGGCAGCTCAACATGTACAGGTGAAGCATGTCTGTCATTTGTCCAGAAATCTGTCAGTATACATCAGTTTTCTGTACACTGTAGTTTGCGTTCCTTTTCATTCCCTCTCTCAGCTTACCAGACAGTCTAGAAAAGAAAGTTCTCCATTTCAGTTTTGATCTCTTCGGTCTTTGGCTTCTTTGTTTATAATTTGCTTACCGTAAAGTTCCGTGTATAAGCCGCACCCGTAGATAAGCCGCACCCCCGATTTGGAAGCTCAAATTTTGGAAAAAATATACAGACAATAAAGTTTGAAGTTCAAGTGAAGTTCTATTGGAAAACAAACAAGGGCAATCAAGCACGGTTTCAAAACACTGACACAGCGGTTGTTGCAATGTTTACTATAAATTTAGTCTTACGAAAGCAAAATTTCACTTGTCATACCTTCTTTTTAGTTTGAGTTCACAATATCATAAACTTGGATGCTCTCTTGACATCATTTTTTGAGATTATCACTTCTCAACACTCCTGAACACTTGAAATACTCGTACGAATCGTACGCAAATGATGAATGCTTAGTAGCCAAGCTTTTGAAATGTAGAGAGGAGTCTGGGCATTAAAAACAAACATTGCAGCACTTTCTTCGGAAGAAACCACATTTTTAAGATTCTTGGAAACTGCTACCCGCAACAGGATAAAAACTTCATGCATAATAAGAGTTTGATAATCCAGCAGATGCATTTGCTGTGAAGGTCAATTAAAAAGTGAAGCGGTCGGCCATTTGCCTTGTGACGACGGAAAGACATGCTTCGAAGTGACCGGCAGGCTTCACTGCAAACCGGTTTGCAGAGGAACCAAAAGGCAGTGAACAACAACAAAGTTTTCAGGTTGTTATATGTTTATTCAGTAACGTCTTGAGAAGTTTTTATGAATATTAATTAGGCCTTTTAGAACTCCAACCAGCGATGTTTCCGTAGATAAGCCGCACCCCCGATTTTTGACTTGAATTTAGAGGAAAAAGGTGTGGCTTATACATGGATCTTTACGGTATTTTGTTAGGGATTCAATAAAACAGTTTTGTGTTCAGTTACCTACAAATCAAACATTGTAAATCCTTTGACAGATATGTGTCCTGGTAAAAGCATAAACAGTGTACATCAAACGAATGAGCAGCTCAACTCTATGAATGGAAATGAACCTTTTCTGGATGGTGCACAGGCTCTCTCCAATGAACAAACTGCCTTATATAAAGATATTGCAGAGGTATTTAATCAGAATAATCCAGATACATGTAGCTTGGTATTCTTTTAATGGCCAGTCATAACAGAGGATTGCATTGACTTGTAATGGTATCAATTGCAATGTTGTACCTTAAGGCCATCCCAATAAAATGTTTTGTTTCCCATCGCCCGACCGACCCATTTTTTTTGAAAAGTAAAAAAAAAAAAAATCCCAGATTCACTAGTCAAAGAAGCAAGTACTTTAATTTACAAGCACACGATCTTGTTTCATAATAATAAACATCGATACTATAAGTTATTTAAAGACTGTTTAGACATTGCAGTGTTCCAGTTAAGTTTTTGAAGCAAGGGGTCACAGAATTTATCAGACGGGTCAACCAGCCCAATGTATGTAACACCTTGTTAGGGGAAAGGTCGGGTAAAAAGTTTCCCTTTCTGTAGGGAGGTGTATGCCGGCACTTCACGAGAAAAAATTTACAAGTGTTATGCTTCAGGGTGCTATCTGGTAGCATTTGGGCTAAAAAATGAAAATAAAGCTAACTGAGTTATTAAAATTATCTACTTAAATTATAAAATAATTAACCTATCAGAGAGCTCTCAAGCTCATACATATATGTTTCCCCAAAGAGATAGTATGGTAAACAACTCACTGCGTCTTTCCTAAGGAGGCTTGGGGGTATGCTCTCCCAGTCAATTTTAAAAAAATTGAAGCATTTTTTTAGACTGGTTTTCTCAATTCTGGGTACATATGACCCTGTTTTGAATCTCAAATTTATGTTGTACATGTATTTATGTTGTATGATGTACTTTGGTCTCAATTTTCTTAGTCAATAGTCCACATAGAATGACAAAACTTCCACAAAATTTAAAAAATTAATTTAAAATTTAGAATAAAAGTTGGTTTTTATAAATGTCTTTTTTCTGTCTTTTTTCCCTAGATATCTTTACAAAAATTTGCTTGGTAATCTTCTTTTATAAGAGACTTTTTGTGTATAAATACATAAGGTAGAAGAACTGAGAAGACTTTTCGTTAACACTACGAAGTAAAAGAAAACTGCTGTCTGTAGTAATGCAGGCACAAGTTTTATCGTACGTGCAGGACACGATCGAAAAATAGAGAATGTTGTGACTTCACAAATGGATTTAAACATTCTACAGTAGAACCCCTATTAAGCGGCCACCCTCGGGGAAATGGCAACTGGCCGCTTAATAGAGGTTGGCCGCTTAATAGGGGTTTGTCAGAAATTAGCATAAGGTCTTTTAAGAAGGTTACATTATTACAATACAAAATAAGGTGAAAAGGAATAACGAAATCACATGAAGACGACAATAAACCTGTGTTTGAATGATTTTATCGGCCGTCACGATCTGAGCTTGTTGGAAATTTATTTAAATATCGTATATTACATTCTTATTGGCTGCTAAATAGAGGTAAAAACAATAGAAGAACGCTCATCGGGACGGAAGAAAGGTGGCCGCGGCCGCTTAATAGGGGTGGCCGCTTAAAAGGGGTTTTATTTACATTATTATACTGACAATATTTTCGGGACTTTAGTAACTGGCCGCTTAATAGGGGGTGGCCGCTTAATAGGGGTTTGACTGTATTTCGAACAATTTTGCCTTGTGAAATGCAAAGCTACATAAGATGGCGAGGAGAGAAAAGAAATTTGTTGTGTGCCTGTTTTCAGACCAAAGTTTACGCTGAATAAGGAGGTTACCAGGCCGGGCGTTTCGGTAAAACTATTGCTTTTCTTGTCGCTCGAAAGCAGATGACAACGAAATGTAACAAGAGCACAGCCTTGGCCAAGTAAAGTTGCCTTCAGAACTATGGTGGAAGAATTTTTGTGATTTCTTTCTTTCCCTGAATTTGATTTTTTTTCTAATTTCTTTGTCTTTGGAAACTTGCTTCCTTGCTTTTTATTGTTACTTATAAGTGAAATATTATTTTTTCCATTTCATTTGTCGGGTCAGGTAGCCGTCTCTATCGGGTTTTCGACCCGAGACCCGTCTCTTATCTGGAACACTGCATTGATAAGGAATAACGAACGAAAAGACCACGTTTTCGAATTGACTTTGTACTCAGGCTATCTTACTTAGCAGCCTGACCTTCTCTGGAACCCAGAACCCTTCAAGTGTTCATCACATCAGAAGGGGCGATGGGAAACGAAACATTTTATTGGGATGGCCTAAGTTGATTTGTAATGATTTTGTTTAGAAGATTTTTGTGATACAATTTAATCTACAAGAGCAACATTTGAAATGGGTCTTACTTTCCACCAAATGTATTTTAAGACATGGTTGAAAAGAGAAAAAAAGTTAAAGAGAATAGTGCAACATGCCAAAGATAGACCCTCATCAAAATTACCCTTTGCATAACAAACTGACATGCAGTTATTAACTGCGCTGCGCAGTTCTTGCTCTGCACGCGGTTTATTATTATTATTATTATTATTATTATTATTATTATTTTTTTTAGTTTTGTCGGTGACCAGACGCAGACCTCCACTCGGTCGAGGTTATGTCACGCAATGTTTAGAAGCTATAAATCAGTAACAAATGGAAACAAATGGTTATTCTTTGTCTTTACAAAGAATGTTTAGTGTGAAATATTCGAATTTGAAGCCTCTGACTCATTAAAAAATACTAAATTTCCACGCTTTCAAAGAGAAATGTAATTCAGCGGGCCAGAATCTGTGAATAGATACCATTACGTTGGTGGAAAAGAATGTGCTGACATGACAAGTTTCACTTTCGATCGGCTAGACCTCGAGTCACGTAATGTTTTAAAGCTATTATAAGCTACCTTTCAAATCTTTGCGAATCCTTTGGTCTTTACTAAACAAATTTATTGCGTAATCCATTTTTTGGCTGTGTCATTGAAGGATTTTAGAGATATGAAGAAAAATTCCCTTCACAAACATGCCCTGTACCGCTTACGTCATTCGGTATGCTAGGGAAATTACCCTCTGTGCTAAAAACAGCTTCAGCGTCCGCGCGTGGGAATTCGGCCAGAATTTGCATATATGAGAAATTTTTAATCGCGGCTGGAACAAGTCAACCATGAAATGTCACACAAAGTTTGTCAGTCGCTGCACTTTTACAACCGCCTATTGTAATACGAAAACCAAAATAGGGGCAAAAATAATACTAACAGTATAGAAACTACAAAACATTGTCAGCGGGTCAGTTTTCAAAGAGAAATATAATTCAGTGGGCCAGAGTCTGTAAATAAATGCCATTACGTTGGTGTCAAAGAATGTGCTGACATGACAAGTTTCACTTTCCATCGGCTCGAGTCACGTAATTTTTCAAAGCTATCTAGCCTCCTTTGAAATCTTTGCGAATCCTTTGGTCTTTACTTAAAGACTGTGAAGTACTTTGAAGCGTTTGAATCAAAGAAAATACTAAAATTTGATGCTTTAGCGGGCAAGAATTTACATTTATTTACATTACGTCTGTGTCCTGGAATGTGCTACTTCTTGAAATTTCTACTTTCACAAGGCACCGATCGGCAAGAATCACGCAATGCTCTGAAAGCTTAACTGCTACAAATGGAAACTAACCTAGCATGTTAAGTGTAAAATGTTCGACTTTTTAGCTTTGCGTGTTTTTGGAGCTGTGTCATCTACGGATTTCTGAAATCTGAAGGAAGACCACTGAGACAAACATGCCCTGACTTGCAAGGGTTACGTCATTGGTCAATTAATTCCCCAGAGAATTCCCATTCAGCAAAACACAGGTCTAGTGTTCTTCTCAAATTTGATTTAATTATTTGCCCCGGAAATTCGATACAACACTGGATGCTGATTTAAAAGATTTTTTGGTTTCACGGATCAGGATCGTGGGAATTAAATTTGGCCAGCATTGGCATATGAGAAAAATAATTAATTGCGGATGGAACTAGTCAACCATGAAATGTCACACAAGGTGTTTTCTTACCATTTTGTTTGTCAGTCGCGACATTTTTTGACGTGACGCGGGTAAAGAGGATGGGGGTGCATTTTTTATTCTCCCCACATGGCTCCCCCAGGGTGGTCATGTGACCAGCGCAGTTTTAAGCTCTAAGAGCTTCTTGTTATTATTATTTTATGAACATAACAAAACAAGACTATTAGCTTTTTGCTTGACTGAATGTGTGGATTCAGGTGCAATGAATGTCATTGTCATTTTTTTCTTAGATGTCACTTAATATAGAGTCTGTAATGGAAAGGGATGACAGCCAACAAGGTACATAAATTGGTTTTCAGAAATCACTTTTTACAATTCTTTTCTAATCCCAGAACCCTTCAGACTAACCAACCAACCAGCCAGCCACCCATGCAACTAACTAACTTACTAAAATAATAAATAAACAAACAAAATTAAACAAATTAATTAATTTAGCAGTACAAACATTAAATAGAGAATCATAGTTATAGAATTTTGTTTCTATTGCAGTTTGTTCAGGAGAGAGCATTCTATCCACAATGTCTTTCAGTGAGGGCAATGTGGCAATGTCAGCTCAAAGCAATAGACCACTGCACAGTCAAGCACACATTGGCTTGCCCGGGCCTGGAACATCAATAAATATCACAGACTTGGTTCCTCAAAACCCAATAGAGGTAAATGATCTCTTGAGAAACACCTTTTGTATTTTGGCTTAAAGAGCTAAAAACTCAAAAATATTCTGGGTGACCCCCATTTTTTATTGCTGATTTATGATAAGCATTATCATGATACAACTTTTGACAAAGTTAAAAAAAAATTATCAGAGGGTTTCAGTGCCACCTTAAATTTTCAAAATATTAAGGTGGCCACATTAAAAAAATCTAACCTGTAAGCCTCCTCACTTTTTGAGAAAACGGCGCAAGAAAGAAAGAAGTCTTCACACTTCATGCACTGTTACTTTCGATTATGATTATTATTTTTTGACTGAGATAGTAATGGTTTAGAAGAAGTGTGTAAGTACCACTAAACCTTCAACAACAAAGACAAAGCTGCTCTCCCAAAAAGCCAGTCGCATTGTTGTTTTGCAGAAATCAGCTTTAGCTGTGGAATGTATGAAACTTGTCATGCTCGTAGTAGTGGGTAATTACATGCTGTTCATTTGGTCAGGTTATTTCATTTAGCAGTAAGTTTATCACATTTGCAGTGGGTTTAGCATTAATACATCCTTTTAGGAGGGTCAACTGTGGCATAATTTTAGACAAATGTACAACAATTTTGTTTCCCTTAATTTCTTGGTAGATGTCTGACAGTTCAGGTGAAGATTTTCCCTCTGCCGACAATGCCACTACTAGTGGAATATCAGGAAGTGATCCCGAATTTTCAGAAGGTTGGTATATGATAATATTATATGGGCATACACTACGTAGTCTGTGATCAGGGGCCTTGGTGGAGTTTTTTTGCCCTTTACCCGCCAGCTCAATTTTTGTAGCTTCCACCTGTATAACATGTACAGTTTTACACTAATATATTCATTCCCTAAATGCACATGTAGATTATTGGAAGCTAATTAATGGCATCTTTACACTTGTCACGTTTAAAAATGCAACCATCAGTTGCATCTGTAACAAAGGCATGACTGCTAAGTCACTGTTGAAACCGGTCATCGATTCACACCTTGAATTTATCAAGACCCCAAAAATTTTTTGAGTAAGAAAAAAATGTGTACGGAATCCTGTCCAAATATCCAGTCCAGCCTAATCCCTTTTAAAACTCAAACTTCTATTCAGAAATAAAATTGAAACCTTAAATTATACGGTACTTATTCGTATCTGTGCCACTTCCAATACAAACGTTTAGAATGCCAAGAAGCTCTCGGCATGGAAAACGGTCTCATCTTTGACAGACAAATTAGTGCCTCTTCAGAATGGAGTGCTGCTACAGCCGCTAACCAGGGAAGGTTACACTTCAAACCAAGTGGAACCAAATCAGGAGGTTGGTCAGCGGTGACAAATGATGTCAATCAGTGGCTGCAGGTTGATCTGGGAAGTCAGCACTTTAGAGTAACACATGTAGCAACACAAGGAAGCAATGGTATTGCTCACTGGGTAACCGTGTACAAGCTGCAGTACAGTAATAATGGAGTGAACTTTCAGTTCTACAGGGAACAGGGACAAAGCATAGATAAGGTATACCATGCTAACTTTTCATGTCAGGTTTTAAAAAAAGACTGCTGGAGTAGGCCCCCTGCCAGGGTGTTCATTAGGCATCAGAGATTGGAGAATTCTCCTTCTACTTCATAGAATTCTCCAGCTAAATTTTCAAAGGCCTCTAGCTATTTTCTTATTAAGATGCAGAACCTTTAAAAATCATTCTCCGGTTACTTTATACTATTCTCCTGCTATTACAATTCTTAATGAAAACCCTGCCCTGCACAGAACCTTGTCACATGACCATGTTAATCTAGCTTGTGAACTGGCTCGCTGCTCAAGAATATGACAAGAAAAGATTTGCAATTTTCTTAGCGTAACTGCACAAAAAGTTCTTTGATTTTTTTATTACTTCCCTCCTGAAAGGAATTTTCGCAATTTTAAAAAAGTCGCGAAATAAAGACTTGCGGAAATTTATTTTTAATGTTTTCTATTGCATTTTTTATGTTTTAAACATATATTTTGGCCAAATCGCGAAAATTAAGTCCCACAAAATATGCCCATTCCATTAAGTTCCCGCAAAAATAAGTAACAATAAACATATAAATGTTTAGTTGTAAAATACACGACCACATCAGCTCTGCTGTGACAAATTCATCCTGTATAAATAAAAGCACTATTACCAGTATTATTATTATTATTATTATTATTATTATTATTATTATTATTATTATTATTATTATTATCATGAGAAGTATCCTATGATTTTGTGTAAACTATTATAGAATTATGAGGGTGCACTCAGCAACATAACCTTTGAACAACAAAAGAAAGGCACAAATTCATTCTCCAAGGTGTGAATGGACATAATCAATAGTTTGTTGTTTTTTTCCAAGTAACATTGTCAAACTTGTAAATGTCAGCCCGAAGTTTTCAAATTTTAGGCCACTTCTGTCCTATCCAGTCATAGCCAAACCACCTTGAAACAAGTTTCACAACTAGTTATTCTGTCAGTACTTTTTAGCAAGGCTAGTTCACTTAATGAGTAGATTTTTAATTTATACCAACACCATTGTTGCAATTTTCAGGTACACTGTAGCACTAAATCATGGCGACACTTCCCCTTGATGAAAAGTGTTAAGTTTTACCTGAAACAGGAATTTAAACATTTAAAATTTTCTATACTTTTGAACCAGAGCTATGTTTTATTTGTTATTTAAGTAATTTCTACTGATTAAGGGATTTTAAGGCATTTTACTTATTTTATTTTAAGGAATTTGCTGGAAATATAGACCAGGACACTGTTGTTACTCGTCAACTCAACCCACCAATCACAGCACGTTACATCCGTTTTCTACCAGTGACTTGGTATAACTGGATATCAATGAGGGTGGAACTCTATGGTCATCTACAAGGTACTGAAGATTTTTTGCACCTTTGTGTTGTGGACTTTACTGTTCTGAAATTAGTGGTAGGCAACTAAACCTACTAAAAACATTGAATGTTTAAAGCAAGATAAACCCTCAATTTCCGAATAAAAATCAAACTTCGGCTATAAATATTGAATTTGTTTCAATATGCATGGTAACATTTTAGTCTTAATTTTTCAGGTCGCACTCCATTTCCATCCTAGCCATTTGTGGCCAAAGATGCTTGTTATTACAGTTTCAGTGCTCTAATAAAGCAAATGTTTATAAAACTGGACCGTTGTTTTTAGGTTCCTACACTGTATGGCACAAACGCAAATTTTGGCTGGTACAAAAGTTTGTTAAAATCAGTGACAAAGCCCTTTAATGTGCTGTGAGTTGAAAAGTTGTTTGGCTTACATGTATGTTGGTTTCTGATAATTTGCAGACAAAGGGCCATACCTGGGGCATGGTTTTAATCTTATTTAACGCATCTTGACCTCCAAATATGTACATATAATGTTTATTCAAGGCATGAAAAAAATACAAAAGCACTCTGAAAAGGGAGTTTAAGAGGTGGACCCTATTTAAAAAATCCAGCAAATAAAAAAAATTAAAAACTAAATTTTTTTAATTGTATTGCCCAGAGGCTGGAACCCCTGCATATATATGTAGCATGTTTGTTGGTTCCTCAATATGGCGGCACGCAAAGGGTTAACAAAATGCCTGCAGAGGATCAATGAAAGTGCTGCAAAGGATCAATTATACGTACTCCAGGGATAATAATTTCTGGTTTTTTACTGTCATGCCATAAAAAAATAAATTGGAAACCCTTCAATGATAAAAGCCAAGAAAATGAAATGTTATAAGACTAACACAGGGAAAAATTCTCAAAGTCTCGGGTTTCTGGGGTACGCTATTTCTGAGTCATTTGCCAAAGCGTTTTGCACAATTTAATAGAGCTTTGTAAGGAGACACCATATTGGTGTACAACTTTGGTACACCAACATGGTGGCTGCAAATCAGCCAAACCACAAAGTGCCGTAGCGGGGATGAATTCGCTCAGGACGGAAAAGCTTTCCCTGGAGTGTTATTGTTTGATTTGTTGTTGTGAGTTTTGACTGAACATCAAGTTGCTTCTGGCTTTTATCGAGTCTTCCTCTTTTTCTTTGCCTGGTTTCCTTAGGCCATCTTCCATCCAGGGTGTCTTCACTAATTTCCACGAACTGATATCAATTTTTTCACAGATTCTTGAGCAAGAATTCACTGATTCTTATGGCCTAACCCATGCTAAACAGCATAGCTCTTTCGATGTATATAAAATATTCAAATCTGTGTAACTCAATGCCAGGTGAAGTTTACTACGAAAATTGTACAGGGCACCCCATGTTTTTTTAACCCTTCCCAAAAGAAGTTTTTCCTCGATATCTCACGATCATTTAACATTTTTACATCAATTTTTCCACCAAACTATAAATCAGTGTTTTAGCTTTAGAATGAGTGAGGAAGGCCCTACACTTGAACTGAACCTGTCTCACTGTTTTCACTCTTGCTGTTTCAGAGAATTTGCCTCCATTCCCACAGACACATGGAGATCAGTTAATTAATTACGAAGCTGTTGCCAATCCAAATCGGTGTCACATAAAGGTAGAGTGTTTTAACTTCAGCATACATGTACTAAATGTTATTAGGGCGATCAGTGTTTGACATAATAAAATTTGGTTTGTATCTGATCTTAAAAAAGTTGGTCAAAACGTATAAAGCCTGTTAAAACACTGGGCAGTATCTAAGAAACCAAAAGACCGCCCTGCCACAAATCAGATCAAGGGAATTGTGTACAAAGTCAAATGCAAAACATGTGATTTTGCCTATGTGGGAGCTAGAGAGCAAAAGATCATGGAATTCGCGCGGCGCAGAGCACAAGCCTGGCACAAGATCTAATAACGAAAGCGCAATAAGATTTTACGCGGAAACAACAGACTATGACATTCATCCGGATTATGTAGAAATTTTAGAAAGAAATGTCAACAATAGGCAACAACGCCTATTCCTAGAAGCGCAACATTCTATCCAGGACATTAACTGTGTGAATGAGCATGTACATTTCCCACAAGTTTATTTAACATTGGGAACATCCCTAGAGACTGGCGGTGTATAAAATACTTATTATGCAAAAACGGAACCAATTTTAACTCTGATGAAGGTAAAAGAGAGTTACCGAAAATTCAGTTTATACGTTTTGACCAACTTTTTTAAGATCAGATACAAACCAAATTTTATTGTACATGTACTTGCATGCATGCATATTTTGAGACCACCTCCCCAACTTTTGTTACACTGAAATCTTAAAGTGCCTTTAACCCAGCAAATTTTTTTTGGCAGATGAAATCTTTGGATTGTATTGAACAAATGCAAAAGTTTTGAATTTGGTTAAAACCTCAATTTTTTATGAATTTTCAAAGATGAGATTATTCATCGCACAACCGAGTGAAGCGGAAACTGGGACTAGTGAGGTCAACTCAGTATGTTGGCGACAGTCTTAAGTAGAAATTCAATTACAGGAGTTCATGCGGACCCCGGGTGGCCTACAATTCTTGTAGAACATCAATGTTATGATTTTTGTGGCAAACTGAGGTACATGTGTTACATTGGTTTAAGATACTTTAAGCGCTTCTAGTGTGTTTGAATCAGACTGATTTGCTCAGTCTCTGCATACGCTTTACAAGTGAGTTGAACTTGCGGAAATGTCACACACCCTCCCTCAAAAAGCAGGTACATGTAGCTTGAAGATGTACGGAACAAATTTATTACAACTTCGTTTAAAAGTGTAATGTTGTGAATGAAATAGAAAAAATCACGAGAATGATTTTTGCTTGAGAATTCTAAACTCAAAGTAACATAAATAATAACATAAATGAAATCGCTTAAAAGTTTTGAAAAGATATAAAAATAGATTGACTTGCCTGAAGTATTAGCATGGAAATTATATGACAGAAGTCTTAACTATGTATTGTATGAATGATTTGCAGTCAGCTAATTGTGTGGAACCGGATGGTTGCCGAGTCAATCGGCGTATAAGCTATTCATCTCATTTGTTCATATCATCATATGATAATATTGTGAAGTCTTCTACAGTCAAAGCTCTCTTAACGGACACTCTCGTAAGCGGACAGCTCTACTTACGGCCGCCTTTTTCGAAACCCCATTTTAACTCCCCTCCGAACTCTGTATTTTTACGTTCTCGTAAGGGGACATTCCCATTAGCGGCCGCGGACACTTTCAGAGATTACAACTTAGACTTTTTCTTTGTTTTTAAGCTCCCATATGCAGACACCCCAAAGAAAATCCTATTAACAAGCTCTGTATCTTGTTTGTATCAATCAATTTCACATCGCAATGATTTTACAGTAATAACAGTACCACATTTCAGTGTTTGTTTTAATTTGTCGTCATCAACGTTTGTCCAGTTATTGTTTAAGCTGGGCAAGCTACCATAAGCGGCCATCTATTCCCTACACCTCTAGTGGCCGTTTACGGAACCGTTCTTGTAACACTTTTTTCCCGTCCCGATGGTGTCCGCTTACGAGAGCTTTGACTGTATTCGAAACTCCGATTCTAATTAGAAATATATTACTTTGCTTTAAAGCGCTTCAGCTGAACACCTTTATTAACTAGTGCAAAGCCTGTAGATACCAAAACTTCGCGCTAAAAGCTTCACCCTTCGATGCTAGTAAAGTATAAACAAATTCGGGGGGGGGGCTGCTCTCATAGTCCAATGAGAAGAACGCTTGCAACCAATGTCAGCACGTTTTAGCAAAGGCAAACAACCTTGTAAGACATATTCTTCAACTATCAAAAAGATAATCATCAGGAAGATGAAAAGAGATTGAGGATTATTACTATAGGAAAAATACCTGACGACTGCAATGCTTTTAAGTTGGATTAAGGCGATGTACTGGTGAAAAAAGAAAAGAGAGCCTTTTCCGTGTTTAATAATTGTTATGTAAACATTCTAGCTATATTCTACCTAAAGTTGTTGACTTTTTAAATTTTGTCTTGTGTTTGCTCCCACGGACGAATTGTCGCTCAAGGGTAAATTGAAAGAAGGGGATTAATATAGGTGTACTCAAATCCTTACCTTTGTACGAGCTGTGTTTTTTTTCGACGGAGAAGCCACATCTGCAACTGTTTTACGGTGCAGTCCTCTGGCTTTTCTCGGGGAAGGCCAGACTGCACCCAGCCAGAACATCCCTTTCTGTCAATGTTTTCACATCATGCACAGCTTTTAGATTCAACATTTTGGTTATTTTGATTTTGTTTTCATTCTTTCCCCCCAAATAATCCCATTATCGCTCGCGCGGCACTCTCAGCCCAGGCTGCTACTCTTTTTCGAACTGAGCTGTTAAGGAAGCCTGGTTCTAAGGTAATTTCTGTTATGGTGAGAAATGCCAACAAATGGATTCTCCATTAATATTTTATGACTTTTTTTCTTTGCAGGGTGGTCAACCATGTTGTTTTAAAATTGATCCAAAGTTGATACGTGGGGTTACCTCAGGATATGCTTTCTTTGCACATTTAGGCAAAGTTCGACTGCAACTATTGGATGATGGTTGGCTACATTGTTTCTTCCCACGTATGTAACATTACCTATAGCATAAATGTTAGACTCATTTCTCTATGTTGCCTGGTTGTAAGAGGGTACAATGGTGGCAAATCCCTGTGGGTGGCCTTCCCTTTCCATTAACGTAAGCAGCACCTTACAGTATCTCCTCTGCTACAGTTTGATGTAAGTGCCAATGCAGCTGCCCTGCCTTGAACAGTAGTATTTAGATATGTACTACAGTTTTTGCACCCTGTATATTTATTTTTGAGATAAGATTAATGTTCATTTGTACTGGGATAAATCTTTTTGTACTAAGGATAAATATTTTTGTACTTCCCTGTGGGCCACTACACCGTAAATTTCAAAAAAAGATTCTATTTATAATAGATTGCTTAAATCTTGGGAAGAATTCATTTCTGTTTTATGGATACAGGCAAATCAGTGTGATATAGGATGCACGCAGTACTTAAAACATTGACTATGAGACTAACAGTAACATGGGCACAGGGACTGTACCTTGCAGGACACAGCGACATGTATTGATTGCATGAAGCCCTTATTATCTAGTTGATGGATAGAATTTATTCTCTGCCTTAAAATAGTTTGTTGTTTCGAGAGCCCTTGTCTAAACTGAGGTTAAACCACAGACTAAGTCTTAGGTCTTTGTTTCTCCAATTTTTGGAAGGCCATGTATGCCTTGCCTACTCAAGGTTATGGCGTCCTTGACAATCGTGGTTCTGGTTTCTGGTCCCATCTGTAGAAACTGTGTGTGTTTGTGATAAAACAAAACATCTATACCTTTTAAGAGGGCAGACTGGCTGCTAGATAAATCTGGCAGAGTGTTGTATAAATTAAACTTGTACCAATAGCAATATTTAGTTAATTGTTGTCTAACAGAGATGGGAAGAGCAAGTGATTCGTTGAACAATCAGTAAAAACTACCTTAAAAAAATCTTTTGCTGCCAAGCTATCAGTCACAAGAAATGAAGAACTAAAGCCAAAATATCATGATAATTTCAGAAAGTTCACACGTTATTTTAAACTTCTGCTGCAGCTTCAAAGGGTCCTGGTACCATCCCGGTTATGCTGCAATCACAAGATGGCAAATATTTGGGGCACACTGAAGTCGAGTACTATGACGACCCACTGGAAGCTCTTCTCCATCAAATAGTAGTTGATGAAAACCTACAGCAGAGGCTTTTTGAGATGTATGGAACGTGTTATAGTATGGGGGGTGACCCAGGAACCACCAGAAGTGATACACATTATTTTGGAAGTCTTGGTACCGGTAAGTTGATTTCGTGACCAAAAGTGGTTGTATTATTTATTTGTGTAATAATTGCAAATAACAGATGATCAGGTAATGGTAAAAAAAGTTTTAGTCTTCCTTTTCAAGATAAAATAGCTGTTTTAATAACGCCTTTCTTAGGATTCTTACATCCAGTCCAGATGCTATGCCTCTTGGTTTGGGAAGCAGCCAAAGTGGGTGCTCAACAATTCATTGAAATGATCTTCAACTCTTCGGCTGGAAGAGTAGTCTTCAATGCTTACAAGGACAAGCCAGTATTGCCAGAGGTTATCGCCAAGAATCACGGCAATGAGAGGACTGCAAATTACCTCGAAGACGTAACCAAAAGGTACCTTTTTCATGCAAATAAATATTAACCTACCTGCAAGCTCTTCCAATTGCTCCAGAAAGAGTTAAATCTGTGAAAAACGTGGAATTTGTGATTTGAGTGACAAAGCGCAATGTTACCTGCTTTTTAGCACCTATTTATGTTACATTTTTTCGGAACCAATAGTCAAATGTAATTATTTTTATGATTGCTCTTTTAGACTAATTCTGCTAGGGCTTAATACATGTAGCTTTCCTTGCTTGCTAGTGTCTTAGTAGGAAGTGACTAGGAGTATTTCTACTCCGCCTGGATGAGAATGGATAGGATCTTAGTATGGTCAGCAACATTTTAAAAGTGCCTTACCCAAAAACTTAACAATGCCCAGGCCCAGACTCTAGACCTCTAGATCATAAGTGTACTGGGCTAAAAAAAATAGTTCCTTTACTAAAAATGGCAAGGACCAACCTTCCTGTCTAATAAATCTAATGAGTTTGTGATAAATGTTACATCTTCTCTTGGTTCTCTTACACTTCAACGAAGTTCCTCTGATGTAATTTACTCTTAATAAACATTTATTTGCATGTTATTTTCTACTGCGTAGATTTTTAGAGGAGATTAGGACTGGTGAAGAATGCCCCAAGGTAATAGATTGGTCAGAACTTGCAAAAGCTGCCGAGTCAGCACAAAAACAACACAGTAAGTCGACAAATTTGCATCATCTTTTCTAGTCAGAGTTAAGTTTCACATAACCAGTATTTGACTTTTGTCACTGGCATTGCTCTTTAATGCTATGGCTCACACACCATCAACCACTGTGATATTTGAAATATTTTGAATACCAAAATACTATTACAACTTCTTTCGTTTTTCTCTTGTTTAATATAGGAGAAGTACTAAAATAATTATGAGAAAATGTGTCCTTTGTGACATCTCTACAAGAGCCATTGATTTAATTTGTCTTTTTCTCTAACAGATATTACCAGACAGGAAGAAAACTATGAAATTGAAAGGGATGTTCCCAAAGAGACTGGCTACCTTGGCGATATTGATACATCATCCAGTGAATCATCTGAGCTGCAAAGCTCTGATTCTGAAGATGACATTCCAACAACCGCAAAGAAAGGTAACACTTAGTTAGAGCTAAGCAGGCAGTTTTTTGTACGTACTTTTGGCATTAAGTCTTTTTTCCATCAATATAAGCCCTTTGGGTCATCTTTGGTCTGGCCCTATATTTGCCTAGTGTGCCACATATATTGGACTGGAAGTTCATGTGGGAATTTAATTTTTTTTATAATTAAAATCAATATTTTTCTCCATGTTGTAAATGAACGTCTGGTTAAACAGCACCTGTGGATAATTTACTTGCAAAACTAATTGGGAATTATTTCATTGACAATATTTTGGGAAAGCAATTCACTGAAATAGTAGCTTATTAAACTTTCTTACTCTGAACCATCATCTTTGCTTTCTCTCTTTAAACAACAGGGTTTATTGGCCAAAAAGGTGACTTTGAGTTTGAGGAAAAGGATCTCATGGAAGATCGCAATGGTGAGACTAAAGAACAATGTGAAGTTGGGAACAAACCACTTACTGGTAATTACACTGATTAAAAAAGTTTGTATTTACCACATCTAAAACTGTTTCTCTCGTTAAGGTTCTAACTTTTTTTTTTTTTAGAAAAGCTAGAAAAGTTAATCAAGTCATATTTAAATTAAAAAAAAATCCAGAACTTGAAGGCCAATTTATGTGTTCATTACCATCACTCGATGACTGGTCCCAAGGGAAACAGCAGAACTCCAGATTCGTCGGGTTTCCTAGGCATTAAGCAACACAGAAGAAGACATAGTCATGGAGAAGACATAGAAAAACAGTGGTCATCGGCCAACACTCACTGGTAACAATGCACTGTTACCCTCTGAGGTCATAGACTTTACATTGTCTTCTACGGCTCAGAGGCTTTTGGCGATGTTGTTTGATGTCATTCGACCTCAAAGTAGCTAATGAGAGCGTATTCTGTTGGGAGGGAAATTCCAGCTATGTGACAATATTTGATGTTTTTTCTCCATTTAGAAACAGAGGCAGAGAAGTGGAAACAGCCAGATGAGGTGCCTGAAGACACCATTAAAGCCAACAAGGCAAGCCTAAGCCAAACCCTGATTTCGTTTTTCAAAGATGGAAATTTTCAAGAAAAACAAGTGATTGTTAAAATAAAGCCACTCAATTGGGAACAGAATCCTCTTCACCTGATTAAAGACCATCTTGTCCAAGAAGCTCACAGTCTACGACATCTAAAATGTCTCTATCGTTCAGGTATTTCCTTCGTTCTGGGGTTAGGACAAGAACCTGTCCAGCTTCATCTCATTACAACGCATGAAAAGCTGGGAATGTTGCTGAAGTTAACAAAAGAAAGGAATACCAATTGTAAGATGCATACAAACACAGCTGAAGTTCGTCAGTCTCGAGAAAATTCAAGCACTATGGTGGGACACAATGATGACTACACATTGAGTAGTATGGACTCCTTACTACAGCTTTACTGCAGACCATTAAATTTTGATAAAGGTAAGGCGTTTAGACGCTGAACACGACAAAAGTAAATCGACTAAATGACTGAGCCCTGTAAGACCGTCATTCCACAGTTTCAAAGTGGAGTATAAAGCTAGCTTCCTTCTACTTCTTTCAGTTAAAAGTGTCTCGTTTTGTATTGTAGCGGGACTCGTTTTTAAATCTTTTGTAATTGTCTTTGCTTTCATTTCAGATTCTTTCGAAGGGCATGAGATTCATAAAGATTGTCTTCCAGAATTTGCAACCACGCCAAATGATGAGTATCTTATTGAGAGAACGAATTTACCAAAGTTCTTAACAGAACATTGTTATTTTACCGACCATGACGTTTGGATGCTGACTTATGCATTTCGCCCAAGAAGGAAGATCTTGTTTGTTTATGTAAGAACTGAAAACGAGATTTTTTTTAGTGGCTAGCGCTACTTTGCCCATATGTGCAAATTTTTTAAAGATAAATTTAAACTGTAGAAGCTGCAGTGACCTTGAATTATGTCCGTTGGTAATCTTCTTTACCATTGATTGAGACACCATAACAATGCTAACTTGGTGCTCCTTGCATTTTAACCCTACTCTTGAAAAATGAGGTAAATGCTTTGTTAGAGCTTTCTCCATAGCACTTGATTGAAACATGACATGGAGTAATAAGTTGATCAGGTCGATCAGGTTTACAATATGGCTTGTGTAAGGATGCATTATTTTTCTTGAAGGTGGCACAGTTACGCATTTAGCACAAGAACCAAAAGAACTCGAGTTTTTAGAGCAAACCTCTTACTCAAGTGTTTTTCAGGTTGCAGATAAACAAGACGTCTTTCCTCGTGAGTCACCTTTTCACAATGGAGACTATGAGTTGTCAACGCAGTGTTGGCAGTGGAAGCAATGCCAAAACAAGATCTCTAAAGTCAGGAAAAGACTAAAAGATAAGCACAAGCTTTCAGGTACCTGTTATGTGATATTGTTGTTGCGTGAACAACAACCAGTTAACATAGCCTTTGAACAGACTCGCTTCTGTGGGCGAGAGCACAGCTCAAGGCAAACAAAATCAGCGAGCAGAGCAAGATTTAACCCAGACCGCACTCAATCCATTCTGCTCACCGAGTTTTTTTTGCGCTGTACCCATTTAAGCCCATTTTTTAAATATAACCAGGAAACAAACTTTGTGCACTGATGTTTAATCTGTTACTCGTACGCACGTCTGTCCGTGGTGAGCATCAGTACAGCTGAAAATTACAAGATACAAAGCTTGTGATTCAAACCAAAAAGATAACTTAATTACAAAGAAAAAATACAAACAAGCTTTTGAAACGAAAACTTCCGGCTTCATATCCAACATCGACAGCAAAGAAACAAAAGGAAAAGCGAACAAACAAACTCTTACGATCCATTCGCGCAACACATAAACTGTAAAGAGCACACGGTTTCAAAGTCACGTGACCCATACAGGGAGGGGGGCACAGTGGGGCGCAGGACAAAACTGTCCCTAATACCCTAACACTATGTCCTACTTCATGTACAAATTGACAAGACATATACACTATAATTCCCAAGGGCTGATTTCCTCTTCACAATATCTATCAAGTTACAGGGAAAATAACCTACTGTGCCATATAGCCTCTGAACAAACAGATGGTATCATCATAAAGGGAAATTAAATTTGAATGCACTGAAATAATTGTTCAAAAGAATTTTTACTGTGACATGCTGGGAATTATGCTTATCTCATAATCGTGGTGTATAGTTTCTGAGATATTATTAGGACATTGCTGATCCTAGCAGTATGCAGGACGCGTGTCACATATCAACCTAGTAAATGGCCCAGCTCACAACGAGTCTCTCGCAGCTCAGTTGGTTAGAGTGCCCAACCGGTATCTGGGAGGCCATGGGTTTCGATTTCCGTCGGGGACTCAAATTTTTTCTTTGTACCACTCTCGTGTCATGTTGAACAATTTCTTCACTATTTATCACCGAGCTTAACATTCACCATCTTAATTATTTACTACACAAATGATTTCGTATCTTTAAAAATAATGACCGTTAATTTGTTGTTGTTTTTTCTTTAGAGTTGAAGAAATCACAGCTTGACCCACCACCCTTAACGCCACACGTCACTTTGGTAAGTTAACCCAAGGTATATTTCCAGTTATGGATAAATTGCAAATTAATTTTGCGATAGTACCGTGTCAAGTTTTTTTTTAATGGAGTAAATTGTATAGTAAGTAATATACACGTAATTCAGCTTACAGCTGCTAGTTGTGATTTTAAATAAACGATTTATCTATCTATGTATAGTACATTTTTTTTTTGTTTTTTTTTTTTTTTTTTGTTTGCAAACATTTATTGAACAGTTCAAAAAATAATTTACATTTAGTTACTATTTACAACCACGAATAAACAAAAGGACAGCTTAGATTACATTGACTTGTAAGTTACAGACTAAAATAAAGAAAAGGAAAAAAATTCAATACAAGAATGCAAAAGTCAAATAAGGGCTTCTATCTGGTAAGATTTTTTTTTTTTTTTTTTTTTTGTGATAACATGGTTTGCCGGACAAATTGTAATACAAGTTTGTTTTTTACTTAGTTACATTTGTAGGAAATGGTTAGCTTACGTTTTATTTAAAGAATGATTTGTGATTTGCACGTACTCTTTTCAATAGATAGTTTACTTTTGAGGAAAGCAAGGAAGGCTTCGAAATAGTACTGTTCTTGTTCTCTTGAAGCAGAGTAGATGTAATACTTGGCGATTATCAGGCAGAGGTTTAAACCAAGTTGTTGGCCAAAGTTGTTTGTGAAGCCGTATATTATGGTTTTGTCTATGTATAGTACATGCTAACGACTCCAACTACAGCCAAACTAGGTTTTTTAATGGAAAACTCTGCAATGTTGTGGCGCAATGTATCAATACTGATTGACAGTTTCCTCGTTGCAAATTGCAACATTCAATTCCGGCATATTAACTATGATTCCGACAATTTTGCTCTAGTGAGTTGCCATGTTCCGGTTTTCATTTTGCCGTATATATAGAATGTGAGAAAATAGCGACAGGCTTAGTTCAAATCACCAAACTGGGAATCACGATACAAAATGACAAATGTAAGCTATTACTTGTGGAGCAAATTTAAATCAAAGGCGATTCCTAGTTTGGCTATTTGAACTAAACCTGGCATTAATTACTCGTAGTCTGTTAGTAAAAAGTCAACCAAAGGGCAATTAGTTCCCCCTTCTTTGAAACAGAACTGGAATTTATACGGGGAAAATGATAACAGGACCTGGCAACTTGCTCGAGCAAATTTAAATAGGCGTTTTGCATGACCTGGTCACATGTTACAAATATCAGCTGGGACGCAAGTTACGCAGTGGGACATAAAAAACAAAGAAGGTAAAGCTTGACTGGTGCGAGTCACTTTCTTTTGAATACCCCACTGCGTAAAGTTCTTGCCTCCCAGCATGGCTGGTTTTGTACCATGTGATCGGCTCCTGCGAACAGCCTATTGAAAGTTGCAATATTTAGTCTCGCTTACAAGTTGACCTCACAGAGCGTGAAGCGTGAAAGCAAACGCAAAACACGAGAGCGAGCGCAAAGCATGAGAGCTCGAGCACGGAGTCTACTACCACCAAACTGGAAACGAGAAGCGAACAACTTTTAAAAAGTGTAATCAATATTGAAACATTGTGCCATAACATTGAAGAGTTTCACATCCGGTTTGACTTTAATTCCCTTTTCGTTGGTTTCATTGTTGCCACTAACCTTTGCAACCTGCCACATGTCATTGAATATTTTTAATTTTGCTAATGAATTACCTTTTTCTGGGTGGAGCATCCCCTATGTTTACCTTTTTCCATTATAAAAATGGTCGAAAAAGTCCTTGGTGGACAAAGAAAATTTAAAACTCTCATAACAAAGATAACTGCCATCCTCGGCAATCTGATCACATCATGTTTCTGTTGGCCATGGTAATACATTTTTCACTGCAAGATAGAAACAAGAAAAAAATTATGCTAAGCTAACCCTGAAAATTTGTCTGATCTGTGCCATTTAGATAACCGAAGTGGCGTGCAAAGAGCAGTCCCATCCAGTAGATGGACAACCATACGATCTTGTTGGACAAACACACGATCTTGTAGGAAAGCAGTGCTCTAAGTACTTTTTCCCTGACCACACGTTAAAACTTGTTAAAAGAAATTACATCAACCCTCCAGGTGATTTGACCAGCCACAAGTATAAGGACGTCCCAGATGTAAACAACGAAATCGACGAGCTCTTATGCTTTTTTGCTACTCAAAAGTTTTACGATGTCTGTCCATCGATTGAAGACAATGACGATGAAGTAGATCACACATCTATCTGTCAGAATATCGATGCCTGTTATGCCCTTAACACAGAAATGCATCATTCCAAGAAGAAATGCGATTTCGAGGACGTCAGTACTAACCAAAAAGACGACCATGATGGGAAGACTATTATGAAAGTTTTGGATGAAGAACTATCTTATGATCTGCGCAGCTCTTGGCAGCCTAAGAAAGGCAGTCAAGTAACAAAAACACTGAATGTTCCATATAGAGAAGATAGTACAGTGCTTTCCGTGAATGAATGCTGTGATGACCTAAACAAGGGAGCTAAAAAAGAAACAACTGAGCATCAGGAATTAGAAGACCAGAGAAGTGATGTAGATGATGGCTTGGCGGAAAATATGTCATCGACTTTTCGCACTGTTACAATCGACTATGTGAATAAAAGGCGTGAAGACCTGAGCGAAATACTGATGACTTGCAAGTCATTAGCTGCCCTGAATCTAACAATCGATTTGGAAGACTGGGCAAAAGGTCTGGATGACGGTTTAGCAAAAATTACTTCATTAACGACTCTTAACCTAACAATCGACGACAACAGCGACTGTGGAATGAGTGGAAACTGGACAAAAGACCTGGGTGGTGGTTTAGCAAAAGACACGTCATTAACTACTCTCAACCTAACAATCAACAACAGCAGCGACCATGGAATGAGTAGAAACTGGACAAAAGGCCTGGGTGGTGGTTTAGCAAAAAACACGTCATTAACTACTCTCAACCTAACAATCAACAACAGCAGCGACCATGGAATGAGTGGAAACTGGACAAAAGGCCTGGGTGGTGGTTTAGCAAAAAACACGTCATTAACTACTCTCAACCTAACAATCAACAACAGCAGCGACCATGGAATGAGTGGAAACTGGACAAAAGGCCTGGGTGGTGGTTTAGCAAAAAACACGTCATTAACTACTCTCAACCTAACAATCAACAACAGCAGCGACTGTGGAATGAGTGGAAGCTGGACAAAAGGCCTGCGTGATGGTTTAGCAAAAAACACGTCATTAACTACTCTCAACCTAACAATCAACAACAGCAGCGACCATGGAATGAGTGGAAACTGGACAGCAGGCCTGGTTTATGGTTTAGCAGAAAACACATCATTAACCACTCTCACCCTAACAATCAACGACAGCAGCGACCATGGAATGAGTGGAAACCTGATAGCAGGCCTGGTTTATGGTTTAGCAGAAAACACATCATTAACCACTCTCAACCTAACAATCAACAACAGCAGCGACCATGGAATGAGTGGAGACTGGACAAAAGGCCTGGGTGATGGTTTAGCGAAAAACACATCATTAACTACTCTCAACCTAACAATCAACGACAGCAGCAGCTTTGGAATGCATGGGGACTGGACAGAAGGCCTGGGTTATGGTTTAGCGAAAAACACATCTTTAACTTCATTTACACTTAACAATCAACATCAACAGCTACCATGGAATGAGTCTGAAAGGGTCATGGAAAGGGTCTGAGAAATGCACCTCATTTACTGCGCCCACCCGAGCAATCAGTAATACCAGTTCCATATGTAAACGTTGGGCAACAGACCCTGGGGATGGTTTGGACGATTATAGTGAGCGCATTTGGGCGGAAACTGAAAATTTAACAGGTAACTGTGAAGGAAAGAGAACAGATAGCAAGCGAAGCTCTATAATGACCATCTCTGAAATTTAAAGAAATAGATTTTTGTCTCCCGCGTTATTTTTTAAGTACTATTTCGAATGGAAAGTATTTATGTGCAAAACTATTACTTAAACGCCTTTTAAAATATCATAAGTAAGGTTTTGGTTTCAACGGAACCAAAATCAAATTACGTGCTTGTGAGCCAACAACAGCAACAACCAACTTTGCATGAATGAAGACTGGGAAAAAGGTCGAAGTGATGTTGTGCGAAAAATAATCATTATTACTCTCAACCTAACAATCTACAACAACAGGAACCTGAAAGACTGGGCAAAAAGTCCTGGATTGTGGCTTAGTAAAGAAATCCACCGTTAGTCACTTTCTCCAAACAATCAACAACCTTAGATGTGTAAAGACTGGGCAAAGGGCTTGAGTGACGGCTTGACAAAAACCATGTCATTAACCGGCTACTTTCAGCTTAACAATCACAACAATTTTACCAATTCGTGCTCGCTACTCTTGTGGCTTGTTAATTTACTACCTAAGATATTATTTTGAGATTTCTTGTAGTCTGGAAATAATTTCAGATGTCTTGGAACTGACTGTATATTTAAGGGTAATGCCACACCCTAAATGACAGTAAACGTATTTTTACGTCTCAAAAACATTTTGAGAGGGTACATAATTTTCCAGGTTTTAATGAGTGTTCACTTAAATGACAACAGACCATTAACAGGAATTTGATTAGCTAAATATGACTTAAATTAAATAATTACAACAGTTACAAGAAAAAGTAATGATATATATCTTTATGCAATTCATAATGCATTTTTTTTAGCTTGGGATAAATTTAATCCTTTGCGATGACAAGCTAGGTGCAGTGAAAAATTGTATATAATTACGGTATATCTTACAGAGTCGATTGTAAAATAATAAGCTGCTTAAAAAACGTGTAAATAGCTATTTTTCTTATTGTAACATTTAAGTAACAGTTACGTCAGTTTTCACATTTTTAACAATACAAGTAACAAACATATTCATACTACGGAAGCCATCTGTTAGCAGTTTGGTCGAGAATCAAGTCTGAAATTCTTTTATTTATTTTTTCTTCTTGTATTTGGATGTATAAGAGGACGATTAGCAAAAATAATTACCTAAGCAGGTCAGTTGTCCTATGCACTATCCAGATGATCGATACAGGAACACAAAAAACTCTAGTCAAGACGTGTCATGTCTCCCCGTGTAAAGCGATATTGATTTAAAAACTTTGCTTTCAAAATGTGGGTGATTGGAATACCGTTATTCGTGCAAGTCGTCTTCAATCCTAAGATACATCAAGAAGGCATTAACGTCGAGTCAAAAGCATTAGCTCATCACAATTGTAACAGCTTTGTTTCAAGGTTTTGCACTCGATCCACCGCACGCAAACGTACGTTCAAGCTATGCAAAATCGCAACTTCTGGTCGCTCTCGCCAATTTCGTACGATTGCAACTAAATCAAACTGAGGTGTCACGGAGAATTTGCGAGAAGAATCAAACGTGATTATAGTAGTATGCGAAAAATTTCGGTGCAGAGGGGGCTGCAGCCCCCCCCCCCCCCCCCCCCCCCCGCCTCGTACGCCTATGATATGGCTGTCTCCTATTTCCTTTGTTGCACGCGAAAAAGAGACGTCGACTGAAGTAGGAGACGCCCGCGCGCAGGCTATAATATGCTCCGTCGAGAGAGAAAACGTTTTGCCCAGTCAGTGGTCGCTTGGCTCATTGACGAATGGTCGATAAGGGAAAGTTCCAAGCTAGCCCTGGGCTTCTGCAGTTGTAGGACGTGCCGTGGTTTGACCAGTTGTCTGCGGTGAAGTGCTAGCTGCACTTGTCTGTTTTGCAGTTGTTTTTGAAGCATATGTGGGATCAGCACTAGATTGTGGTTAAGTTGTTTTGACTATCGTTTCTTTATCGGGACCAGTAGTTCCACCTTTAGTTGTAGTAGGGTTATTTGGTGCTTCTGCAGTGTTCTCGTCATCCCCTAATGCCATAAGAGGTTAAATAATACATCTGTTACTGTTGTCATGGGCATGGGGCGAATACATTTTTGACTCCCCAGCAGTAGTCGAACCTATGACCCTTTCTTCTGCCCACCGGTCGGACGCTTTGGGTCATATGTTTAAATGTAACACACCTATTTATTTTTATTTATTTTTTGCTACAGAAAGAAATTAAAAAACAGGATGCAGTAGAATAATTTAAATTAAGTTAGGAAGAAAAAGTTGCGGTGAGTCCTAAAAGAAAGTAGAAAGCTTATGCGTTATTCGGCCTCCCCAACCAAACAAAGCTGACTACAAATAAGTTAGTTTCATGATCGGGAGGTTTGAGCGAGAAAACGCAGATTCGAGAAATCGGAATTCCACTCCCAAAAGGGCTTTCTAAAAAGACCAAATTGAATAAGCGCTGACGATTTCACTGCAAGGTAGTTATAAAATTTGGGTCCTTGGAAAAACAGAATACACACTAATACAATTATTTTTGTCGATATGTGTGAAATGACATGAAATGACGTATTGAGTGAAATGATTGTAAGTCGTTCTTTACCTATAGGTAGCAGTGGTGAGAACGCCCGCCTCCCACCGTTATGAGGCCCGGGTTCCAATTCTGAACCCGGCGTCATACATGTAGGTTGAATTTGTCGTTGGTTCTCGTCCTTGTTCCGGGTTCTCCGGTTTTCCTCCCTCCACAAAAACCAACACTTCTAAGTTCCAATTCCATCAGAAAAACACGATCCCACAAGCGAGGCCCTGCAAGCTTTCATAAACAGCGACATAGAAGAAATAAAATAACTTCTGTTGAAATAACGACAGCGAAGGAAAGAACTAATAAGACAACTACGGCAAATCTGTCGGTTCGACAGCGAACTGATGTAGTCACTAATCCCTTGAATCATCAACAAGATTAGGTTATTAATATTCCTCGTAAATATAGCGAACTCTCTAAAGCATTCAGGGCTTGTTTTTAGGTCCCGCAGATTTAACAGGCAAAAAGCTTCCAAGTCAAATTTAAGTGGATAAATACAATCAGTCAAAAACGTTTGTTGCTTTGTCCTACCCACACCGATTTTTTGTTACAAGGGTACATTCTAGTTATGCAACGCTTTTGAGTGGTATACTTAACAATTATCCTGCGAAATCGCGCGGAATATCGCCTGATACTTAGCCGACGAGGCCGTAGGCCAAGTTGGCTAAAATCAGACGATATTCCGCAAGATTGAGCAGGATAATTGTTTTATTATTCAACAAATTGTCAACGAAACACATTTTGCAGAAAGAGAAACTGTAATTATGCAGCGCTTTACAAGATTTCGGACGAATCTTCGCAACCTACGTATATCGCAGGATATCTGTTATGTACGGATGACAGATCTCATTAACATTTTGACCATATATGGGCAGCGCGCGCATCTGTTGAATAATAAATAGAGGATATTACATGGTTGCGCGGAGATATGAAATTTATCTTCTCGTGTTCAAATCGATATCTCACGAGTGAGCGCAGCGAACGAGTGGGATATCGATTATATTTATTATATAAACCTACTAATTACGAAGTTTTTGAAGATTTTCCGAAGATTTCCGACCATTTTCCGAAGATTTCCGAAGATTTTCAAAATGTTGTCCGAAGGTCGTACGAATGTTTCCGAACATTTTCCGAACTTTTCCGAAAATTTCCGAAGATATACGAAGACTGCCGAAGATTGCCGAGGAAGTTCCGAGGATGTTTCGACTTAATATCGATTTTCTTTGGCTCATTCAGCATTGAAACAGGGCAAACTTGTCAGAAAATGTTCCGAAATCGATATCTTCACATGTGAAAATAACATGTTATTTTCACGTGTGAAGATATGATTTTTTCCTGTGAAAGATTTCCTGGTATTTCACTGATGTTTATATACTAGTTATGCAACGCTTTCGAGTGGTATACTATGGAATATCCCACGAGTCACTTGTATTTTCTCGGTATACACACGAGCCTTTAGGCGAGTGTGTATGCCAAGAAAATACAAGTGACAAGTGGGATATTCCATAGTATACCACGAGAAAGTGTTGTGTAACTATTTTATACCATGCCATAGAAAATACGCTTACTAAATTTCGTCGAGAATACAGTCGCAGTGCACTATGGGAAGGTTGGGTTGAATACCGTCGAATATACAACGGCTTTCCTGTATTCTGATTGGCTGTATTTTCTATGGCATGGTATAAATAATAATATGGAATATCCCACGAGTCACTTGTATTTTCTCAGTATACACACGAGCCTTTAGGAGAGTGTGTATACGAAGAAAATACAAGTGACAAGTGGGATATTCCATAGTATACCACGAGAAAGTGTTGTGTAACTATTTTATACCATGCCATAGAAAATACGCTTGCTAAATTTCATCGAGAATAAGATCGCAGCGCACAATGGGAAGGTTGGGTTGAATACCGTCGAATAGACAACGGTTTTCCTGTATTCTGATTGGCTGTATTTTCTATGGCATGATATAAAAGGTGTTATATTATTAATTGTTTTGGCCTCGGCTGATCAAGAAGTTATAACTTCAATCAGCCAAAATATCTAAAAGGACAACTTACATAAATTGCGACTTTCTTCATGCGTAAGAAAAGAGGCGTTGCATTAAACAAATATTCTATTAATCCCAGTAAAAGCGGGAAAAAAGCATCTTTAATCTGTCAACCGTCTTTACGGCGAAATAAAAAACGAAGTTAGGTTTGAACCTTATCTAAGGATAATAAAAAATGTCAATCAAAGAGTGGCGATAACCAAAATGCGGATTTCTAGTCATCAACTGCCTATTGAATCAGGTCGATACAAGAAGATACCTCGAGATGAGAGACTTTGCCCATTCTGTAAGTCATCTATTGGTGACGAGTTCCATTTTTTGATGAAATGCACCCACTCGTCATTTTCTCATCTTAGAGGTGTCTTCTTAGATCGCCTCTTTTCAATAAATAACAGTTTTAAATTTTTGAATTATAAGGCACTTTTTATATATATCTTAGCTATGTGCGATGAAAATATCTTGAATCTAAGCGCCCACTTTATCTGTGATATTTTAAACTGTTATAATGAATCACTAAAAGAACTTGAGGAGAATTTTTCCCTCACGACCAAGAGTTAGTTGTTAGCTTGTTAATGTTAATGTTTAGTTATTAAGTGTATTCTGTTGTAGTCCTGTGGAACTGAAATCTTCAAGTTGAAGATAAAGTCAATAAAGCAGTACTGTCAACCAACTAACCTACTACATTCTGATTAAGCAAATCCAAAAAAGTATAAGACAAATAAGCCCAGATGTCATTCCAGCCGAGCGAGATGCAAACATGCCTTTGAGAAATTGAAGATGAATGCTTGAAAAGTCTTGAAACAGCTGTCAGTAGAGAATATTCATCGGTCAAGAATTTAAAAAACACTGTGCCTGAGAAACTACTGCCTTGGGTACAAGGTTAGTCACATCATCTGTCAACTTTTAGTTAGTTTAATGGCTCTTTCAAAATCCACGAAAAACCTGCTTTGTGAAATAACCGGACTACTTCGGCAAATAGCAAACACCCCTAGTTTAGAATTATTAGTGTGCGTGTACTGGGTTGTCAGTTAAATAATGCAAGAACTTTTAAAAAGTCTGCATACGAGCCGGAGTCCAGCGCACTAATCATTAGGCCACCGTCCCTCCCATAGGAACTTGTATTTTCTAGGAATTCAGCACAAATTTTAGAGTAAAGTTTGTTAGTCTTACTAAAAAAAGAAATAACTGTTGATGAATAAACAATGACCCTTTTCACATAAATTATATCTAGTTCAGAGAAACGATTGTTATTTTAATTAATGGTGTCACTGGCGTATCCAGTGGAAAGAAATCAAGAGAGACTGCATATGGCTTTTTATTCACATCACATATGAACATGTGGACTTCCTTACTCTGTGTTACGGTCTGTTACCAATCTTTGTATTTCAACGGTTACAATATTTTTTGGACTACGATATTTCCAGCTTTCACGATGGCACATTAGACTTTCTCGAAGTCCTTCGACGCGTGGTTCAGGTAGTCACTCGCGGTCGTCGCTTCGCAAAGCTTTTCGCCTCGTTACGCTCGCCTATAGCGGGTAACATGGTGCAAGTCTAGATGACACATCTGTGGATCGATAGGCTAAATCAGGCTAAATAAATAAATTCATCCTTGATCGATTTACTATCGCGATGAAATAAATTCATCCTTGATATCAATTTATTACTACCGCGATTCGTAAACAGAGGGCTAGGACACATGCTGTTACGATGAATGGACTTTTTGGAGGTAAGACAACTATTGTTTAAAAAGAAGTTTTATTTGTGTGTCTTTGTCAGCGTGACAGTAGCAGTTGTATGATGAGAACCAATCAAATTTGTCTCTGGTCCAGCACCGGTCTAACCCGCTTGTACATGTGAAGCAAACAACCCACTTTCGTTGGTGCGCTGCTCAGCAACCAACGGTGGTTTTCATAACACTAGATTACATCAATAATTCATCTATTCACCTACTGGATACAGGTGAACGATAAAGCGTCGTAGCTCCGAGACAGTTCGAAGCATCGAGAAGATGGCGCAAGGCGGTAACATGTATCCAGAAACTATCTTTGTGCAAACGGACCCTGCATTCAATGTTGTCCTTGAGGCTCTAACGGAGCTAAGAAATCAAAACCGACTGCCAGTGATGCACTACCAAACAGCATTTCTTGAAAACATAGAAAGCAATGACGAAAGTGATGATCGAAGGCTTTTGTTTGGTGGAGAAACAGAAGCATACGCCAATGCAGCATTTGGTCAAACGGCATCTGCAGTTGTACGTATGTGTATGTTAGAGGCAGCTGGTGTCCCCCGAGCTTTATGGCCACGGATGAGTCCCACATCTGAGAGGAGAAACAAAGCGAAGTTGAATCAACAAGTTTTTCTCCAACCGATTTTTCGTCTTGCGACTAACAGGCCTGCAGCAAGACGTTATTGGTGCAAATATGATCAGCTGTACCCACACTTCCTGATAGAACATGAAGTCAGTCAAGTCGCCAACAACGTGCAAGTCAGTATCTCCAGTATGATGTTTATCTTCAGAAACAACTTCACTGAGCTTGTTGAGATAACCACTACATTTACTGCCACACCAAGGGGAGAGCAAGAGTTCAATAGCTACATTCACGTCACCTGCATCGTGCGACAGATTACTGAAGGTAACGATGGTGAATCCACCAAACAGCTGAAAATGTTGGTGCAGCCGGTACACATCCAAGACAACTATTTTAAAGAAATGACGAAAGTCAAGGAAGCGAAAGATTTGGAAAAGTTGCCTGATGCTTTAATCGAATTGAAAGTCGGGAGCACAACCGAGTAACACAAGATTCCGGCATCTCACTAGGTCTTTTATTTGACTTAAATATCTGTTTGTTCAGTTAAAACTGATGATAAATCAGTCAGTAAGTTCTTAGTGTGTCTTACAAGGTGGCTGCTTCATGGAAGCAGTGTTCAGTAAGCTCATTATTAGTTGGCACTGAAACGTCTGAAAAGTATGCAAATTTTTATTAAGCCACCCGCGACCGACTATTTAAACTAGGTCAAAAATAAACCATACCTAAAAAATATAATCTTTTGAAAAGTTAAGACTGTAGTGATCGACACTAGTGATTGACACCTACGGACCGAGTCGATTGCGAAATGAGTCAATGGGTGGAGACGTATGAGACATTTAGAACTAAAGGGCGTTGTAAGAACACAGACGATCAGCTAAAATAAAGAATTTCACGACATTACAGTTTGGCGGCGAAGATTGTCACGGGCCTTGAGTTTTCGGGCATTGCTCGTTTCGATCCGCACTCGGCTCCCACTTCCCTTAGTACACGCTGGAATGACTGGATCGAACGATTTCATCGGTTCATTGTGGCATTGGATATCAAAGATACAACCCGCCAATGAGCTCTGTTATTGTATTTAGCCTAGGATTTAGCGGGCCCAGAAATGGAAACAATTTTCGAAACACCCACTGACACAGGAGAAGACAAAGATTTTGATACAGCTGTCGCCAACCTCACCGAGTATTTCTCGCCCTTTAGTTCTAAATGGCTGTTTTTATGCTAGAGACGATAATGACGTCGTCAGACGACTTTAACGTCTAAGACGTTAAAGGCGTCTGGTATAAAAACGGGAAGCCTTTAGTAGACAGCTTTTCAGAAAAAAAATAAAAAAGACTGGGTTGGACACTCGGAGGACACTGGACACGAAGACGTAAAGCCATCAGACGTTAAAGGCATCTGTCTTATTTACTGTTTTCATACTAGTTAACGACGTCCCGTTTTTATACTAGACGGCTTTAACGTCTCAGACGTTAAAGCTGTCCGATAAGAGCGTCGTTCAGACGCTCTTACGAAAAGACGTTAAAGCCATCAGACGTTAAAGGCGTCTGTCTTATTTACCGTTTTTATACAAGACGTTAATGTCGTCTCGAGACAGCTTTAACGTCTAAGACAGCTTCAACGTCTCTAGCATAAAAACGGCCAATGTCTCATATGTCTGCACTCATTTCGCAATCGAGTCCGTAGGTGTCAATCACTACAATAACAACAGAACTGCAAGGGATCGAACAGGGCTTCTTTAGAGCCAGGCTCGAAGAAAATGAAGGCGAAAATTAGTCGCTACGAGTGCTATATCAGCCAAGTCGATATGACCTTCGGATGACAGCAATTTTACATGAATTGCCTTTCCGTTTTCTTATATTATTTCTCGAATTTGGAATCAACTACCTTCAGTCGCAAATAACGCACCCAACGTGCCAATGCAGTACTTGCCCTTCAGCCCGTGATGTTGGTAATACAGACATTTTGTAGCTTTCGTTTAAAATTTTTTAATTTTATATTTTTAATACGTAGTTTTCTAGATATTTTTAAGATTTTATTTTTAATATGTAGTAGTTTTTAAATCTTTTTAATATGTTTCATTTTTTCTTAGTTTCTAAATTGTCAAACACTTTTATGATGAGCCTCTGGCTCGGAGATTGGGAGACCACTCCCTGTGTATTTGACACTAAATAAATTACCTTTGCCTTTAATCCGATAGTTCAAACTAAATTGTTAAACATTACAGCAAATTTCAGATTCTTTATTGTTATGTCTTCAAATGTAATTCGCGATCATTTACTGAATCCACGGCTTTTATTAAGATTTCTAGAGTCAAAGAGGAAGCCTTTTTGGTATCCGACTTGATACAAGTCGAAACATACATTGGATAAGTTTTCTCGACTCGACAAACCGAGTTGTCCAGTGGAAAAATACGTCTGATTAGTTCACTCAAGGGCCGCAGCGAAAAGTTGTCAAGTCGAACGAGTCGTACGAATGGACAAAATTATTGTCAACTCGTCAAAATCAGCTGTCTACTGGAAAAATACTTCCCATTAGCCACGAGCCGAAATAAGCACAGTATGCATCAATGTACCTTGTTCCACCATAGGCCAAAATAAGCGCGCTACGCATAAATATACCTCGTTCTTTAAGCCCCGAGTCGAAACAAGTGCGTTACGCATGAATATACCTCGTTCTTAAATTCACGAGTCGAAACAAGTGTGCTATACATGAATATACATAACTTGCGATCAGGTGTTTTTTTTTCGAAAGGGAGAGGGGAAAAAAGAGTGATAATCAGGGAGTGATAAGTAGGGGGGAAAACATGATCTCAAGTTAGAATATACACAGGTCCTTAAGCCCTGGGCCAAAACAAGTATGTTACACATCATACCTCGTTATTTAATCCTTGAGCCGAAACGGGCGCGCTACACACGAATCAACTTTGTTCTTCCTAGCCTTTAATCCATAAGCCGAAACGAGCGAGCTACGCATAAATACTACGTTGTTTAATCACTGAGCTGAAACAAGGGTGCTACACATGAATATACCTCGTTCATGCCCGTTCTTAAATCCATGAATATACACATGAATACACCTCGTTCTTCAATCCATGAACCAAAACAAGCGCGTTAAAAAATTTAATCTATGATATGAATCGAGAAAACGCGGCGCGCGTGAGATCCGTAACGTCAGTGCAAAGTCTGGCGTTGCTTTTATATGTTTTAAATTTGTTTACGCCGGTATGTTTTTTCGAGGGTAAAAAGAAAACATCAGTTTATTTCCATGCTTTTTCGTGTAACATTCGCATCAATGCTTCCTTGAACACATTAAACCGCGGTCTACTTAATACGAGACTTCAATATGTGGATGGCGTGGCAAAAAAATACGCCCGCAATGCGTCCATGTGTCTAGTGCAGACAACCATGGTCACAGGTGTAGAAAAACTATTTATACAACATTTTCCCGTCCAGGCATCTGTTAGAAGAATGCGTTTTACCATTTTCCAACATTGAAAGGGGAGACGAGGTACTGTCAAAGTTATCACAATCATAATTTCAGGTTTTTACGATTGCAGGAGGTTGAGTGATTTCAATAGATTGATTTAGACATTACGATTTTGGCAGGGATTTCTGGCATGTTGTGGGTTGAAAAATCGACTTTTGAATCTACTAAGCACTTCGGTTAGCCTGAATAGCACTCAAGTAAGCCTAAATAGCACTCCGGTTAGCCCAAATTAGCTTAGGTTGCTTGCGGTTAGCCTTTAGACCTGCAACATTCAACCTGCGAAAAAAATCTGGCGTTACGATTTGGCTGGCATAGAGTACAGGTGTGGAGGTAACGGTGGTGGTGTGGAGAAGTGTAGATTGAGAGTTTTATTATACGGATGCAGTATACAAATTAAAAAACCGTATGCCTTGTTTCTTAATACAGTTGAACCCCGGTTACTCGAACTCTGAAGGGAAACGAAAAAAGTTCGAGTTAGCGGGGTTTTCGGGTTAACCGAGTAAAAATGACTGAAAAGTGGGTCCAAGGGACGGAAAGTGGGTCCAAGCTACGGAAAGTTCATTTAGTTTTTATCACACATTCGTTACATATCTTAACAGGACGCCGTTGAACATTTGCATTTTTATCTTGCTGAAGAAGGCAACAGTAGTGGCCGAAACGTCCAAAAACAATATTTTTAGCCAGTGTCAACTTTTTAATTCGTTTTTTACAAAATTTTTAACATGCCTGGCTACAAACCGAACATTTTTTGAAATGAAAGTTAGTTCGAGTTAGCGGGGTTGTTCGAGTTATTCGAGTTCGAGTAACCGGGGTTTTACTGTACTACTGAAGCAAAACTATGGTACATGATCGCACGTTGGAATGTTTATTCCCTCGCTTCAGTTTTATCTGGCCATTGTTAGAAGTACTATTACCGATCTGAACACATCAACAGATAAACAGATAAAAAATACAAGGAGATAAAATATGAACGCAATTTAAGGATATGTAGCTGTTATCGCCACCATTAAAGAAGCAACATTTTCGCCCGCTAGAGTTGCTCTCAGCTACGAATCGAGCTGCTCTGGTGCTTCTGTCCTGCTCTCTAAACTTGTGCGTGCACCCATAATTCGATATACGGACGCCTAGCGTGAACCAATACCTATAATGAATACTACCAGTGTACTATGATAAAACTGCCAGTATACTAAAACTACGGAGATTTTGCAGAATCGTTTAACTATCTATACCTTAAGTATTCTAGACTACAGAAGGTTCTTAGTTCCAATAAAGTTTGACTTTGCAAATATGATTGCTCTCCAATCTATCTGTTGTTAATACAGATCTATTTTTTCATATTGGCAGCAAAGAATCGTTTTCCTCTGTCACTGTGCCACATCTAGCTGACACACAGTGCATCCTAACATGAAGTACCTTTTTTTCAGTAGAATGATTCATCCGATCTAAAAAAATTTTAACACTAAATTTTCGGTGGCCTCTGTCCACCTTCATCAGAGTATTGAAAATGAGTTCGTTGAAAATTAGCACGCGCTAGGTATGTTTGAGTACGCCATCCAATCTTTAATTTCTTAACAGTGGAGTGTAAGCGCGCGGAAGGGGTTTTCTTTCGTTAACCGCGTTGGAATCCACCGTAGAGTGCCACGACTCTAGGAACAGTCTCTTGGTGTAACTGGCTTGAGATTCCTCGTTCAAGGATCGTGGCATTTCATCGTCTATAAGGTCAGATGCAATGACTGCGCGTTTACTTACATTGGAGAAAGTAAGCGTTCTTGGAGCTCACGCGGAGCCGAACACGATCCCGGCCGCGCTTGTAATGGAGAGTCAGCAATTAAACAACACGCGGAATCAACCGAGCATGACATCCACCCAAGAAATGCCACGATCCTTGAACGAGGAATCTCAAGCCAGTTACACCAAGAGACTGTTCCTAGAGTCGTGGAACTCTACGGTGGATTCCAACGCGGTTAACGAAAGAAAACCCCTTCCGCGCGCTTACACTCCACTGTTAAGAAATTAAAGATTGGATGGCGTATTCAAACATACCTAGCGCGTGCTAATATTTCAACGAACTCATTTTCAATACTCTGATGAAGGTGGACAGAGGCCACCGAAAATTTAGTGTTAAAAAATTTTAGATCGGATGAATCATTCTACTGAAATTAAGTCTACCGATCGCCACAGACAAAGTGGATTTATGAAGTACCTTGTCCACGTCTTTATTATTTTCTTTCTCTCTAACCTGTCTCTCTTTAGGGGAACTTAGCACCAGACTTCTGCAGAAACCTACGTCATCAAATAATATGGGTTAATACTCTCGTTACATGAACAAGGGAGTATATATGGTTGGCAGGGGTGGGGGAGGGCTGTATAGTCGGTGGTGAATTAGTCGTTGATGTTTCAGAGGTCTGTTTTGCAGTTGTTTCTGGAGCAGAGGTGAATTCAGCACTAGCTTGTAGTCCTAGTCAGTTGTTTTGAATGGCGTTTTTAATAACGGGAGGTGGTTCCTTCTTCTGCTCTCTTGGTTGATACTGTAGCCTCGGATGTTCCCTCTTTAACTGTTGTAGTAATGTTATTTAGTGCTTTAGTAGAGTTCTTTTTATCCCCAGGGATTAAATGGGGTTGTGGGTGGCTGTGTGGTTGGTGGTGTAGTATTCGTTGGTGGAGCAGTGGTTGTTGGTGATTTAGTTGTAGGACCTGCCGTGGTTTGACCAGTTGTCTGTGGAGTGGTAGCAGGACTTGTCTGTTTTGCAGGTGTTTTTGGAGCAGTGGGGGGAGGGGTGGGTACAGTACTAGGATGTGGTTCAGTTGTTTTGACTGGTGTTGTTTCATTAACCGGAGCTGTGGTCCCTTCCTTGCTTGTTACTGTAACAAGTTGAAATAATATATGTTAGTAAATACCGCACAAGTGAATAGTGCTTTTCGCGCGCGCTGATTGGTTAACTCGGAGGTGATTAGCAAAGTACTATTTCGCGGCTCGGTAAATATCCACCACTATTCACCTCCACTTCGGTAAATAGTTGTTAATTATATCAAGTAACTGTAAGCAGTTATCACGTGCTTGTACGTGTAACTCAAAGGTGAACTAGTTCTACAAAGAAAACGTTCTGATGCCCTGATGGGAGTCGAACCCAACACCCTTTCTTTCGCCTACCTTCACCCTTTCATTTGGACCCTCTGGGCCATTTTTTCAAATGGAACAGTCCTATCTCTTGTTAATGGGACTAGTTTTGTTTATATATGTGAGATACAGTAAAAAACCCGCATAAAAGAACACGTGTTTGGGGGATTCAGGCCGATTTTGTTCTTATATATCGTGTGTTTTCTGCAAAATCAGCCTGAAAAAAAAAATACTGCATAGTGTAACGATACGTTTTTGGCTCTAATGTGCACTGAACGCGCGGAAACGGATAACCAGCCGGGGCGCTGTTTAACGGACGGTTTGTACGGGGGAGAAAGCTAGGTAGAGCACAGGCGCGCTGCACGGCACTCGTTTCTATATATGCCAGAGGTACAGGGTCTTTAGCTTCTTGTCAGTCGGACAGCGTATCAGCAGCAGTAAGACACCCAAAGGTTTAGAACTTCTCTTGACTCTTTATTGCATCTGGACTAGACAACTCTTGACCCCAGGGGGGTACTCCGGATTTTAAGTGACGGGGATGATCGAATGGGGGCCAAAATCAAGACCCAAGAAAATCCCTAGGGCTTCCAACAAAACCCCAAAAAATCCTTGGACCAAAAATTAACCCCTAAAAATTCCCATGCCAAATTTCTGAACATTGTTATATTTCCGTTATTGTTATATTTTTGTGAGGGCCACAAGTTTATCAGTTTGATTACTGTCAGGTGTCACCCTCGTTAAATAAAGTCCTACTTACTTACTTACTTACTTACTTACTTACTTACTTACTAACCTTAAGTTTCCCGAAAGGGGGAATGGTATAACACAAAGAAAAACATTAGAAACATGTTTGACTGTAATTTATTCCCAAAGCTACGCAGCCAAGGCACTACCACAAATCTTTGGATTGTTTTAATACCCCCAAAAATCCCTACTTTAATCAAGCCACCCCCCAAAAAATACCTGCCAAATTTTCCTGCCCAAAAAAATCCCAGAATCAAAAATTTCAAATCCAAAAAAATCCGTCGATCATCCCCGTCACTTGAAATCCCGAGTACCCCCCCCCCCCCCGGGCTCTTGACAGCTGTAGGTAACTCAAATGTTGTACAGTACAGGGCTACTTGTATACGCTTACAGTGTGGCAATTAACGACAGGTGAACTACAAGTTCAAATCTAGTTTATCTAGTTTATTCAAATCTAGTTTATCAACATCGATCTCTAGGAAGGAAATTGCTTAACACTTAAATCTTCCGTTCAAAAAGGTTTCAGGATATTGCTCCAAATATCAGTAAATAATAGTGTTACTTGTAATATGCGAACCTTGCATTTTACAGAAGTCTGAATATAATTAAATGACTGACACTAAGCGAAATACAACGAGAAACTGCTTGAAAGATCAATAAGAAGTTCATTTTTGTATGATTCTATTGATGATTCTCTATTTACAATGACCTCTGCAAGATTTTCTTTATAGAACGTGCTCAATCTATATTCAAGTGGTCTGCTGTGCAAACAACAGAGCTTATTGCTAAGGTTTTTGCTTAGTTTGCAACTCCTAGTAAATTGCGGATGAGCGGAACAGATTTACGATAAGAGGACTGATGCATTAGTCAATTGAAACCCCGGCCCCCCGACCCCCGGGACTTACCGGGGAATTTAACATTTACCATGTGTTAAATCCCGGCCTATTACCCCGCCCTAGGGGCCAAGACGTCTGTTAAAAGCCCCGCATAGCGGGGGCATCCGACCCAAATAAAGAAACAACTCAAGAGCTACTTGCAGGAATAACCGGGCAAAAATCCTTCCTTCATTTTATTGTCCATACATAGCTATAAGGTAGAAATGAAACCTGATGTAGTTTGTTTCCGCCAAAAGCCTTTTACTTTGAGAAAACTATGACAATCGTTTTTCGCAGTCAGAGTCACAAACTTGCCAAATTTTAAACCCGAAATTAGCTATTATGAACACACCTGTCAGCGAGACCCATAATATCGGGGTGTGATTGCCCTACAGAAGGTATTTCAGCTTTTGTTGTCCGTCTTTCAGCCGATAGCACAGAAACAAGCTTCGTGCGACCTACTTCAATAACTGCATTGAGAAGATTACACAGCCTAAAAAGCCTTTCTTGACTCATTAACACTGTGTGCGAAGCATACGAAGAATTTCATCAAGGAAACCATCCCGTCCCGTATCTAACAGGTTTTTTAGAAAGATCAGTCTGATCTTTCAAAAAAAAAAAACTGTTCCAATTCAATGTAAAAGATAATTTTCAAGCCCATCAAACAGCCATGGACACGAAAATCGCCATGTAATTGGCCAAAATAGAAAACAAAATACTTAGACAAAGTAGCAATAAAACCTATTCTTTGTAAACGATTCGTTGACGACGTCTTTCCAATGTGGGACACAAGAAGAGACGAAATAGAAGAATTTTTTCTCAAGGCAAACAGCTTTCATTCTACGATCGATAATTCACGGCTGAAATCTCAGAAACAAAACTACTATCTTGAAAGACGATAGCGGTACAAAGGTGGCAGATTCCAAAAGGAGTCTTTGACCAACACATTTCAAACTTACAGAGGCGTTTCAATACACGAATTGCTATTCGTGTCATCTGCCAGGCGTCACGAAAGGCTTTATCAAAGGAAAAGCGCGGAGACTTCTTAGAACGGATTCCTCAGAATGAACATTTTGTGGAAAACATTTAGGCCTTCATGTTAAACCCCAGCTCTCGTCCCCGCTTCAGGAGATCGTGTGGTGTTAAATCACCGCTCCACGGCCCCGGTCTACTGACACTTTGTTAAATCCACCGCCAACCGGGGCCAACGCACCGTTAAAAGTGCGTTAAATCCCGGCTTTGGACGCGTTAAATCCCCGCTAAGTCCCGGGGGTCGGGGGGCCGGGGTTTCAATTGACTGATGCATAATCAATCGGAAAGTCCCATAAGAAAGGTAAATAAAGTTATAATGAATCTTGCGTACGGTCAAGGCTAAATCAACAATCGTGTATCTTAGAACATCATTTCGCAATACTTCTCATTATCTTATAATTAATATTATCATTAGATCTTGTCAAACAGAGAAGCTGAACCTTTTAGGAGTGACGATAGATAGTAAGCTTAACTTTAACCACCATATCAACAACGTGTGTAAGAAAGCAAGTCAAAGGATTGGAGTCCTTATGAGACTGAAAAACCTGATACCAACAGAAGCAAAGCTGCAACTATATAAAGCTGCCATTTTACCACACCTAACTTACTGTCACCTCACCTGGCACTTCTGCAAGGCTAGCGATAGGAGAAAGCTTGAACGCGTACAAGAAAGAGGACTTAGGGCAGTATTTAAGGATAAACAATCTTGCCATGAGAAACTACTGACAAAAGCAGACATACCATCGTTGTACAACAGGCGATTACAGGACATTGCCATCTTTATGTATAAAATTAAGCATAAATTGCTGCCCGAGAGACTCAGTAATCTTTTCCAATTAGACAGTGGCTTATATAATTTTAGAAAACGTGAATTTGTTCAACCCCGATTCTCTTCGGTAACATTTGGCAAACACTCTCTTCGATGGGTGTCTGGAAAACCCGAATAGCGAATAGCGAATAGTCGCGAATAGCGAATAGTACGAATAGTGCGAATAGTCGCGAATAGTGACGAATAGTCGCGAATAGTGACGAATAGTGGCGAATAGTCGCGAATAGTGACGAATAGTGACGAATAGTCGCGAATAGTGACGAATATCACGAATAGTGACGAATAGTCGCGAATAGTGACGAATTAGAGACATGTAGTTCCCAGTACCTGGCAACAACGTGAGATTTTCCCGCTAAAATGGATACTTGGTAGGAGAGAAGTTATAAATGATAAATGGAATTTCTTATGTTTTATACCGTTGAAAAAGTGTCTGCATTAGCTTATTATTGTGTTTTTTGTTTCCTTGCCGGTGATCGACAGCCCCAGGCAGAGTCCAAAAAAGAAAGGGGAATGAGATTAATGCAAGCAAGCGTTGCGTGACGAGCCTAAACAACGGCTGCGAATAAGACTTTGGCGTTGTTGTTTTTTTATAACACAACTTCTTATGTCTTTTCACATCGATAAACTAATCACAGACCACTTTTCTCTCATTTGTATTTTATTGTTTTGCTGATAGAACGTGCCTCGGATCGCGATTCATGAGAACGAAATGTGAGTAAATACTATACAGTTTATGGTCGGTCGGCAAGATCAATAAAAGTGATTCGAATACTTACATCTTGACTTGCACTCTCTTTTAGAGTGAGTGGGCAAGCATATGATATATAATTTGCTTGAACTTCTAGATTGCTCTGTGTGTGTGGCGGTGAATTTTGTGGAATCCCTGTAGGCTTATTCACGGCGACTATTTACGGCTATTCGTCACTGATCGCGACTATTCAACAACTATTCGTCACTACTCGTGACTATTCGCGACTATTCGTCACTATTCGCGACTATTCGTCGCTATTCGCGACTATTCGCCACTATTCGTCACTATTCGCGACTATTCGTCACTATTCCCGACTATTCGCACTATTCGTACTATTCGCTATTCGCGACTATTCGCTATTCGCTATTCGGGTTTTCCAGACACCCCTCTTCGATACCTAGGGCCCAAACTTTGGAATGCTCTCACACCTAGACTAAGAAATTGACCCTCTTTGAAGCAATTTAAATGCGTTATACGTGGTCGGGACCTCACTGCGCTGGCTGCTAATATCAGTGACTGTCGGGGATGCAAACTATGCCAAGAATGACTGTCAGCCAACATTACATGACATAATTTTTACTTTTAACATAATTTTAATTTTTATATTTTGATATAGTTAAAGAAACAGAATTTTAATATATTTGTACTTAGGTTTTTTAAATGTATATAAATATTTTCTATTTTATATATATTAATTACGTTTTTAGTTAGGCAGGTTAGGTGTCCACAATTAGTAGAGGGGACTTTTCCCCTCAGCTACTACAGATTTGACACGATAATAAAGTTGTTATTATTATTATTATTATTATTATTATTATTATTATTATTAAACTCATCACATAGGGAAAGTTCTATTGTGACAGTAGACTAGTAACAGATGAAATCAATGTGCAAGCACAACATTTTATTTATTTATTTATTTATTTATTTTTTATTGATAATCAACACTTTACAAACTAAAAGGATAAGATTTAACCTATACTTATGTGCAATAGATTTTAACTTTACAATTTACTTTTTCAAGGCTTTTTTTACACCGTATACTAAAGCATACAAAATTATAAGTACAACAGGAGTAATTACTTTACCTTACCTAACTTATTACTTAACTTTACAAGTTATTCTAGACGTTTTCCTCAAATGCTTTCCATTTTATGTTGAACACGTTAATCTGATTTGTCTTTTAAAAAGCTATATATTTTTCAGTTTCGTATTTGATTTCTAAAATTTGTGTGAATGATCAAAGTTGGGTTTACAACATTTTATTTATTTTAATTATTGTGGCCCGGGTTCCAATCCTAGACCCAGCGTCGTATGTGGGTTGAGTTTTTTGTTGGTTCTCGTCGTTGCTCCGAGGGTTTTCCTCCGAATTCTCTGGTTTCTTTTTCCACAAAAGCCAACCCTTTAAAATTCTAGTTTGATCGGAAATACACGTCTCCTGAAGCTTCTAGCTTTAAATACAGCCGTGTATAAAGGTATTTTTAAGCGATGACATGTAACTGATCATCGCTTTATACAGGCAGCCGTTGTCTGTTTAGCGCAATCGAACAAATCTAGTTAAAATTTACAAGAAATAGCCGCGTAGAACACAAGAGCAAAATACTCCCGTGCAGTTAGAATGGAACACTACAATGTATAAACGAAAGGATACTAAATTTTAAACGATGGGATCTATTACATTTAGTAGACAGAAATTTCTAATTCTTAGAAAATACAGGGCCGCTGAGAGCAAGAGACCGTTTGACCTTTTTTGCAGCTTAAAACCTAGCTCCCGCGTATCGTATGTCGTTTATCGGAAGTCACGCTATAATATAATGCCATCTTTGTTGAGACAACATAGGGAAATCTAAAAAAATATATATATATAAAATAAAAAAAATACTGTTGTACATTGAGCAAATCTACGACGAAAAATGTATTTTAACTTAAATTGCATCCTTGGCCTGTGAATTCATAACTACTGTATTTATTTGAATTCCATCATATCCTATGCTATTTAGACAATCACCAACATTGCTTCTTAGGTTTAAAAAAATGTACACTGCAATTGGATAAGTCTTTATCACGCCCAAGGTCTCGGCCACTTTTATTTACGTTGAGTTTTTGACAAATTTCCTCCTCGAAATTATGTTAGACCCTTTGTGAAACGTCATCGCTTCTGCATGCCGTTTATTTTTCTTTGTGTACGTCCCGACGGTCCCGTTAATTTCCTTTATTTTGAAAATGTTACCCTCTCTTTCGCATAAATTTCCCGCTTTATTGGGAAGTAATTTTTCCTTCAATTCGCGTTATTTAAGTCGCGTTAATTTCAAACACCTTATTAACACAAGCGTTAATTTCCTATAATAAGGTATGTCAATGGCCTTTTGAGAAGCCCATAAAAACAATCACGTGACAATGTTGCGATCGACAGCAGGAGTCTAATGTTTCGCGTTGGATTTTTATGGCTTATTCCTTTACAGTTCAACGACTGTTTCAAGGGAATCGAAGAAAACAAAAGTCTATGCCTGTATTTTTTAACACTTATATAGCATTAAACATCTTTGAATTTCTTCGTCATTTATTTAATGTTTATACTTCCGTTTTCGCATCGCGTGATTTAATCATTGGTCACGCACGCTTTGTTGTGTACATGTATTTCGATTTTTCTTGCTGCGATGTCATATTCAGAAAGCTACCTCTGTGTATAATTATCCCGGCGAAATTTTCTTATGAAATGAATCCTTTACGTAAACTTCAAGAATCTTAGCTGGTATATTAAAAAAAACTTGTCATGTGCCATTATATTTAGCCAGAGAGTCTAAACAGTAGCTTTTTGCTATTTTAATACCTGGTTAAAAAGTCAGAGCTATAAATACTTTTCAGTCCGTGACGGATGATGGCTCGAGCTAATCGACTCACGACTGGCCTGGATATCTATATTAAAAATCAGCTGTAAAATGAATCAACTCTTTACATGTAATGCAACGGCTGAAATTCAGGGCAATGAACGTGTTTTTTTTTTTTTTTTTTTGACAGATCACGCTTGAAAAATTCTCGCGATTAAATGCTTGATACACCGCACATGCGCTTTTAATCACACAATCCCGTGACCTTGTGTAAATACTCGTATAAAAGCAGACGGCAATTAGGATTATGCATTATTTTTTGACTCCTCTGTGGCATAGAGACTTGCTGCACTGGTTTTTCGTTCTTCAACATCTGTCTCAAGGTGAGAGACTAGTATTTTTAAAATGTTTATAACTTCACTCATCTTTAAAGTTCTTCCGCCAAGTTCATGTTTGTACTTCCTCTTTCGCATCGCGTGATTTATTAAATTCTCGCAAACGAACATCAGATCACGAAATGAAGCGAATGAACACGCTCGTATTTCAAATTTTCTTGCTTCGATCTCAAGTTTAAAAACTACCAAAGTGTGTATCCGAAATTTCTTAACTGGGTATGTTAACCTTTCAATGATCTGAATAATTTGAGCTCGCACGATCTGAAATCTTGTCGTGTGCCATAATATTCAACCAAATAGTCTAAATAGTCCCAGCCAGCTATTTTCCTGGTTAACAGGTTAGAGCTATAAACACTTCTCAGGTGGCTCGAGCTAAATCGACTCATGCACGAGTCCTGTGTTTTGCCCGACTTAAATTGAAGCATGGATGTACGTATTTTATTATAAAGTCATTTCAGAGAAATGAGCTTGAGATCCGCTTGAGGAGTACGCCTGGTTTGTTTGAATGAGCGAACAGAAAAACCTGAATTGCAGCCGATTCCTCTGGTAGCCAATTTTCTGAGAGAGAGTTTTGACGGCTGAAGTTCATTTCAGGGCCCTGATCGTACAGGCCACGCGTGGACTTCGCGTGGACTTCGCGTGGACTCGAAAAATACACCGCACATGCGCTGTTTTATCATCAACGACACCATCTCATGACCTGATGTAAATACTTCTATAAAAGCAGACGACAGGATCATGTGTTATTTTTTTGACTTTGCACGGCACTAGGTCTCTGTTGGCATACTGTTGCACTGTTTCAACCGTTTAGGTATCACTTAACTTTTCTAAGGTAAGTTAATTCAAAGTGAAATCAGGCTTTAAATTTGTGCTCTCTACTTCCGGTTTCAGTTTGTCGATCAGAAAAGCCACAATTTGCTTTCGTAGGCGTTTTGATACGACATACTTGATTGCCAATGATACAAATTTAAAAATTTTTCCTTGTCATACTGTGTCATAACTTTAACTTAAATAGTTTCCAGTATTTTATTTGCGGCCTTTTTGCCTTCATGTCACTTCACGAAACGAAAGCGAAATATGAATTTCCCCGCGAGCAGATTCTCCTGATCTTTTTAGTCTTTATTTGTTGTCCGTCGAAGCTAGTGGATAGAAAATAATATTTCACGGTCAGTAAATATTCTACGTTATTTTGATGGTCTCACTGGGCATAGTTAACACACGGTAAGCTTTTACATGTAACTTTGCCGTGACGTAATTGCAAAGTATGCAGCGTGCGCGACCACTGAAAGCGCGGGAAAATACAAGTCACATGACAAGATCATGTGATCAACACCAACAATTTCCTTGTGTGCCGAGCGAAAAAGTCAAATGTCAAGATGGAAAGTCATTTAATTGTTGTTGCGTGCAGGTTTACTGATGGACCAAAAGTGAATATAGCATGTTTAACCAATTTTTCTTTTGACTTGCGCCTGGGAGATGTCGGTTAACTCACAAATACGTTGTGAAACAGTTCTGCAGAAAACCCACCGCACGGGCCACCGCACAGCTAGACAGACAAGCTTTCAAGCAAATCTTCAAAATTCCTGGTAGGGAGCAGTTTGTGTTTTGGTTATTAAGCTTTAATACTTCTGTTGACTGAAGGATAGGAGTGTTCGAAAAACTAAGCACTTTGGTAATTGATGTGAGGACCAGTTTATTTTTTGTGTAATATTAAATTACTAAGCTGATGAATGAATGAATGAACTTTATAGTTATTTGACACAGAACTCAAACAGTTAGCCATTGATAAACATTAGTTTACATTGAAGCTTTGCAAATGAAGTAAAATATTTAGTAAAAATGTATGATATATTTAAAAGATATAATTTTATACCGGTAATAATCTTGATTGACTTGATATTAATTATTTAATAATTAAGTCATGGAAAACCATCATCATCATCATCCTTGCAGCACCTCATGGTGTAGCCTCCTACGCCGCAATTCTAAGAAAATACCTGCCAATAATTCTTGAGTTCTTAACTGAAATCTCAAGATTGTTATATATTTTAGTGGCCAAATAAGTAAATGATCTTAAACCAGATCGTGATGAAATACTGCCCATATGAATAATGAGCATTTCACGATAATATTTATATAGTATATATAGAATACTTTGTGGAAAGTGGTATGAAGTATCAGAAATCAAACCAGTAAACGCAGCAAACGAGTGAGATTTCTGAGACAAACCAACGAGTGGGTAAATACCGTACAAAGCACTTACAACCCTCGAAGTTAAGACCATTTTAGTCGCCATGGCAACTAAAATTTTGGAGCTGGCGACGAAATTGGAACTGAAGTTGCCTGTCTGGCGACTAAAATTGAGAAGAAGGATTGAAAGCGTGAGCTTAATTTAATGACTAAAATTTTTCACTGGCGACCAAACTTGAGCAGTTGGTGGCCAAATGGCCACTAAGGGAAAAAAAATAAACTTGGAGGGTTGACTTACCATGTGGTACTGTGTTTATTATATACATACTGAGATTGTCATTAAAGTCATTGAAAACCATTTTAGTCAAGCCAGTTATAATTTTTCGTAAACAGTGTTAAACAATCCAAAGTCTTTGTTGGTGAACGACACATCCAGCAGCTTGTATTTGTTTCCACTACCTTCATTTTTTTGGTTCTTTTAATTTTGATTGTTCAAGTCAACTGAAGCAAAGAGGGTGGATAACCTGTGAGATATTTGTCCAGTTCTTCTGTTACTATTGTACACTTCCCATAAACTCTGTAGCAGTGCTTGATTTAATGTTTTCCTAGCCTGCTTTCCTCAGGGCGTCAAATTGCGCCTAATACAGGCGCCAATGCGACTAAATTTTTCACTTTGGCGACCAAATCCTGAAAGTTGGTCGCCAAATTGGCAACTAGAATTCGCACAATCGACCTCAAATCGCATCGGATCGCTTAATTCATCAATAACTGCATCACTCGTAAAAAAATCGCACAGGGTGAGCAAAGTACACAATAACTTCTTGCTTCATCTAAAGATCTTTCATCTCAGCTAAATATATTAGTTTTGAAGGTTATTTACCTGTCCAAAACTGTAAAAAAACCTCTGATATGGTTTGCAATCAAGCGTTGATATTTTGGGCGGGCAACTTCATTTTTCAGTTTCGACTTAGCCACACAAACAGCCACACAATAAATTTGCTTTCTATCTTTGCTCTTTGTATTGTATTGAAGTTTACAAGGCAAAATGGTTCAACTTGAAATGTTTAAATCCATAGATGAAGTCAAAAACATCGCCAAATGACTGTCAAACATCGTGTAGTCCTCGATGCGTACGTGGAATGTGCGCCTATTTTGATACGGTCAGCGGTGTCCTCTGGTACTTCATGTAATGTCACCAAAAAGTCTTCCCAGTTCTTGTGCACAAAAAGCCATTCGAGATTAAAATAAATGCAAATGTGACGAAAATAATTTATTTTAAAGGGTCTATCTAGTAAAATGAGACAATGAGAAGTGTTTTATTTCTTTTTTTAAAAAAAATTGGCGACCAAATTTTTTGAATTGGCTACCATTTTGGTATATTTAGGAGCCAAGTGGCTACTGGGAAAAAAAGTTAATTTTACGCCCTGAGAAAGTCTGGCTACTACCCTCTGGGGAAAAACTATACAGGGAAAACTTGAAACAGCAAGCTTAGGAAGCATTTCAGCATTTACAGGGATTAGGCAACATTGGTCCTCAGAAGCAATTTGCGTTATTGAAACACTGCTACCACCCTTGAAAGGCCTATTTCTTAAGTGAGGGCAAAATGCAAGCTTGCTGACCGCAGCAAAAAATCTTGATAGCTTAATAAATCAGAGTATACTAATGTAAGATACTCTTGTACATTTGACAGGTCCTACAGTACCATGACCTTGAAGACTCCAACTGCAATAGCCCTATAGATAGCATACTGAAAATTTCATCATTCTCAAGATTTATTTGTTGGCCAACTTGATGTGCCATTAAAACAGCTGTATGCAAAGCTCAGGTAAGAGTTCAAGTAGTTGCAAAACTGAATCTGTGAAGTCTGTTAACATACAGCTGGGCAGCTGTATTTTTGTACTACCACATTTTTTTTTATGATTGACAATGTCACATGACCGTGTTCTACAAAGGGCCTATTATGGATTTTCTTCAATAACATTCATAATATAATGATCTGAAACCTTCAGTAGCAGAACCTAAACCCTTGAGGAGCAAACAATTGTTAGCAGGAAAGCAAACTCTGTCTTACAATGAAATTTTTGTGTTTCAGAAAAAATGCATCATGAGCCTGTCAATGGGACAGCCAGCTGCTGCAGCAGTTAAAGTCAAGAGATCTCAAGATGGTTGTTTTTCTAAAACTGTCATATTGCTTAAGAAGAATGATTGTCGAAGAAGTAAAGACAAAGTATATATTCCAAACACTATTGAAATGGCAAAAATCAAAAAGCCGAATACTGGACAGTATAAAACAAAGGTCCAGTTTTTCAAAGAAATGTCAGAAGAGATGGTGAGGCAAAAACTCCAGGAGACTTTTACCACCTTTAACTTAAATGGAAGGTAAGAACATTTCCATTTAGGTGGGGGGGGGGGGGGGAGACCTGCAATTAACTGCAATTTACAAGCATTGACAGATCCCATTATTTCAGAGCAGTAGCATTACTGTTAATTATTTTATATTTTCTTCTATGTAGGGTTTCTTGTGCAGCTGTAAGTCAGGACAGTATCACCTTTCAGTTTTATGGAACTCCACGTATATGGAATGGAAAGACAATTAAAGAAAGGATTAAAGGCAATTCAGTCCTCTACATTGTTATGGAGGATGACCAGGTTTGTCTAAATTATTCCTGTGAGATGTCTTATGTTTTTACGCTGATTTTTTTCTATCATGATAGTTATAATTTCTCTGGACATGTTCAAACCACAGCAATATCAGTAAATGTTTTTCAAGATTTAGCTCCCCCGCACTTGAAACAACAATGTTTATGAAAGCATTGCACCACAGGCAGCCCAAGCTAACGATAAGAGCCACAGTACTCTTAGACTCAATTTATAAGGATTTGTATAAGATATAGAAATTCGAACGTTTTATGAATAAAATTGACTTACACTGTCGCTGTGTCGTGTTCTTTCTTGTTTGCCAGCTCCTCGAGCCAATTTGAAGCGATTTGGACGAGTTGTTGCTTTGCGAAATTTTGAACACGTGTACTTTATTAAATATTCCCAAGGCTGGAAACTATTTTTGACAGCATCTCGCTCGAAGCGAAATATCTTCCGTGAAATTGGTCAAATCGCTACAGAATTTCCAGCACCGTAATCTCTGGTAATTTCTCTTTCCTACCATTGTCCATTTGGTTCCGAGTGCTCTAGTGAAGCGTAGAAAATTCTTCCAAAGTGCGCTTTTTGCTTTTCTTGTTATGCGCGGCCCATCAAACCACACACAAAATGGCGTCAGGACGACAAAATCGACCTCTGCGGTGAAGGGGCATGGCGATATTGTCACTTACTCCAAAATACGCTGTAAGACCCGGAGAAATCACTTGCCGGTAATTTTCTATTTCCTGTAGAAAATCGACCTCTCCGGGTCCCACAGCGTATTTAAGAGTTAGTGACAATATCGTCATGTCCTCCACCACTGAGGTCGATTTTGTCGCCCTGACGCCATTTTGTGTGTGGTTTGATGGGCCGCGCATAACAAGAAAAGCAAGAATCGCACTTTGGAAGAATTTTCTACGCTTCACTAGAGCACTCGGAACCAAATGGACAATGAAAGGAAAGAGAAATTACCAGAGATTAGGGTGCTGGAAATTCTGTAGCGATTTGACTAATTTCACGGAAGATATTTCGCTTCGAGCGAGATGCTGTCGAAAATAGTTTCCAGCCTTGGGAATATTTAATAAAGTACACGTGTTCAAAATTTCGCAAAGCCATAACTCGTCCAAATTGCTTCAAATTGGCTCGAGGAGCTGGCAGACAAGAAAGAACACGACACAGCAACAGTGTAAGTCAATTTTATTCATAAAACGTTTGAATTTCTATATCGTAAAAGAAAATTGTTTCATTCCCATACAAATCCTTACAAATTGAGTCTTAAAGTAGTGTGGCTCTTATCGTTAGCTTGGGCTGCCTGTGATTGCACCACTTCATTATTACCACATTGCATTCAGCAGTTTCTCTGGTGCACACATCTGCCCTTCCACTGTATTTTTATTCCACACAGTTTTTTTTAAGAAATTCTACAATGAACCTTTGTAAAGACACAGTTTATTCCTTATTGGCATGGTGGCAGCGGATTTTACCCATGTACAATGGACCCTAACACAAGTGTGGTCTTCTGGAACCTGGTACCCTTATTCGTTACGAAGTGCAAAGGGCGACAGCTTGACGTGAATTTGCTGTAACGCTTCTCCTAGGGCTCCAAATTGGCAGCTTATGAAGAATGAGACCATCACCTTTTACAAGAGTTGGACACAAAACGTAGTGTACATTTTATCCCTGGACAAGAACTTTTTGTCCCATTTTTGGAGGCCACAGGGCAAAAACAAACTGCCACCAACCCTCGAAGATGAGAAGATCCCTGAGAAATGATGTCATACTGCTACTCAGAAAAGTGTCCACTTGGACCTTATACTCAGGCAGATCCCCAATTTTACTCTTCATCTCAAGGAACTCCATACTAAAGCACTCTACTCCCCTGAAAAGTGACCAGAGGTTTTATTCCAGTGCCTCGTGGCCTTCTTCAAAGATGACCTACTAGCAGTTAATGGTGGCTTAATCCACCATGGTGATGAAGATCTTTCCCCATCACTTGAAAACACCAACTGATCCACCCTGGTCTACCATTTACTAGTTAAGCAAAAGTATGGTTCTGAGTTGTGTAACAATAATTATTAAGACCCTTTCCTCACACAAGCCACAGATCCTCCAGGCTTTGTTCCCCTCCTTGATGAACTACACTCCATAGAGGACACCCAACCACGCGTGTTAGTAATGTCAACCAGAACAAAGTTGCAGTGGCAGACAGGGCTAACCATGCCGTCATTCATTTGTATCTTGTATTCTCTGCAAAACTACCTGACGCCCTCGCAACTCCCACGATGTAAGGGATTGTCATTACCTGCCTGACTGTGACAGGAGACCGTGGGCTCACTCACACCTTTAAATGACTTTCTTGTGCAGCTGTAGTTAAATTGAATAAAGACAGCTCAAGATTTGAGTTTCACAGATGCCTGCACCCCTGGAATGGCAAGACCATCAAAAGCAAAATAAAGGGCAATTCAGCCCTCTACATATTAGAGGATGAGGTACATGGGTGGCTGAATTACTTCTGTCAAATAAAGTCTTTTATAAGTGGTGTTAATTTTTAACATGTGCAAATTGTAGCGGCCAGTTTATTCTTATTTGTAGAATAGAGCAATACTCAGGCCTAATGTAGTTGAGTCCATCAGGAAATTGAGTACGGTAATGATTTGATTTAGCGCCCTCCTTCCAATAAGCGCCCCCTTCCGAATAAGTGCCCCCCTTAGAATGTGTTTTTGTCAATAAGCGCCCCTATTCCAATAAGCGCCCCCATTCTAATAAGTGCCCCCATTCTTATAAGCGCCACTATTCTAATAAGCGCCCCTATTGTGGATAACTGCCCCTACTGAAGTCATCGACGACGAATAGATAAACTCATGAACATTCACCGCACAGTTCATGTATATATTAATTAATTATAATTTATTTTACTGCTTTAATGAACAATTCTTTTAAAAGTAACTGAACTTTCAACAATTTGTCACAGTTACAGTTTCTGTTATTGTTAGTTATTTTAATATTTATTAAAATTTTGTTTTGAACATTTGGTTGTTTCTCAAAAAATTAAATAAGCGCCCTGTCTCGAATTAGTGCCCTCCCTTGAGGTGCCAAAAGTAAATAAGCGCCCCGGGCGCTAAATCGAATCATAACAGTAATATATATAATATTTTAGTTGGGCAAAAATCAAGCGTTGCATTATTTTCTATCCTTTTTGAAAGCAGAAGATGTAAGTAACTATCTGTGATAACACCAACAACAATATCTTATCAGAGTCTGACAAAATGAATTTTAAAGTTCACAAAAACCATGTAAACTTTATATAGGTAAAATCTCATGTGTAGCTATTGTGTAAAAATCGTCTTTTAAGCGACAAAATTCAGTGAATTCCACTGGTGTTGTTAGAAATGATTTGTTTTCAATTGATAAGATATTTGAAACAGTAACAAAGAAGGTTGCAATAAGATGCAAATAATTTTGGTGCATAATTTTTTCCAATTACAGTGTTATATCTAATTAGTCATGGCAGATACTGTCCTAATCTTTCTCACCTAAATCTCCGTACCTCTTCTAGTCAAACTCATTCAGTTGTCAACTCATCTCGACTGAAACTAATAAGCAATTTCTTTGCTTTTAAATGGATGCCAGTTTTTTGTCCTCTCATTCATCGATCTATCCTCTGAGGCCCATGGGCAGTAAGTGGGGGGCGAGGGAAAGAGTTGCATCTGAATATGTTTAAATTAGCTTTGGATCCAGTAGGAAAGGCTGGAATTTAGATAGCTAAAATCTCTCTTTAATACACAATATATAAAATAATAATTAACAACTTTAGATTAAATCTATTAAATAAGTCTGTTTCAATTTTCTTTCAGGAGCCAAATTCAGAAAATGGAACTTCTAGTAACACTCATCAAGGTAACAGCGCAGAATTGTGTACTGAGTTATTTATTTTTAATTTATGGAATTTACAATTAATTTTATTTTTAAGGTGATGATGCTGATGGTATGAGCTGCATTGTTACCGACGTAATCCAGGTGAGAGGCTTATATAAACTTTCATGAATACATGTACAAGCAGGACACAGGAAAAGTTTGTTCAAGTTACCTAGTTCAGTCAGCTATTTATATTTCTTAGGTTGACCGGTTTATTTGTATATATCTGTCAGTCATGGTAGCCTGATTCTCAGATGGCCCGAGGACGGTCGCTCTCACTCCAACTGACTGGTCGCTTGCATTATGATATTTATGACTGTTGATGTTACCATTTGAAATTTTCAGATGTCACTTTTGGACAGTTCTCAAATGGAAATTGACGACAGCCAACAAGGTAAGTTTCTTTTCAAGGAGAAAAAAAATTCCTTATTCTCTCTCGCAGAAATAAAATCAAATGACTAAGTGACGACCCTTGATTTTGCCAAATATATGGTCCTCCTCAGTCCTAGGTATGTTGTTCCGAAATGGTGGAGAACTGATCGTAAAACATAAATTAGAAACAGTTTTGGCAGTTTCTGCTATGTTTCTGTGCTAAGTAATAAAATATCACTCTATGGATAAACTCTATGGATACAGAAAATCTTGCTTGAAAACCTGCAGAAACACTGAACAGAAAATCAAGTTAACTTTTGAAAACCTTAAGACCATCTGATTTTTTTTGTGCTGCATGATTGTGTGATGTTTTTTGTAACGCAAAAAGGTGGAAAGTATTTGCGTTTACAAACAGGAAAATTGGTTAATGACAAGTCCGTTACTTCAAGTTAACATATAAAAGAGTCAATGAATGACAGGAAACATACTGACTCAGGATTTTCAGCTATCCTTTTTCCAATGAACCTCTGGACACGACATTTCAAATCTTGCTTCCCGCAGTGAGGGTTTGGAACAGGGAAATAGTGGAGAACATTTCATACCTAATCTTTTATGCTCCTTGTGGAGCAAGGACTCAAGATTATCTAAAAATAGAACACTATCATTTGACGATTGCAGTGACTCCAGGAGACAGAAACAACAACGTACATCAAGACCAATTACGGGTAAATCCATCAATGACTATCAATCCTCCCTTGACATTTACATGTAAGAGAAACCCCGACCATTTTGTCACATGTTCTGGACCAATGGTCTCTAGCAATAAAAAGATCCAGCAAATCTGCAAAAACGTAGCAAAATATTTTTAAATTCTATTAAGGTATATAATCACAGTGATGTCATGTTAATGGATCTTTCCTTTTGAACACAATTTTAAGCAGTGATCCAAGAGAAACCATTCATTTCTGTCAATCATTTTATTTCTGTCAATCCAAGTATAGGTTGCACGAGAAGAATGCATGTACACAGAACCTTGTTATGTTATTACCTGTTGTTTTGGTATACAGTTCAAGATTTCTTTTATCGAAATACAGTTGGTTTATGGTTAAGAAAAAAGTAGCAATAGAACAAAAACTAGGTCATAATTTTGCAACAGTTTGTTTTCCTTTGATAGATGTCTGACAGTTCAGAGGAAGGTTCCTCCTCTGCTGACACTTCCACCACCAGTGGAATATCAGGAAGTGATCTTGATTGTACAGAAGGTTGGCAGAATTCTATAAACTGCATAAATTTAAATAATGAAAGAACTCCCCATTTAACCCAAATGGTAGGCTTACTTTCCGGTTCTGGCATTGTGTAAGTCAGGATCACAGAGTTTATCTAATGAGTATGTGCTGTTGTGAAGGGTACGCTTGGTTGACCAGTTCAAAAAGCTCTCTGAATACTGCCTCCTTATTGGGCAGAAAAATCTTTTGTATTTTCTTTGTATTATTCTGCCCAATCAGCGACCAGCCTGACTACAGTCCTTTTGCTGTGTTCTCATACGAAGTATGTACACAAAGCCAGCTCACTTGCCATATCTGTCTTGCTTGTTCACCAAGAATTTGCTCGGGAAGGAAAAGTTTCGGCTAGTGCCTCCCCTGGTCGCAAGCGTCGAAAGTTTCACTGCCATGCCCGCTGGAAATTGGATTTTTCCGTTTTAAGGCGTGTTGCGATCTTGCTGCATCGCTTTCTTTGCAAGCCTTTCTCTCCCCTTCCATGCCTTTTCGGTTTTGTACCTGCACCCGTCACAAACCGCCTTAGGTCGGCCGTCACACTCACACACTTTACCAAAAATATCTTCGAATTTTTTGCGGAATTCTCTTGAAATGTTCCTCTTTCATTTGTTGTCCAAAAACACATAAGAACACAAACGACAACAATTGTTTACACTCGCAGAGCCGCTCATATTCCACGATCGAACAACACTTGATGTACTGTTACCAATCAACGACCAGCAGAGGATGAGTGCTAGAATCTCTGCTTGCACGCATAGCTAGTCGGCCACTCGACACATCTGCCTGGCTTGTTCGTGAAAAATTTACTCTTGTATGATTTATATAGCGCCATATCCATGGCTCATGGCGCTTTACAGAAAAATATTATTAAAAAATAAAATTTACTTAAAAAATTTACATAAGTGATAAAAGGAAATACTAACAAATAAAATAGCTAAGCTGTAAAATGGAAATAAAACTAAGAATCATTAAAGCCTTTAAATGAAAAACTACCTCATTAACTAACTAACTTAACTAAGTAACTAACTAACTGTCTAACTAAACTATCTAATTTACTGGTTAACTTTCGCTTTAAGCTGTCATCGACCTTCTCACAAAAGATCTGAAAACATCCATTTCAGCAGTGCAACTAGCATATCGCACACAAACCTTTAAACTCGCAAACAGCATGCAAGTGTTATGATACCTGCGATCATCTCCAATCTAAAGAATCCGCCGTTTCACCGCAGGCATGGCCGTCACACTTTCGACGTTTTCAAGCAGGGGAGGCACTAGCCGAAACTTTTCCTTCACGCCTCTACCAGTTTTCAACTTAAGGTAAAGGAGGCTATCCATATTCAAAAGGAACTACCTTGCCTCAATCAGCAATTACACCATGTAAATCTAAAATTATCCTTCTAATTCACACATTTTCACGTTCTGTTGTTACTACTTGTCTTAATTAGCATTTTTTCTACTTATTATTCAACTCACTGTGCTTTGTAAACCATTCAGATGACAGATGCTCTGTCGAAACATGTCTTTGAAACTTAAAGAAATTGTCGTTTTTCTTAAAAACTTTTCCTTCCCGAGCAAATTCTTGGCGAACAAGCAAGACAAATAATTTTATGGCGAGCGAACTGGCTTTGTGTACATACTTCGTATGAGAACACACCAAAAGGACTGTAGTCAGGCTGGTTGCCGATTGGGCAGAATAATACAAAGAAAATACAAAAGATTTTTCTGCCCAATAAGGAGGCAGTATTCAGAGAGCTTTTTGAACTGGTCTGTTAAGACTCTTTCCCCAGGGGCACCTTTCAGTCAGTTTTCCCGCAGTTTCGCGCTATTTTTTACCCGCATTTTTGCGTTTCCCTCGCCCCACTAAGTGCTCTAACTGCCCCTGGGTCTCCGAGGATGGGACCTTTTGTGATCCCGATCCTTGGGGAAGTAGCAATCCAGTCCTAGTCGCTTTATGCTATGAAAATCGGAATGAGCTTCCGCGGCGAGGGCCTTCTTGCCCAGATGTGGCTTGAGCTTCTCTTAAGCTTCTCTTTCACAATGTTGAAAACCTGCTGGATAGGCTAGTTTTCAAATACATTGTACATCGAGCCCTGGCATCGAGCGCAGTTCATACGTCTGTCTGTCTGTATGTCTTTCAGTACGTTGTTGTAGATTAATTGATCATATTAGCAGCGAGGAACCTGTCTTATTTTTAATGTTACTCCCTTGTTGTCACAATTTAGTGGAGTTGGCCCTGGTACGCTGGTTAGAAGAAAATCTTAATTTTGAAGTAAAAATCAGACCTAATAAGAGTGCTCCGCAGGTAAGGCATTGTTTTGTTCACTGCAACTTAAACCGGTTCGTTCTTAAGAAGGGGAGGTTCCATAATAAATAAGCAATGAAGTAACTCCTTAGGGCACTACGTCATGTCTGGCACTTTGATGCTATACAATTATAGGTTTGTTTCTCGTTTTTTGACAAAAGCATCTCTTGAACTCATTCACTGGAGGATAATGGGATGAGCAATTACGTTCTCCAAAGTGGCCATATCTCCTTATCCTTGGTAAATGTATACAATAAAAAACATTGACATGTCTTCTTTACCAAACAGACAAAAATTGAAAGAAATGTACCTCATATCACTTCCGTATAATCAGTAGCTAACTGGACATTTCACGACTCAAATAGCTTTGTTTTAATTTTTTATAGGGTGGAGATCCTTTTAATTTGACATTCAACCCAAAGCTACACCCAGCGGTTACATCAGGACTTGCTACATTTGGAAATGTAGGCCCAGTAGAACTAGAAAGATCAAAGAATGGTTCCCTTTTCGGAAGCAACATCCCAGGTTTGTAGCCGTTAATGTTACGTTTCAGTTCTACTAGACTCTTCTTGATGCCTCGTATGGTTGCAGGTTCCTGCAGGTCATCTTGATAAATCCTCAGCCACTATCACAGTAAACAGCACCTTGCTGTATCTTCACTGCTACAGGGACACCTCAGAGTATCCAGACGCAGCCATGCTATTGTGGCGCCCACTAATGTAACCCTTCCTGCAATGGAAGTACAGTGGAACCCCGATATAACGATATTCCCGATATAACAATGAATATTCCATGTCCCAGCAAAAGTTACAGTAAAATGTATGGGACAGAACCCCGACATAACGATCTTCGATATAACGATATTCCCGATATAACGATGAGAATTTAGCGGACCGAATGTAAAATCCTCCCGATATATCGATATTATCAGTGCACAGTCACATTTTATTTGCAAAACATCGAATTTAATACAATAAGGTTACGGTAAACGAGTCATCTCTAACATTTCTAAAAACAGGTTTGTATGATGATATACGAAAATGATGCTGTGTTCTAAGCCTTCTTATCAAAATTATTCTCTTTATCCTCCTCTAATATGCAGTAAAAATTACTTGTTAGGTTTACCCCGATATAACGATATTTTCGGTTATTTTACGGCCATATCATTATATCGGGAGTTTCGATATAATGATTCTTCGATATAATGATATTATTTTACTGTTCCCTTGGCATATCATTATATCGGTGTTTCACTGTATGAAGCTCCTCAACTGACCCTTTTAGACATGATAGCCACGGCATACTTTCGCCATGGTGTACCCCTTCTCATTACTGACTTAATCCTCTTGATACGAGGTTGTTTAAAACTCTCTTTCATGCTCAGTTGATGGGTTGTGCACGTAATCATCTCGGTATGTAGGTAACCTGTCAGCGCCACCAACTGAACTGACATTACCGAGCAATAGGGAAGGATAGTGGGTCATAATGCTTTGGAGACTGATTGTGATGGTCGTTGGAGTCTAAGACTTGCATCATTTCTCAGTTTCCAGAGGGCTATCCATGTCTTGTCCTTTCCACGCTAACTTTTAGCAGTCGTTTTTCTCTGGTAGTGATGTCCTTGACACACCTGGTGGTGGTAGGTAGGTAGGTAGGTAGGTAGGTAGGTAGAACTTTATTTTAACACGATAATAAGAAAAGCTAAAAGCTTGTGGGGTCGTGTATTTAGAATGTATTTAGAATATTTAAAATGTAGTTCTTGTGTGTTTGTTCGTTTAAACTAGTTAGAAAATCTGGTAAGATTGGTTAAGGGTTTGTAGAAACGTATGTTGTTATTGTCTTCCCGAAGAGAAGAAAACAAGAGCAAGTGACAAACAGCCTTAAAATAAGTTCATTTCATCCAAAATGATGCCCAGAATTTCAGGGGTCCTTAACCCAAGGGTTCTTACACTGATTATTTTGAACTTTTGCTGCAGCCTCACCAGTACTTGGTTGGGTCCCTGTTGCTGTTGAATCGCAAGATGGTATACGACTGGGGCAGACTGAAATTTACTATGGAGATGAAGAGGAAGATTTTCTCCAACAAATAGTAGTCAATCCAAGCCTACAGAAGAGGCTTTTTGACAAGTATAATAGGTATCACAGCTTAGGTGGCAATCTTGAAACCAGTGGAGTTGACGCGCAAAATTATGGAACTTTAGGTTAGTTGGTTTGAGTTATTGTGCTTGCCCATTGCTTAGTAATTGTTCAGATGTGTTCATCGCCAAAAAAGGATGCAAAAACTACTCACCATGTTGATTTTGCTCGTGAATCGGACTGCTATAAAGAAAAGTGGACTAAAAAGGAAAATCAATACTGTCATATACACCTTAACGTCTGTAGCCATGTGTAAACCATATAACCATCCCTTCAAGGTTTTTTGAGTCATTTCATCGCCCTCTTTGTAGGAAAATATTCAGAGTAGTCACTCCGAGAACAATCCTGTCCCTCAAATGATCAGCCCCCTTTTTAAAGAAAAATGCCCTCTGCTATATTTTACATCTGCGATACTCTGTTTCCAATCGTGTGATAAAAAAAAAAAACTGTAAAATTTCTGTCTTGCCAAGACTAACAACAAAGAATCCTGTTTCTGTGCAACTATGTCTACCATCATGTTTAGTCTGATGTTGGTAAACTTTATTAGTAACCTTTTCATTCACCTTTCTTAGGATTCAAACAACCAGTCCAGATGTTAAGTCACTTAGTTTATGCAGCAGCGGAAACTGACGCCCTGCAATTTATTGAGCTGATTTTCAGCTCTTCAACTGGAAGACTAGTATTTGACGCTTACAAGAACAATTCAACATTGCCAGAGGTTATTGCCAAGGATCATGGCAACGAGCAGACTGCACGTTACCTTAAAGACGTAAATAAAAGGTACATTTTTATGACAATGTTGAAAAGTTACAGTTATATACAGCTAATTCGACAAAGGTTGTCGGAAAACGCACAAAAGTGCACGCGACAAAACCGAAAGGTGGTCTGGGTATTCACTTTAATTTTGCATATTGGCCCAGAGGAAATGTACAAGTTTGCATTTTTGCACGTGAAGATTTTGTTTTTCTTCTCAGAAGGCCTTTTTTTGTAGCTTTACATGTACTTTAAGTGACGCATGTCTTTGAGTTTTGAAAATTCTTCTAAAATTCAGCGTGCCTAAAAGTACCTTGTTTCCCCATGTCTGAAGAGAAAGATGACGTGCAAATTTGCGTTTGTCATTTCGCCATCTTATTAGTATTCAGCACATGCAGTTGCTCTCTTCTTCTACCCATACCACCTTTTGGTCTTGTCGCGTGCACTTTTGTGCTTTTTTCTGAAAACCTTTTTTCTAATTAGCTATACTATAATAAGTGCACAAGCTCGCTCTAAAACCTGTAAGCCCGGGAACAAAGTGGAATTTCCAATATGACTGACAATAAATGAATAATATTAAATGTTTTGTTTGTTCTGATGACATGGGCTCTGATCACTCACATGATTTGCCCTTTATAAGAAATATATTCTATCCACGATTCATTTTCCACTTCACAGATTTTCCGAGGAGATAAGAAATGGTAAAGAATGCTCCCTGGCAATAGATTGGTCTGAACTCGCAAAAGCTGCTGAGGCAGCACAAAAACAACACGGTAAGTAGATCACAATTCCAGATCATCTATTCCATTCAAAGTTGTGTTTTCACATCATCGGTATTTGATCATGAGTTAATGTCATTGCGACGATCGTTCATACATGTTACTTTTAAATGTTTGTCCTTTACAATGCTATAGCTTACGCACCATCAACCACCGTGATATTTGTAATATTTTCTTATGTGGGTATGCCATAAGTTTGTTTCTTTTTTTCCCTTTTCTAAACAAAACTATTAAGAAAAGTACAAAAATAGTTATGAAAGAATTTTCCCTTTATGTTATTACTGCAAGAACCATTGATCTTATTTTTCTTTGTTTATTTGTCTTCTTCGATTCTCTAACAGAAATTACCGGTCACGAAAAAAACTACCAAATTGAAAGGGATGTTCCCAAAGAAACAGGCTACTTAGGAGATGTTGATACATCTTCCATTGAATCATCCGAGCAACAAAGTTCCGATTCAGAAGATGATATTTCAAGCAAAGGTAATATAATTATTATTTAGGTCAGAGCAAATAAAAATTTACTTCATCTTTTTGGAAGGCAAAACGTGCGAATTGTTAACACATTAACTTTAACTTAAAGATAATCTTGCTGTGGTTATTGTTACACACAACGACTGATGATCCCATCGTTGCAAAAAAGGCAGTGGGCATGAGTTGAAGCTCTCCACTTCTCGTTTTGGAGCACATTGTAAAATGGGGGAGTTACACGTCGAATTTCTTCTACGTCACAAGAAAAATTGTAGATGTATCGGTATTCAACTCATGTACACCTGAAAATAGATGGTCAAGAATAGTATCCAGCAATCCTCAATCACTTTAAAATAGAGACACTCGGCTAATTATTGTCTGCGGTCCACCAGGAGTTAGATAGACGTCAGTAGCCATTAACGTGGCACACCAATTGGAGGCTCTGGTCTACTTTCCATACCTTACTAAGGGTACTGAAAGATTCTGATAAGCTTGAAGAGCTTTATTGCCTTCGTGTAGGTAATGAAGTATGTCCAGCATTTAGCAGCAAACAAAAATATAGCCCAAAAACTTAATTAAAAGCTTAAATATTTTTTTTTATTCAAGGTCCAATGTTTCCCGAAGATGACGGATTAGAAATGAAAAATGCGAAACCTGAACTCATTGACGTGAAGACACAAGTTGAAGATGTTGTGTCAGACGTGAAAGATGTGAAAACTAAAGTAACAGATGTGAAAACACTAGTGGAAGGTGTCGGGTCAGACGTGAAAGATATGAAAACTAAAGTAACAGATGTGAAAACACAAGTGGAAGATGACGGGTCACATGTGAAAGATCTGAAAACTGAAGAAACAGATGTGAAGACACAAGTGGAAGGTGTCGGGTTAGACGTGAAAGATCTGAAAACTGAAGAAACAGATGTGAAAACACAAGTGGAAGGTGACGGGTCACACGTGAAAGATCTGAAAACTGAAGAAACAGATGTGAAGACACAAGTGGAAGGTGTCGGGTTAGACGTGAAAGATGTGAAAACTGAAGAAACAGATATGAAAACACAAGTGGAAGATGACGGGTCACACGTGAAAGATCTGAAAACTGAAGAAACAGATGTGAAGACACAAGTGGAATTTGTCCGGTCAGACGTGAAAGATCTGAAAACTGAAGTAACAGATGTGAAGACAGAAGTGGAAGATGTCGGGTCAGACGTGAAAGATCTGAAAACTGAAGTAACAGATGTGAAAACACTAGTGGAAGATGTCGGGTCACACGTGAAAGACGTGAAAACTGAAGAAACAGATGTGAAGACACAATTGGAAGATGTCGGGTTAGACGTGAAAGATCTGAAAACTGAAGAAACAGATGTGAAAACAGTAGTGGAAGATGCCTGGTCAGATGTTAAAGATGTGAAAACTGAAGAAACAGATGTGAAAACACTAGTGGAAGATGTCGGGTCAGACGTGAAAGATCTGAAAACTGAAGAAACAGATGTGAAAACACTAGTGGAAGATGTTGGGTCACACGTGAAAGACGTGAAAACTGAAGAAACAGATGTGAAGATTCAATTGGAAGATGTCGGGTTAGACGTGAAAGATGTGAAAACTGAAGAAACAGATGTGAAAACACTAGTGGAAGATGTCGGGTTAGACGTGAAAGATGTGAAAACTGAAGAAACAGATGTGAAAACACTAGTGGAAGATGTCGGGTCAGACGTGAAAGATCTGAAAACTGAAGAAACAGATGTGAAAACACTAGTGGAAGATGTCGGGTCAGACGTGAAAGATCTGAAAACTGAAGAAACAGATGTGAAAACACTAGTGGAAGATGTCGGGTCACACGTGAAAGACGTGAAAACTGAAGAAACAGATGTGAAGACAGAATTGGAAGATGTCGAGTCACACGTGAAAGATCTGAAAACTGAAGTAACAGATGTGAAGGCACAAGTGGACGATGTCCGTTCAGATGTGAAAGATGTGAAAACTGAAGTAACATATTTGTTGACACAAGTGAAAGATTTTGTGTCACATTTGAAGGAATTAAAGGCAGAAGCTATGGATATGGAACAGCCATTGCAAGCAGAAAGCTCAGAAGGTAGGATTTAGTTCTAGTTTGATTATAGTTTCCTTTTTCGTTTTTGCTTGGTGATTTGTAAAAAGTGAGTGAAAGCGATGTTGAATAGAATCCTAGTTGCTCATTTCTTCCTTAACTGGGATAAGTTCTGGCCTGATTGGCAACTGGGCTCAAAGGCAGACTTAACCTTACCTTATGCTCTGCCACCAGGTAACAATGAACGTTTCAGATCTCTAGGACCCTCAAGTGTAAATATATACTGAGTATTAGAAACTATTTCAAAACAAATACATGTTTTCTCCAAATATAATTATTGGAACCCCTTAATTCAATTAGCATGCAGTCCTTACCCATTTTATTTTCTTTGACCCTTCAAATAACGGGCTCTGTTGGCCAAGAAGAAAAGTCAGTAGGCCTTGAGCCTCGAACCCATGAGCTCTGCGATACCAGCGAAGTCCTCTTACCAACTGAGGTATCAAGTCAACTGGGAGCTGGTCACTTTGTGAGCTTATAACTTTGTGTGCTTTTTGAAAAGCTGCAAAACTTTAACAGTCAACTACATTTGCAAATAACTGTAGTAATCTGTTCATGTTCTAACTCTAGCTAATGAAGAAGGTGGAATTGTGTACATTGGAGACTTGGCTGACCTGACTGTTGGAGATCTAGAGTTAAAGGAAGAAATCAGAAGGAAATTACCGGACAAAAACAAGCTTCCCTTGGAGGAACGAATGGCAGAACTAAAGAAATTAATTACAGTAATCCGAGGATCCATTCAGAGCATGGCGACGTTAAAGGAAAATCTTGATGGCATTTTCAAGAACAAGGAATTAGGTAACTAGTTGTAGACTACTGTAGCCCAAGGATATGAAATTGCTGTGGTTATTTTGGTCTTTTTTTGTATTTTAGAATAAGGGTTGCACATAATAAACGACAAATATAAAGAGTGTACATCTAGCAGGGTTTATAAAAGCTTACAAACAAGTTCAATCATCAATGTTCTTCTTGCTGGATTTCGCACCTCTGCAGCTTTGACAGGCTTTTGAGTATTCGCATTAAAATTCTACAAGCATTTTGAGTACTTGAATTGTCCGGGCTTTCACGTTTTCACACAAAAATTTTATAAGCACTTTTAGTGTCTTTTCTGATAGTTTTGTCATTTTAAACTTGTGCAGCAGCTGCCGTACGCTATACTGCTTCTTTGTTTGTTTTGTCCAAATTTATGTACCGGTAATAATGTCAAGAGGTGATGTAAATGAACCATTAGGTGGGAAATAAAGAACATAAAATAGATTTGGGTACCGATGTCTGCTCGACTGCAAAATGAGAATTTAATTTATTTCATAACAAAAAATGAATCAATAATTTTTTAAAAAAGAAATCATTTCGTGATGCCAATTCTCGCTACGCCATTACGCCGTTACCCGTTACACGTCTTACTTCAACAACCAGTTTCATTTTTTGACCTCGTACAACAAGAGGAAAAATCTTTTCATTTTTCCTCTCTTTAATCCTTAAAAATTATGTGTAATTCTCATCCCACGAAAACTGCTTCTGTCAAAATTAAGGGCTCTTGGACTAGGCGAGAGGAGTCTACCCATGTTCCGTGACTATTTGAGTGGTAGACGCCAGTTTGTGAACATAGACGGACACCATTCGACCCAGAGGGCCTTAACATTGGGAGTACCACAGGGCAGCATCTTAGGTCCAATCTTATTCCTTGTATTTATTAATGATCTACCTGCAGCACTGCAGCACTCCGTGGCCGATATTTATGCCGACGACACAACTATTAGCTACTCCACCCATTATATGGCGGCACCGAATGACATCTCAGACGGCCTTCAGACGGATAATGATGAAATGATGAACTGGTCAGCAGACAACAAAATGATACTAAACGAATCCAAAACAAAATCCATGCTTGTTACTGGTAAACGGTTAGGCAAGAAACTGGAACAGTCCACTCTGCAGTAACACGTAAATTCTACTGAACTTGAGCAAGTGAGCTCGCATAAACTTTTAGGGGTCACGATTGACAGCCAGCTTACCTTTGACCAACATGTCGAAAATCTATGCACGAAGTTATCGCAGGAATTCGCAGTGTTGCCGAAAAATAAGACGCCCTCTGCCTCCTGATCAAAGGAAACTCTATTATAATGCTACGACCAAGCGGTCAATGCTATATGCATCAACCGTGTGGACATCATGCTCTGCTGAGAATTCGCAAAGAGTATTTAAACTTCAGAAATGCGAGCACGTGTAAAACTTAATGCGGATACTAAAGCGAATAGCGTACAACTGTTTAGAGAATTGGATTGGGTTCCATTTTATCATGAGGCAAATGCAAATAGGTTATCAATGGTATACAAACGACTGTCTGGGGACTGTCCATATTATTTGTCCCAGAGGCTGATAAGAAACGCTGACATCAGTGAAAGATCGAGCAGACATGGACTACTAAACCTCATTTTACCTTTTAGTTAATTCTTTTTATATCGATTTCGTCATTTTAAAGTAATTTTTACCTAGTTTTTGTATTATAGCGTATTTTAACTAAATTTTGTAATTTGAGATTCTTAGAGTTTTACCATTATTTTTTAGTTTTTAAATGTATTTTATATTAGAGGACCACTGGTTTTTCCGTTTTTTACTGTTACGTGTTCACCCTCTTTAAATAAAGTTGATTATTATTATTATTATTATTATTATTATTATTATTATTATTTCAGTTTCATTCATGATTTCCAATTGGGAATTTTTAATTATTTTTAATTTTAAATTTTTAATTATTTTTATTTTTAATTTCTCATTTTCATTTCGATTTCCCATTACCCATTCCCCGTTTTAGTAACGTTCATTTATTTCCTCGGTCGTCGGATACTTGTCAAACAATCGACTGATATGTAACCGATATCACTAGGTACACAATACCCAAAACGTGTTGATGCATAAACGGTCCTCTTGAAGCATGTTCTCTCAGACTGTAAAAAAAAACAAATGGAAAGAGATGACTTATAAACAAATACAATGAATGTGCAATGTTGTTCCTAGAGGCTGCTATTATAAGCCAACAACGCGCATGTTCTGGGGACTGATGAATATGGGTGCATGCTAGAGAAAGTAGAGAAAGGAGTATAGGTCACTTGCACTTAACTTCGAGTGGCTTATCCGCAAATATAATTTTATGTAGGTTGTAAGTAATACCGTATTTACTCGAATAAGCGCTGCCCCCGAATAAGCGCCACATTTGGGACAAAAAAGTTAATAAGCGCCGCCCCCGAATAAGCGCCGCAGTCCTGATGGGGCGCTTATTCGAGGAATTCCGTTTAATTAAAACAGCACTACAAAGCAACTCTTTACCAATTTTGGACGTTTCTTTTCATCAAAAGCGATGTTTTTCCATTTTTCTATCCTACATTCTTCCAATACGTAGTTCTGTAAATGCTATGAAGGCTGCAAACTTTGCCAGGGCAGCTGGTGTCACTTCTGTCTTCAGCAAGAGACGAATACTGAAAATCAAAAGGCGCTATTTTCAATTACTGTAAAATGTTAGATCCTTTGTGGCGTCCAAATTTTAAATAAGATCCGCCCTCAAATAAGCGCCGCCCTCGAATAAGCGCCGCAATTGAGGCCCGACAAATTTAATAAGCGCCGCGGCGCTTATTCGAGTAAATATGGTATGATTTTATATATTATCATTAGAAAGGAATTGATTTATTTACGTAATACTTTATCCATGTAGTATTTGGTTGTTTGTTTTTGAGTATTTTTATATACGTGTGCTTTCACTTTTTCTCGAACATATTAGCTAAGTCCAGCTAAACTGTAATTCGAGAGTATGAAATATAGCTTTGTATGTACGTTTTTCGTGACTGGTGCCTCTGTATGTCGTTTTTGCAGGTAGTCCAACGACATCTCGGAAAGACACTGTCTCCACTAATCTTGACAAGTTGCACAGCATGGTGGGCCTGCTGCCGTTTCAGGACGAGCAGTCAAACTATTTTATGTTTTCTTACATTGTACAGGATATATTTCCTAAAATCTTACGCCAGGCTTTTAAATCCAGGTGGGACGACACCTTTGGATACCTCCCTGGTTTCCAGCTGTGGGACGACTCCACCTTTGTTAGAAATCTGTTTCACGCAACAGAAGGTGGCCATACCAGCATTCCCACAGACCTCTCCTATGAGGACTGGGATTGTACCGCCTTGTTCCGGGCCACTATCTCCTCGCGGTCCTTGGGTTCACCTTCACGTTCACCTCCACTTCCACCATTTTCCAGAGTGACACCCACGATAGAAAAACACAGGACACTGTTTGATTTGTATGTGAGTCACAAAAGAAATCGCCCTAGCTTCTTCCATGCATCAGTGTTAAGCCCAACAGGAAATGATTCTGAAACGTTTGCACTTGCGATTGATCAACTTCGTCGTCTAAGGAACTCAAACTGGAATTCACCCAGTTCCAAGATGGACAAAGAAACATTTCACCAGCACATGCAATACGCCAAAGATGCATTCAAAGCTTTGGGAGTTACGTTAAATTCCACCGATACAGCTGGATATTTGATTAAGTTGAATAAAGAGATCAGAAGGGAGTTGCAGAAAGGAAACTCCATCGTTTTAAAAGAGGTGGAAGGACATCTACTTGAAATAATGTCAGATATTGCTCAATTAAGCCTGAAACGTCAAATGGATCTGAAAGAAGCAGAAGCAGAAAGGAAAGAAGAACTCAAAGATCTTTCACATCAGTTACAACTTGCTAAGGATGAGTTTGAAGAAACGAACAAAGCATTAATTGCAGCAATCGGAGAATCCATCAAGACGGTGGTGTTAAAGGAAAATCTTGATGACATATTCAACAACAAGGAGTTAGGTAACTAACTCTTAATTATTGGCTTGACAAAAATGTCAAAAGCTCAGTGAACTCTGGTCCATTAAATTATAATAAAAATATTAAGATTTAATTAAAATGAATTACAAAATGTCCGAGTAATTGCGCGCGCTGTGATTGGTCAGTTTGACTTCATTATAGCTCCATAAAGCACGCTGCACACGTCACGCGCGTGCCTTATTGAGTTATAATGCACGCTGCTTACGTCACGAGTTTTAGCGCGCGCAATTTCTTTAACATTTCATAAAAGAAATAAAAAACTTTCTCCTCGTGCATTGTTGAGTTATATAAGCACTTGGGAATTTTTAAGAACACTCGAGAAGTGCGAGAAGCACTCGGCTGTGCCTCGTGCTTCTCTATGCCCTTCTCTCGTGTTCTTAAAATTTCCCGCCTGCTTATATAACTCAACAATGCACTCGGGTGCGTTTTTTATTTCTTTAATCAACATGCTTCAGGGAGGGTGTGAAACCTCTGACCGAAAATGTGGAGAACTGGATAACGCGGGCTCGTGCATACGAGAGAGAGTAAAGAAAGAAGTAGAGCACGACTGATGTGTCTGTATTTCATTTTTGCAGGTAGTCCAACAGCATGTTGTAAGGACACTTTCCAAAATTGTGCCCAGTGGACCAAGTATCCGCCGTTTGGGGACGACCAGCTAAACTTTTTCAAGATAACATCAATTGTAATAGATGAATTTCCTAAGGCCTTACGTCAGGCTTTTAAATCCAGGTGGGACGACACCTTTGGATACCTCCCTGGTTTCCTTCCGTGGAATGACTCAACGTTTGTTAGGAATCTGTTTCGCAAAACAGAGGGTGGCCGTACCAGAGTTCCCACACACCTCTCCTATGAAGAATGGGGTTTTACGTCTTTATTCCGGGCCACTATTTGTGCGAGGTCCTTTGCATTACCAGACATCAGTGGACAACACAGAACATTGAAAGATCTGTACGTGAAGCCCAGACACTGTGATGAGAGGTTCCATGCATCAGTGGTTAGCCCAGAAGGAAACGATGATGAAACATTTGCACTTGCAATAGATCAGCTCCGTCTTCTAAGGAACTCAATTCACCACTCGCTCAGTTGCAAAATGGAAAATGAAGAATTTCGCCAATACGTGCAACTCGCTAAGGATGCGTTTAAAGCTTTAAGAGTCACGACAAGCTCCATTGATGCCGTGGTAGGCTTATCTGAGTCAAAGGTGTGTACGGAGACTTTCCAAGAGTCAGAGGAGGACAAAAGAAGAGAATGTTCGGAAGTAAACAAGTTTCTTCAAGAAGATGACAGACTTGGTGACGCAATGAGAAACAAGGAACTAGGTAACTATAAACTCTTAATTGTTATTCCCCACCCCTACAATGGTATCTTTTTTGCGTTTTCTGTTTTTTTTTTTCTGAAATATTTGTGATGGGCTGTAAATGAGGTCCAATGGCCAGTCAAAATTCATCCTATCTTTGTTTCATCCTATCATTGCGGCTGCTGAAAATCCCGTACAACTTTAATATGATGCCATCGGATAAACTTGTTCCCAGTTTTGAGTTGGAGTGAAAGCATACAGCTATATGGTAAATGAGTATGTATCCGTATGCGACAGTGCCGAAAAGTATAATGGGCAGGGTAGTTGACTGGTGATGCATTTGCATTGGCATTTGCTTTCGTGTTCTGGAACAATCTTGAGAGAAAGAGAGAAAGCCTTTATTTAAATAGGGTTACTCCATCAGCTTTTACAATAAAAACTGTTATCAATAGAGGCCCTAGTAAAAAGTAAAAAGTCGCTAAAAGCCTCACAGTGTACCTAAAATGGAAGTTAAAAAGATTAAAATATATAAGAGTACAAAGATTTAAACTAAAATTATGTTGCATTTGTATAAAATCGAAAGATATAAAAATTACATATTATTTTGATAAGAGTTATAAATTTGGCAACCGGAATAATAAAAAGACTTTTTCGCGGCTTCTGTCCGTACTTTAGGCAGATGCAATAAATCAGCCTGCCTTGTTTGTCTTAGTGCTACATCTCTATTAAAAGTAAAATAATTTTTAAAAAATTAGGGGACTTTTCCATTAATACACCTACAAACTAAATCTTCTAAAAATTATTTTGACTACAGCTGGCTTGCTTAAAAAAAATTAAAAAAAACTTCGTGTTGTTATTTCTTACTAGTATGCACAGCGTATTCCGGTTTTCTTCTCTTATCCATTCTACCTATTGGCATTTTTCGCGTACGCTTTTACGTTTCTGTCGGATCAGAATTTCTCGAAACAGTTGTACTTCAACAGTTTCAGATGTGAAATCGATTCCACGCAGCTCGAAAAAGCGTGCAAATGTTGTCGAATGCGTAAACATTTTCACTAAATGGTTCCCAGTCCAAAGGAACAGTCATTAATGAGAACAATTTTTTTCGTTTTCAGCGAAGTGGGAATTAATAGTAATCATAACCTCGATCAAATATTATCCTTATTGGCTGTTTTTATGCTAGAGACGTTAAAGCCGTCTGAAACCTTAAAGCTGTCTCGAGACGACGTTAACGTCTAGTATAATAACCGGTATGCAATGCATACTAAGGCGAGGACGTTCCAGTAAAGCAAGACAGTATTAGTCCGGCGGATAGGTAAAAGTATTGTGCACTTTATGATAAAAGCATGAAACTTGGCACACTAATACTATAAATCATGGTGAACATTTCAAAGATTATAGGCATCCTGGATGTGACCTTTGTCAGGGGGGAGGAGACATTTTCAAAATGGCCGCCAGCGAGATTCTTTGTTACGACAACATGAAACAAAGCGACTTGGTACAACGTCAAATTGCCATTTAAATGATATATACTTATTGATCTAACACCATAAATAAGAAATATGGTATCAGCATTTCTTTTAAAGTGTCTTACAGTCTTTGAGTGGTCATTTCGAGGCTAAATTTATATATGCAAATTATGATCTCATTTTACCAATATCAAAAAATCCCCTACATTTACTTTATGACTGTTCTGACGTAAGCTCATATGCGATACAATCAATTTAACCAACAAGTGTCCCTGACATTTGTGGCGATGTTGATGTAGATGTTTGCATAACAATGTACAGGACAGATTTTCTTTTACGCATCTACACCGTTCTCTGCAGCGTTTAGCACATCCACTCATTGAGGGTGGCGACGACTGGTTTTCATGTTGAAAAAAAACTCTTTAAGGTCAGCATCGCGCACTTGAATGGCGATGTATATTGTTGAAAACAAATGCCGGTCCCGTTTTATGGACGGTAGCTACTCCTGTCTGCGGTTTTTTGCTTTATCAGGACGCCACCTGAGTAAACTCAAATTGCATGTTCTTTGGTATTCTATTGATCACTGAGTCGAGTTGTGCGTTCTACTATTCGGCTGTTAAAGAACTCGTTGCAATGATGTTCGCTAAGCTCTTTCAATTGGCGGACAAAATCGATGACTGCTGCATCCATTTCCTTCCGAGTTCCAAGAACTAAAAGGTCACTGCTGGTTTGAGAGAATGGCTTGTCCATATTGTCCATGGTTTCAACCAAAGCTCTCATATAAATTGATCAAGGTATCGACAGACTGCAGATACCAAAAAAGGGAAAAAATAACAGAAAAATACATTTTAATAAGTCAGGGCACCTGGCTGGTCCTCGTGCTGATGAAGCTGTGAAACTGTTTTCTTCTTCACTAAAACAACGCGAAATTTGCCAATAATCCTGGCCATCTCTGTTCCAGACACCATCCATCTCAGTAGTGCGGATGCTGTAAACTCCACATCTCCAGTCCATTTCTTTTCACGAGGGCATTGTTCTGTTAACGGCTTTCATCTAAAGCCATCCTAGAGAAAAGTCGCTGTGTCTTGTTAATGGTGAACTTTTCCTTTCAAAATACTTCCAATATTCTGGGGTGTTTACCATAGAGCATAACCATGTCACGCATGTAAATGGCAATGGCACGTGAGAAGTTGTAGTGGTTAAGATAATGTACCAGCCACTGAAGTTTTGTTAAATTCTTTACATACAATTCAGCACAAGCTGCCAGAGATGGAACTGTGGACTTTGAAGGGCTTGTTTGCCACTCAACGTATGTTGCCTGTCGAAGCTTATACAGAGCGCAAGCTGTAATCTGATGTGCATTTGGGGGTTTCTTTACATGCACCGCTTTCAGGAAAGAATTCGAAGTACCTGCTGCCCCTATTTCAGCTTGTATTAGTACTGACGTCCAGCCACTGCCATTCGAAAAGATCTCCAAGTGCTTTTAGCAATGCCATCTTGATGTGTTGGCCACCCAACATTTCTGCAAATGACTCTTTCTCATTCGTTTTTTGAACTTTTTTGGCCACATCCACTAGATTTGCAATTTTTAATGGTGAACAGTGGTTGATCAAATGTGATGACAGGAATTTTTCTAGGATTAAGAACTGCCACAGCCTTTTTTACCACATTCATGGAATGACAAATCATCGCCACTGACTTCTAGTCATTCGGAAAAAAGAGGAAGAAGTGCGCTGAATGCTGAAGGACCATGAACTGGGGTCTTTGCTGATTGTAGTCTTCTTGAGTGGTATGCATCCCAAGTTACATGCAAGTCCTTATCACCAGCACTCTCATAATTTTCATCGATAATCTTGCTGAGGTGATCGGACCAGTCATTTTTTTCTGCTACAGCCTTATTCACCAGACTGCAGCTGGATTGTTTCAGTCCACAAATTTCTGGAACAGGAGGCTCGTTCTTTGTGACAGTGGCTGCCGGAACAAGTTTATAGCTGTATATCCCGTCTTGCCAGACCGCGTTATTGCCACGATGTTCAGTGTCGGGGTGCTGAAACAGTGTTTTATGCCTGTCCCATGGAAGGATCCATGTGCACTAGTTGCTGTTGGTTCATGGTCAATAATATATCGACCGCTGATGTCGTGAACACATCAATGTTTAGTGTAGACGGGCAAACTGTTCCAACTGTCTCGAAGTGGCTAGTTGCCAAGGAAAGTTGCCAAGGTCGACTGAAGGCAGTCCTAGGACACGGTCAAATGAAACAGATAATCCTAGCCTGTAAAGTGTATCCTCTAGATCTTTTGATCTTTGTTAGACATGAGTGTACTAATGCACATAGAAATAATGGCCGCGGCGTCTATCGTTGTTCGAAATGTCTGGTGTTCGAAGAGGGTTGTTGACGCCGGTGCACGCAAATGTTATACATTATAAATAGTGAAAGAGAAAGAGAAAGTTGTGACAAGTAGCTAGCTTTGTCCATAATGTTTCTCCCACACACGATCAATGTAATAAGCATCAGCAATGATTCAGGCACCGAATTTTCCTGACAATCTTCTGTGAATAAACCAGTGTTACGCATTTGTTTCTCAACATGTCCTCGCAAACAATGTTTGCAGCGCGATATAGGAGCGCAGCTTCACTCTCAGCACATTTCGACCTTCATTGTAGCCTTCTAATTGAGGAAAATTGCTGAGAATTTTTTTCAACCTAGCTGATCCACTCTATCAGCAAAAGCGGCTTGTATATATGAAACAAGTTCAGCAAAAACAGTATTAAAACCAAGTTTAAATACTTTTTCAAGAAAAACAAAAACAAGGGAACAAGATAAAATTATAAAATCAGTGTGAATGAATTCTTTTGAAAATCTAATTTGCATAAAGTCCAAAATGGCAACAATTTTCCCAAAACATTTCAAAATTTTAATTTCTGTACAATTTTCTAAACTCTGGACCTTCTTTAATAAATGACCTGCCTTAGAAATATGATTAAACCTTCCAGTAGGTAATTTTGCATTATGCTGTCATATATAAAGATTCTGGCTGGCGGCCATTTTGAAAAATGCCCCGGGCCCCCCGGCAAAGGTCATAGCCAGATTGCCTATAATCTTTAAAATATTCCTCATGACTTATAATTAAAGTGTGCCAAGTTTTATGCTTTTATCATAAAGTGCACGATTGGTTCCTAAAATGACACTTATCCGCTGGACTATATGTTAAAAATTCCAGACAAAGAACTGAGAAGAGACCTTTCGGGCTTCGTTTTTTTGTTGTCCTATTTCAGACTGTGACATCACTCTTGAGAATCATGATCACTCCTTTCAAATTCAGAAAAATTCTCTTGGTATTCAGATAGTTAAAAACAAGTTCTCTGGGGAGCATCATGTGATTTTGATTTTGAAATGGGCAATTTACACTGACAAAGCCAAAAATGTCTATTGAGTGAAAATGCGAGTCCAAAAGATGTGTGATTTACAGCAAGGAGCCCAAATGTGTGACCACTTTTAATTAATTCACATTCTTTCTTGCAAGGAAAATTGTTAGTACATTAAAAGTGGTCACCCTTTTGGGCTCCTCACTGTAAGTCCAAAGTTGAGACACTGAGACATTTGCTATAAAAGGGGGGAAAATAGGTTTGTCAGGTAAATACAATTTTAAAATACAGTACTTTGTTTCCGGTGGTGTTTTTAGTTGTGCATTCCAAGGAAAGGTTAGTTTCAAACCAATGTTACTGTAATTAATAAAAAGCAAATTGTAAGCTGCTTTGCTCACAAAATTGGCACGATTTAATTCGTACAACTCTAATAAGATGTCTTTTATCACGACTTTTCACAATGGAAGGCAACATATTTTGTAACTTTACTATACAGCGAGGAAACTTCCACAACTTTGGCAAGAATAAAATGTCTTGAAATAATGTCTCTAGATTGCGTCTTGTTTAAATGTGGCTGAAAGTTGTCTGCACTGACTGTACAATCTGTAATGTAAATTTTGTGCAGTAAGTCCAAAAACTTAATATCATTTAGAGGTAAAACACGCAGTGCAAGGAAAGTACAAGTTTCCAGGAAGTAAAGTTGATATAGCATCTTGATTTACTCTTGTTAAATTTAAATGGGGCTGAAAGTTGTTTGCACTTTCTGTACAATTTGTGATGCAAGTAAGTCCAATAAGTCCAACATCTTGATACAATACATGTGGAGTCTAGGAAGTAGAGTTGATACAGTGGTTTGCCAGTAATCAATTTGAATTGAAGGATCTTTCAGTAGCAAATCCAGAGATGTTTAACACAGTTTATTTTTTTAACTTAGGTGTTATTGCTACATGGTTTTCGCTGTGTTTTGTTTAAATATATCTGCCATTCATAGTGAGGATTGGGCTTTCTATGTATTGCATAGAGGCAGAATAGAGGCCAATAACCAGTTCCAGTCAAAGCAGTTCCAATGCAATAGCCACATTCACACATTCATGCTGCTTCTTGACAAAGTGCAGATTAAACATATTGAAGCAATTAGGACAAAACACAGCTGTCAGTGGATTCTTTGAAAATTTAATAATTGTTTTACACATATTTGTTTAGACAGTAAGACTGATTAACTACAACAATTTATTGCAACATATTTATTGCAACATAAAAATTAAACGTCTTCGTGTCCAGTGTCCTCCGAGTGTAGGACCCATTCTTTTTTTTAATTTTGTTTTTTTGAAAAGCCGTCTACTAAATGCGTCCGTTTTTATAGCAGGCATCTTAAACGTTAAAGACGTCTAGATGACTTTATCGTCTCAAGCATAAAAACGGCCATTATGGTGTTTCCTTTGAGTGTGACTGTCTTTTTGGTAATTTACTGTAATTACAAGAATAACTCGTAAGCCGTACATGTATGCATTGCAGACTTATTCTGTTATAGACAGTTTTTGGCAAACGCTAATAAGTGTTAATCTGTTAACACAAGTGTTAATCGCGTTTGTGAAAATTAGTTCCAGTAACCAGAACAAGATTTTTTTTCTTTCACCTCCTCAATAGAAAAATAATAGCCAAACAGGTTGTTTATCGATGTCATTCAGCACATTTCTCACTTTTTATTATTGATGTTTTTTTAAAAACTTTTTTAAGCTACCAAAGTTGTTACGTTACCAAGAACGCATCTTCCTCCGGAGGTGCCACGCTTCACTGACCATCAGGGTGAATGTAAGGAGTTGACATCTCCCTCCAGTGGTGCCATATTTCACCGGCCAGTGTGTACTGGCCTTCAAGGTGAATTCATAGAGAAAACAGAAAGAAATTCCTTCGAGATGTCGGATAACCAAGAAAAAAAGACGCAAAGAAGAAAAACGAGAAGAAAAAGAAGAGAACAAAGGGGACGAAAAAGAAGAGAACAAAAGGGACGAAAAAGAAGAGAAGAAAACAGAAGAAGCAGGAGCGGGAAAAGAAAAAGAAGATTAAAAGGAAGATGTGGTGTCCATGAGAATTCTTCCACAGAAATTCGATTGAGGAATTGTTGCAGCTGTTCTAGACCGAACATAATTTAGGATTGTACATTGAACATCTGCTCTTCTATAATTGAAGAAATTTGTAAGGAAATATCCGCGGGTCTTGTAGTTTTAATGCATATATCAATCGTTTGAAACTAGATTAACGATGTATTAAATAGGTTTAGCCAAGCCTAAAAGCGGAGCTCCCCGATAATTTACTTTGCCCTTTATTTAAATTTCTGAATTTACTAACCATGGACATAACTGTCTGGGGCTATATTAACAAAGGTCTTCCTGAAAAATCTCCAGCAGTTACATCCAAGGCTGTCAGGATCATGTTATCAAACTTTGAAACACGATGTAGTGTATTATTGGATGAGATAGACTGGGAAAGACTGGAACATAGGATAATTAGACAACTGGCTATTATGATGTATAAAATTTAGAACGATCTCTTTCCTCCGTAGTATACATTAGATGTCCACTCCCACAACCCGAAAAACGCTGAATTCCATATCCCCAGATTAAAGTCATCGGCGGCAAAATGCAGCCTTCACCACAAAGGTTCTAAACCTGTTGAGATAAAATATCGGAATAATCTAAAAAAAAAATTAGTTGTGCCAATCAAGTAATAATATTTTTAGCAAACTGCTGCAATTGGGAAGTAGTGTGTAGAGTGTGTAAAACTTGAAAAGGTGTGCTACCAATTGCAAAATAGGGAATAACGCATCGTATGTATGTCTATTCTGATTTAAATAGCCACGGTCTTATCAGGTACAAATATAAAAAAATTCCATTTTCTTCTCAGTCAGATAAAAGGTAGAATGCTGATTTCAAAGCGACATCCACAGGCTCTGAGTCAACGTTAAAGTGGTCCCAAAATAACGATTGAAATGAATTTAAGCATGAGGATCTTTCTTTTTTCTCGAGGCCCCAATTGCGTCTTTGTTGTTTTTCACATTTTTCCAGTGTCATTCAGTGACACAGAGCATCACGTGGCATTAAATTTTATACACTTTAGACATCGAGCATTTAGTGACTGAAAACTGTCAAAGCCTCCCTCCCCGCCCCTCCTAGTCCATTGTAAATTCTTAAAAACAAAGTTCATAACGTCAGCTGTAGAATCCAAATTATATTCCAACAAGGCGGCGTTCACAAGAGAGTTGAAACAGTGCTTCGCTTTAAAAATACATGTCATCCAAATCAAGGCAGCTCCAGACAAGTTATGTCAAAAATATTCATTTTAATGTTCCGGTAGTTTTAATCGATTTGTACGGTTAGTTTTCATATAATTCATAAAAACGTAAATTTGGTGACTTCGCTACATTGTGTCACAAAATGTGAGTTTATAATATTCGCTCAAACGTTTTCATCGTTGCAAATACCGAATGTGATTTGGAGCTAACAACACTGATACATTGAACTTACTTTTAGTTCGGTTATTGTGCTTTTAGCTGAAATGTGGAAGAGCTGGGGCGTTCTAAGCCTTAAAGTTCGCCCAGAGTTAATAGGGGAGCAGGGATGGCGCAGTGGTGAGAGCGCTCGCCTCCCACCAATGTGGCCCGGGTTCGATTCCGGCCCGGTGCCATATGTGGGTTGAGTTTGTTGTTGGTTCTCGCCTTGCTCCGAGGGTTTTTCTCCGGGTTCTCCGGTTTTCCTCCCTCCACAAAAACCAACACTTCTAAATTCCAATTCGATCAGGGATTCAGGGCCACAATGAAAACTACTGGGACACCAGTAATTGTGTTACCCTTCAAAAAAGTCGTTTTTTATTTTTTTATTTTTTTATTTTGATGTGCAAATTGTACCGGGGTTTCTGTTTCGACGATTTTGCGGAAACTTGAAGAGCCATGGTAAGAACTCAGAGCTAATTGCAGAAGTTTAAACGAAATCTTAGCGCTCAGTCATCTGTAAATAGCAATTTTATTCCAAAAGTAGTGTTCAGTTAACAATTAGACTACGAACCCGAGTTTTCTAATTGTTTTAGTAGAAACTCTTAAAGGACTGCAGTCCAAAAACCTACAATTTTACGTACTTATAAGCCACAAATGAAGAAAAAATAATCTTTAAATTAGCAACGAGCGCGCGATCGTTTTCTATCGGCGAATAGAAAACAGTGGGAGAACCAATCAGATTCGCGGATTTTCAATAGAACACGGCTGAGTTTCTACTTATAAAAGTTATATCGCGCAAAACAAACGAACATTACATCTATATATTGACATGCATGTTATTCCTCGATAAATTGCGTAAAAATGCGAACGTTTCAGGGAAATGGAGCCAGAAATGGTGAAGTTATTAGAGTTTTGAGGCAGACATACGACGCCCCTTTTATTTCTATCGAGTCACCTTAACAATTACATTAGATATTGGTCAATCTTGAGAAAAAGGCTTAGACAATTCAACCATCTATGTTAGACGTTAAATCGTGATTTTTTTTTTCTCATGTTAAACATTCTTTTCCCTAAAATCCCTCAGATACGGACCATTTGTCCGTTGCAATTAATTTTAGTCCAGTTATTTGCTGTAGCCTCAGTTGTTCTCTCTTTTCTTAATTGTTATTTGGTGCTTTTGTAGAGATCTTTTTTTCCCCAGGGATTAAATGTGGTTGAATTCGGCTGTGTGGCCTGTGGTGCAGTAGTCGTTGGCGCTTTAGTGGATGAAGGTTGATTAGTTGTAGGACCTGCCGTGGTTTGACCAGTTGTCTGTGGAGTGGTAACAGGAGTTGTCTGTTTTGCAGTTGTTTGTGGTGCAGTGGGGGAATGGGTGGGTGCAGTACTAGACTGTGGTTCAGTTGTTTTGACTGGCGTTGTTTCTTTAACAGGCTGACTGCTCTATGTTTTCAACAGAAAAATGTATAAAATATTCGTGTATAACGTTTCTTTGTTAGCGTGAACCAATACGATTGTTTGTTACGAGAAACCTCATGCCAATACACTATGGAAGCAACGCCGTCAATGCTGTTCAAAATTTGACGTATAAGTTGGACCTAACCGAGATCGAGTTTGACTGACTGACAAAATTAGATTCTCATGTCAGTTTTCTGTGTCCAAGAGAACAGTTTTACGGAAGCTTCTGTATACAAGGAGGGCGACATGCAATTGTGATTGCAGTAGGGGTACCCTACCTCGTTGTAAACAGGACTGGTGTTTTTAGTCGGTGGCCAAATGTGAAAGCTAAATACTTAAGGACTCGATAAAGACACGAGAACCGTCAACATTTTGTCCAAACTGCGTTGAGCCGATGCCGTATTTAACAGATAGATTTTATTAAACAAGCAGTGCGTACTTCCCCTTGGATGGGATGCGAGTCTTTCGCAGGTTATACTCATCTAGTGTTATGTAAGGTTTCCTTAACAGATCGCCGGTTCACCATTTACATTCCCGTATGAAGAAAGGCACGCACTGTGTCCAAGAAGAGCGGCGTAAAGAGGTAAAATGGGAACTGAGATTCGGGCAAATTTTTCACTGGGAAAATGGGATTTGGCCGGGTAACTGGGACTTGGAATAACAAACAACTGAACAGGGACTGGGATGTGGAAATCGGGAATCAGTATGCTGGGATACGGGATTTTATACCTTCTCCCTCTCCCTCTCTTATAATGGCCCCGGCCAGAGCACGAACTCGGAATCGCTCGATCCGGAGTCCAGTGCACTAACCATTAGGCCACCGCGTCTTTAACTTTCTGCAGACAATGAAACTCCAGAAACTGAAGCAATCGCAAATCGACGACAACACTTGTTTTCACAAAAGTGATAATTACCACGTAAAATAATGCTTTTTATGGCAGCATGTATCATTTTTTTTTGTCTTTTATCAGTTTAGTTGTATGTAAGTTACGTCTCCCTTGCGTTCTTAAACAACTAAAGCCAGGACTTTGTTCTAAGCATGTCTCAGCCGGTTTGCTTTTGTTTTCAAATTGCTTTTTTTCACCGTGTAAACCTATATAATGCCCTGATCAATTTGTCACCTTACATAAAACAAATGAAAACAAGGGAGTAATCTCAGAAACAAGCCTTTGAATGGGTGTCTAACATTCCTTTGAATAAAGATCTTCAAACATGTTTAAGCAATGCGTCTGTATAATTTTCTCATCGATTCTTTAACCACAGTCCGCATCCATGACTCAACTGTGAGGTGCATTTACAATATTTAATGTTGTTTATGTTCTTAGCTTGTTCTTTAATAACATCGACTTAATTTTTACAAAACATCACACTTATACTAACATGTTCATTACTGCATACAATAAGACAAACTAATTTTGGAAAACGATACAAGCTTTTCAATATAAAAAGTAAAACAGTAAGTGTTAACTCTTCCTTTTTCCAAAATAATCAAAGGAAACTCCTGCATTTACTGTACATAAAATCCACTTAAAGAGATAATTAACAATTATTAAAAACTGTATTTTTAGAGTTTTGATAATTAGAAAGAGTTTGCTAATGGAAAGCTATTTTTATACATGTATAACAAGCAAAGAATCGCTACTTTTTATCCATAAGCTACAAAAAATTTCTTTGTTCTAAAATAGTTTGCGTTTGCACAGAAGAGTAGTAGTTTTGCTTCAGTTTGTTTGCTACAACCCGCTGACACAAAGTGCATCCTGATAGGAAGTACCTTGTCTTAATTATTTTCTTGCTCTCCATTGAACCTTTCAGCCTTAAGCTTAAAATCTTAATTCTCCTTACTGGCTTCCATACATTTTTTTCAAAGTTACTTAAGAGAATATAGTGGTACAACAATATAATATCCTCTACTTGAAAGACTCTTGAAGTTTTCTCTAAAATTGCACTAGATTTTTCTTAATTTTGGGAAGAAAACATTTAGACAAACCATCCATCTATGTTACAACTGTTAAATTGTCATTTTACTCTCATCATGTTAAACAATTCTTCCCCTGAACATGAGCCTACTTATCGATGACAATTTTAGTCCAGTTATTACTAAAGTACAAAATCTAAATTCCAGCCCTCTTTTAAAGCATCCAGTGATGATTGAATAGTATCATCCAGCCATCCACCAAAACTATAATATGCTCTGTCCACCAAGAACACGTCTTGTCCGGTCAGCGGTCGCTTGGCCCATTGCTGAATGGCAGACAAGGAAAATTTGGCTCCAGGCTTCTGCAGAAACCTAAATAATTAAATAATATTGTTACACTCGTTTAATATATGAGCCAGAGGAGTGTATTTTATCGAAACTGTTGATTAATCGACCTGCTACATCTTACAAAAGGTGCCGTCATTAAGTGTTCAAAACGTAAATGGGACCGTCTTGTTTTAGCCAACTGATTTGAGTTTTGGACATTTCATGTTGTCATTTGTATGATATGTAAGAGTGTAAACCAAGCAAAAAGGGAAAATTCACCGCAGTTTTTCACGTTTTTCGTAAGTTGCCCTACGTTGCCTTTCAAGTTATAATAACCTCATTAACATGGTCTATACATTCATCGTCCATAGCTCTCGACCAATGAACTCGTGAGAATTCTTGCCATACAATTATTCGCGTTGCGAAAAAAATAAAGCTTTTCTGTTTCATTTGTTAGTTGATATGACCCCTATACATTAATATCTCACAACTCCGTTAGCAACAATGCATGGACACAAAAGCAGTTGATGAATTTATTCGTTTTATGAAGTAAACAGAGCGTTAGCAAACACGATTACACGACACGTGACGCCTTTAAATTAATATTTTTTTAAAAGTTTATAAGAATTACAGCTTTGCTTCCCAGTCGTCGAGACGCACTATAGTTTCCACCCCTCTGCTCGTCTTCAGAAGACAGTCAGATTTTTATATATATTAGTTTTTAGGTAACACTTACCAGAATCCTTCCTCCCAATACTTGTACTTAGTCTCTAACGGATCTGGCACGTCGTCTCTTTGAAATTTGTACTTCAGAGCTCGTTTCAGTTCTTTGTCAACTTCTTTGGCTGATATCTGTAGGATCTCCCCCCACTTGTCACTGCATCCTCCGTTATTAGCTATTGTATGCAGCACGGCTTCTCCGTTAGGTCCACGGCCCCTACAGCGATAACAAAAAATAGCTTATAATAGTTAGGAACAAACGATACGAAATCTGTTTCCCGTGGGTTTTTTTTTTGGGGGGGGGGGGATGAAAACTCATTCCTTGTACCGCCCGATTCTGCACAGCCTGACTTTTTTAACAGACCGAAATATGGTATTTTCCAGACCGGCCGGTTGCGTATCTGAAGCAGTTTATTGCATTGAAAGATTCAGTTTATTTACCTCTCTTGTACAAACGTAATTAGTTGGTGACAAAAAAAACTCGTAGCAATGTTGCCTGTTGTCCAACAACAGTCGAACCTATGACTTTCCTCACACTGGTCGGACACGCTACCACTAAGTTAGAGGCCGGAGACTAGTGAGATCTTCGTAATGTAACTAGGTCATACAACCTAGTTTTATAATCAAACTTCATATAGTCTCTTCTTGGACTGTTCTTGGTTAGTGGTGGAGTGCCCGGCCGGTGTGTAGCCTGCGTAGCAGGCGTCTGTGTAGTTTTTAGCGCGCGTAAAATAGAAACTAACGACGCCTGCCACGCAGGCTAGCCGGTGTGCGGAAAGTCGCAGGTGCGATTAGCTTGTGATGTCAATTAGGCAAATCTTAAATTAAAGTTTTTAATTTGAAAATAGTGCTGCCCTTACAAACGGATAAAAGCTAACCTCATGCAAATCAGAGTGGAATTAAACCTAAGCAAACTGGAGTGCATCTAATCGCAAGCAAACCAGAACTATTCCGTAAGCAAAGTAAAGTGCTTCTATAGCTTACTTGTATAAACGAAAACCGTATTTCAATAGATAATAACCTACTTTGTGTAAAAATCACCTTCAGTTGACTCATAGACTCATTTGAACAGGTGACCTCAGCATATAACATACTAAAACTATTTCATTCCACGAGTATATTTACTACTAGAAGTTATCGTTGCACGAACACTTACTTATAAGGCATGGTAATCCCCAGGCAGTTGCTACATGATACGAACTTGCTCAAAGCTGTCAAATTATTTTTCTTCTGGACAGCGGTTGAATCATTCCACCATGCTTTTTCATACACCGCTGCTCCACTGAATGCTGGGACGCTTACAATAGACTTGAAGATCTCATGATCTGTGATGCCTTGAATGACGTCACCTTTTATCTTCTTGACGGCTGTCGGTCCAGCTGTAATCACAGCTTTGTTGGCTTTGACAGTGAAGTTGGTGGTTTGAAGAACAAACTTATCCCCTCTTTTTTCAATAGAGGTTACTGTCTCTTTGAGGTAGATTTTTCCACCTCGACTTCGTACTTGTTGTGCAAGATGTGTAATAAACTCGGACATACCTTTCAAAGGCCTTAAGTCATCTTCCCTTTCACCTATGACATGAATTTTTTTCTTAAGATATTCTCTATAACTGAGTGGGTTTATGGCTTGCATGTAGTCACCTAAAAACCCGTAAGTGTCTTCCATCAGTTTGGTTCCCTCTGGTGACAGCTCATAGGACAGGAACGTTTCGGCCGTGGAGAACTGAGTGTAATTTCTAGCATCATCATAGATAAACTCAGCGGTTTTCTCAAGTGTTTTATTGTTCATGGGAGCACGATCCATCAAAGTTGGAAAGGCCTTTGGCTTAAGGGAATCAAAACTGTCAGCATACACACCACGAGCTTCAACACGATGAGTTTTTGGGGCCCAGTCATCATCTGTCAGGATGTTGAAATGTCTTTGGATGTCACTAAAAACAGAAAAGGAAAACATGAAGTTTTACGAGTTACAATTAACTCAATTCAGTTAACACTTATCAATTTTCTTTTTGTCAACTAACTTACCCTTCATTATAGTTGTCGGCGTGAATGTTCCACACCCCAAGTCCTGAAACAAATGCGTAAAAAGTTTTCTTGAGAAGTTTTATCTCTTGAACGTTTGAGAAGGTAAGTGTTGATGACATAAGATTATAAGTGAATGTGTGTCCAGCAGTAGCAATGAAATATATATATGATAGATGCAAATGCGGCCTGAGCCTGAAAATTTTTTTCAGGTTTCAGTAGTGTAGGCCGCATTTGCATCTATCATATATACATAAAATTATGTTAACGCAAAGGTGTACATAAACGAAAATATCATCTTTTTCAATACTGTTAGTGACGAACTACCGTATTTATTCGAATAAGCGCCCGGGGCTTATTAAATTTTTCGCGCCATAAAGAATTTAATATTTAACAGAATTTGAAAAAAGCGTCTTTTGATTGTCAGTATTTGTCTCTTGCTGAAGAGGTAAGTGGCGCTAGCTGTCCTGGCAAAGTTCGCGGCTTTCACAACATTTACAGAACTGCGTATTGTAAGAATGTTGGATGGAAAAACTAATGGGCGAGCGGTAAAACTAATCACTTTGAACTGCAAAACTTCGCTTTTGATGAAAAGAAATGTCCAAGAATGTTTTATAGTTACTTTGGAGTGCTGTTTTTAGTTAAACGGAACTCCTTGAATAAGCGCCGCATCGGGACTGCGGTGCTTATTAGGGGGCGGCGCTTGTTAACCTTTTTGTTCCAAATGCGGCGCTTATTTGAGGGCGGCGCTTATTCGGGGGCGGTGCTTATTCGAGTAAAATAGGGAATTTGAATAACGCGCTACAGATTGTGCGCGCATGCAGGTCAGAAAAAAGAGAGTAAACCGGGATGTACCTTGCTCATAAAAGATAGCTAACAGCAGAACGAGCTAATAAATACTGAACACCATCGACTTACTAACCACAAAATCGACTGGGACTCTGCTGAATGCCTAACCTACAGTACCAACTATTTTCAACGACTGACTCTGGACGGCTATTAACAGATGTCAACAACTACCGGCACCTTACAAACGACTTATTCACAACGTAAACAAGACCGACAAACGAAACGCCGACAGAACTACTTAATTTGATTAACAATAGACGGAACAGAACAACTTATAAAATTTGACTGACAATAGACGGATCGAAACTGACCAATTACTGTTGACAAACTTTACACGAGTCTTACAGCCAATAGCATCACGGCTAAACTGACCAATCAACTTCAACGGACCAGACTTATAACATCATCGACTGACAACAACTTTTCACTTGACTCTGAAGATGACTTCCGCTCAGGTTGTCGAAACGTCAGTCACCAACAACAGTTCTTCTCAGAACTACTCTCACCCGGACGATCACACTATACGAACTACTGATACTCATGGGTTCAAACCATTTACTGGAATACGTTTTTATACGAGATAACATTAACCACCCCAAAATGACAAAAAAAAAAATGATTTCGCAAATACACGGTAATATAGTAGTTGTTTGAACTTACCCACTACAACGTCTGGTGCATGAGTAAAATTGTAATCAAAGATTTTTCCTCCAAGATGATCTTCTCTCTCAAACAAGCACACGCCTGTTTCGTTTGTTTCCTTTTTCGAATGAAGAAGTGCATACGCCGTAAGCAGACCGCCAGTTCCTAAAAATTAACAGAAATTAAGTAAAACAACAACGACGACGACAACAATCTTTATTTTCAAACTAATCGCAACCCCGAATAGAAATAGTTACTCGAGGAAGGAAGGATCGCGCACAATACAGGCTTTCACCCACAGACTTAAAAGTTAGAACCACCTTGTACAGCATAATAAACAACATTACATGAAAGTACTGCTCAATAGCTTTCATTTGAATGGTCACACATTAGGGTTTCGTCCACTGACATATTAGTTAGAACCACCTTGTATAACATTTCTTACCTCCTCCAACTATAGCCACACTGCACTCTAAGACATTTTTGTCACTAGGAGAGGTGGTCGGAGGCGGCTGTGTGGTCTGTGGTGCAGCAGTCGTTGGTGCTTCAGTGATTGGTGCAGCAGTCGTTGGTGCTTCAGTGGTTGGTGGTGGTGTAGGACCTGCTGTGGTTTGATTAGTTGTCTGTGGTGGAGTGGTAGCTGCACTTGTCTGTTTTGCAGGTGTTTGTGATGCAGTGGGGGGAGGGGTGGGTGAAGCACTAGATTGTGTTTTAGCTGTTTTGACTGGCGTTGTTTCTTTAACTGGAGCAGTGGGGCCTTCTTTGGTTGATGCTGTAGCCTCAGTTGGTACTAGTGAAGTAACCAGAAATAATCCTTAATATATTAACAATTAATCACGAGAAGTTGGCTTTGCTCACTTTTGATGCGCATCAAAGGTAAAACAAAGAAAGGGAATCGATGACTTTTACGGGCACCCACACGGCAAGCATGTAAAATAGTATTACACTCTTTTTATTTTATAAGAATCTAGTTTATAAGAATATCGAGGCTGAAATTTGCGAATTTTTAAGAATATTTTAGAAATAAACCCGAGGCTGAGATTTTGCAAAGAATATAGTTTTAGTTAAAACAAAACCAGGTATTTTCATATCCGTCACTTTATCTCTGTGAGGAATGCTTTGTTTAAAGCCAAAACGGCCAGGCTGCAACGAAAAGCAATGGTACATGTGCACAATGTAACAGATACAGATCTGGACACCAAACACTTGTAACTGATTCCACAATACTTGCTAAAACGGAAAATGTCAAATGGTATTTTCTAAGAATGTTCATAAGAATATTTTCAGACTAAAATCGGCAGAAAAATAAGAATATTCAGCCTGGTTCGGAAAAACTGTATTCTTATAAAAAAAAAAGAGTGTATAGATATTTTATCATTTTTAAGTCGTGAATGCAAAGAACGACTTATAGCGGACTGCTTCAATTAAATTTGTGTAAACTCCCTTGGTAACCTGGCAATTTTATATTAAGTTTAAATTAAGTTCAAAATGGCGGATGAACGTGAAGGGCTGGCTTCCCGAGTTGTAATGCAAACTTATGGATGTACATCAGGAGAATACGAATATTTTTTCCTTTCTGGAAGGAATTTTTCTAGTGAGGCCAGTGCTCGAATCCACATTTACACACAATGCAATGGAAAGGATGGCCAATGCAAGGAAGCAAGAAACTTGCACGCCGAACAATAGCTTATTTTGAAAGTCCGCGGATATGAAATTATCTTCCATTGAAATGCAATCAAATAGTGGGTAAGTAATAAATCACCCTAAATAAGGCAGTATTTTCCGCTACAAATTAGTCTCACTCAGCAAGATTAAACTGATGCATTTGGAAACAATTAGAGATATCTATAGTTGGCTTGCTTTGTCTTTCGGTCGATCATTCATTTGCACGTTCGTCAAGTTTTTGTATCTCGTAATATTTTATATTCGTTGTCACACTCTCGTTAACGAAGTTTCCAAGTACATCTATCTCATGACTTAAAGTTAAATCAAAATTTCCTCTGGCATTCGTAGCTCATTAGGTAGCAAGCCTTATCATGTTATGTGAATGATAAATTTGCTCTGCTTTTGAAGGCAAAACTACATTTGTAAACACAGTATTATGCATCAAACCCTTACAATTATTTTTTCTTCATACACATGGTCTGTCAAAAAAGGGACATATTAGTTCAACTGTGGTAATTGTAGTTCTCCAGGGGTGTATCATTGCACTCAGGTAATTTTTTGCTTTGTCAACATCCACTGAGTGCTATGGGGTAGACATTCAAAGAAATACTGAGAGAGTACTATTGTTAGCAGCTATTAATTTTAACGATTTTTTCTGAGCAAGATTTAGCGACTATATAGGGATTTTCCAAAAACTTCAAAAAATAGTAAATATATCGTGTAAACCAGCTTTTACTGGCTGGTGATTAATATATGGCTAAGAAGAAAATAAATGTTCAGTAAAAGAAAAAGACTACCATATCTTGACATTGAATGAATATAAATTGCATTGCCTAAAAGAACAAAGTTACCAGTATCCATTTTTGTGTTCCATTAGGGTGGGAAGGGGGTACCGGGGAGGTACCGGGGTACTTGAAATTTGACCAAGACAAATTTTAGCAAGTACTAAATTAAGCGATTTTCGCCCAACTCACTAAAAGCGCTAAAATGTAATAGCCACTAATATAACAATAGTAACCTTAAGGTCGATTTCTGTACATGTCCTATGCCTCCCCCCCCCCCCCCCTTATCTCAGCCAAAAAGGAACCTGGTTGCATGCCATGCTGATAAATAACAAATTGCTTACACTTAGATGGTTTGTTGTACGTGTTGTCCTACAGATTTATTTTAACAAGGCACGTAGAATTTTGAATTAATTTATAGATTTGCCAAAACAATATCCTGCAATACAACACATCACTGAACTCTGCATGGGGCTAGGCTGTCAAGAGGTGTGGGCTGGAATGAACATCCTCCTGCCGTAACGTTGTATGAAACACATGATCAGAAAAAGAATTTTATTTCAAATTTACTCTCATATATTTTTCACAAACAGTGAATACTGCTCTCTATAAATTGACTTTTAGCAGACTGTACAGCTTGAAAAATAAAATATTTGGAGTTATTGTTATTGACTGCTGAAAACAAAGAGTAAAAGATAAACAAGCTTTAAGGTTCAGATCCTTTAATCCAACATGGCCACCAGATCTTTGCAGGATGGCTGGCAATGTATAGAGATTATTTAAAAATGAATTAATAAGGCTGATTAAAATGCATTGATGATTTTCGTGGCATGTAAAGGGGTAAAGTAAACTTTTTGGTTGCAAGTAAAGATACCAGAAAAGGAAATAAGCAGCAGTTTTCATTTGTTACATGTATCACGCCTCTAAATTGATAATAAATTATGTTGGCTTTACTGTTTCCTGCCAATTTCAATTCTTAGAAGTCACATGTATGAGGCATCTGTTAGTTTCTTTTAATTATTTGCCTTCTGTCACAGTGTCTGCCATTCTTTAACAGAGAAAAATGTATGTCGAATAATACCACTGTCCTGTATAAAATGGCTGAGCTACCTGGTTATTAATTAAAGAACCCTTTAGCAAATGTGAAACAGTTTGGTGGAAAAAAATCCCTAGCTTCTTTCCATTACCAGCTTCGCAGCATCTTAAGGTACCTCATATCTTGTTACCACTATACGTGTCTCTCTCAGCATTAATTATTTTCAGCTCTGAAATAATCTTCACTTCTTAGCTGCTTAGCTAGAAGGCCTCGATGGACTACTGGATGGTTAGTTTTCAGTTAGAATATGGGGTTATTTATCACTTACCAGCTAGAATTTTAAACATGACTCAACTGTGACATATGTTAACAGATTTCATAGACAATTACAAAAAATGTTGTTTGTCAGCAGACATTTAAAATTTATTTTGGCTAATTCTGGGCTATCAGTTTATAATATACCACATTCACGACTTTGCTCATAGAGCCTTTGATTTACTGATGTTTTAACCGTGTTTAGATAAAGTTTTGTCTATGTCTATGTCTAAGGTGGACGACTACCTTTGACACAAGCGCCAAAGGTTAGCAAGCTAGTACGTTTGATATCACTTTTGACATCGATTTGACGCGCGTCAAAGTAAGTAAAGATTTGTGATAAAAAATAAAAACCCTGCGCAGCGTAGATGCTAGATGTATGAATGACCAAAACAAGTAAATACTACGCTGTAGTCAAAATACTTTTCCCGACGTTAGTAAAGATTTGACCGATTTAAGAATCCCATTGACACGAGACAAAGTCACATTTCACTGTATTTTTGTCACACCTTTGTAAAACGTCAAAAGCGTATTACCTTTGATCAAAATCAAAGACAGCCTTTGTCGCAATCAGAGGTATCTCAAAGATTTGGCAAAGACGACCTTTACCCCAAGTGAAAGGTATGGGTCATAGACAACTTTTAGATGTCACACTTTTGACTCGAATCAAAAGTGAGACAAAGCCAACTTCTCGTACCATGGCGAGTGTTTAATTGCAAAGTTTTAGACACGTCATAGCGCCATTTTAATCGAATTCTATGATCTAAAAATCAACGTTCTATAAATGGTCGGTAAATCCTGGTAATTTATTTTTGTTTAAAAGGGCCCCTTTTGATGCCAGCCGAGTGCTGATTGGGCCACCCTGCGGGCCTGCTTAAATAAAGTTGACTTGACTTGACTGTGACGGTTTTTGTCGACCAAGTTTGACAATTTTGTCGGGCATGGTATTTCGGCTGGTATCCAATGGCCGGTAAGCCAATCAAAACTCTGTTCTGGAAATAAATAATTTCTAATAAAATGTGATATAATTTCCACTAAGAGTTGGAGTTTCCACTGAAACGTCCGAGCTACTGATAAGAACGCGATAAAAAAACATTGGAATACTCTGTGCGTTTTGTTTTACTTTTGGGTTGATTTGTTTGTTTTCTTGTTTCTGTTTGTAAGTGTCTTGATGTAATACCAAATTCTTAGAACTATCATTTAAAGAAATGTTTGGTAATCACTTAGGAGAATTCCTATTCCAATCGTGAACTAAAAGGGGTGAAAGTCCATCGTGTGATGGTCTCATTAAGACAACAAACAGAATACTGGATAACCTTTGTAAGGCAACTGAGATCTGTCTGAAAATGTACTTTTGAAAACTCTATATATAAAACCCTTCATTTATCAAGCTGTTAAAAAGCTTCTTGTTGAGTTTTGCATCTCACAAATTCTATTTCACTTTCGCATTTTTAAATGCCTCTTAAACTGAATAGATACGTTATAAGATAATGCTGAACGTTTTTAACGAAAACTGCCGAAGCTTTCGAAAACTGACGCAATTCAGTTGTGAATCATGTCAGGAATAAATTAATTGTGGTTTGCTACACTTTAATGCACGATTAACCCCATGTTATTTCGGAACAGGAAAACGGAAGACTGAACGAAAAGATTTTTTTCTGCATGAACAAAACCAGGGTATTTCGATTATTTACATCAGATATTATTGCAGTCATCGCCATAAGTATTCGGAAAGCACATCCAGTTTCCTAACCGGAACTTCAAAGATATTTTTCATTATCTTTGCCATTTTCCGATTGTGTTTATTCGACAAGCGAGTCAAAGTTCCGAAAGATTAATTGATGATGTCACAGGACGACCATATTGTCTCGGAGCTCTGTTCTTGTTAGATTTTTTACCATTTTTTACGTGAATGTTTGTGAGGACAATATCTGTGGAATATACGTTGCGATTGAAGTTCGCAACCCATTCTTTAAATAGAAAGGGACTATCTCACGGGGATTTCGCAGATTTTTGGTCTAAACTGTTCTAAAATTAGTGGTAGGCATCTTAACCCTAAAAAACATTATCTTTGAACATCTAAAGGAACATATAACCTTAATTTGCGGAAAGAAACCAAGCTATGGCTATAAATATCGATATTTCGAGAAGCGCGGAAACAACTTGAAAACGTTTGCCTAACTTTTTCAAATCGCAATCCGTTTCCATCCGCTGCAAAAGATCTCGGTAACAGTTTCAGTGCTCTAATATAGCAATTTTTTATTAAAATTGGACTTTTCTTTTTAGTTCCTGCGAAACATTGGAGGTTCGAAAATCAGTTAAAATCCGTGACATAGTCCCTTTAAGGCCATGTAATCTCGGTAAGCTCATGTAAATAGAAAAATAAATAAAAAAGCTTTCCTAGCTCAGATAAGAGTTGTTAGTGTCGGCGTTGAACGTTTTCGAATTACGAAATACACGACGCGCAAAACGTGACCGTGAACTAAGAGTACATTTCCTGTCGTAATGATCGCTATTGTTAGTTCGTTCCAAAGTAGAAGACAGGTCACATTCTTGACTTTGTAAACAAATGCTGTCTGTCATTGAAATCTCGGTAGCTTTTACAGCCTTTGTGCGATAAATCAACCAGGTTTATTGTTACTTAACATCGTTTATAGAATTTCTTTCTTCGAAGTGAAAAAGACGAAAGTCAAGACTGGTAAAGAACTCAATGTTTCTTTTTACTGAACAAAAAAAAAGACAAAAAAGTCGCTAAGTAGATTGTGGATGAATGCTTTTATTTTCGCTTCCTTTCAACAGCATTTTTGATCCTAGACATTCCTTGGTGTCGCCGTAGTACGGTATGCGAAAACTGATAAGAAATGATGACGATTTCAGGCAATTTTTACAACATTTACGTTCTCAAGGTATTAAATATCCATTAATTGAAAACTTGTAAGACAAACTTACTTACCCAGGTACTTTATAGTTTACAAACCAGTTCAAGTTTTAAACAAAAAAATATACATCACGAATTGAATTTTGCATTTCCTGACATTAAAAGAATTCTACTACTTTCCTTGTGTAAACTATGCGGCTGTGTTCAAGCAAAAACATTTCCTGCCTTCGTAAATTCGTTACAGGAAATACATGGAAATACAAGATAAAGACCGCTAATAAACTGTTATAAGTGAAGTATGCGTTAAACACCACATAAAAACAAACCTTTCTTGATATATTTGCCGCGGGGGAGAGGTAGGCGGGGGAGACGCGAAAGGCGCGACCCTCGCGATCGCGCACCAAACGCGCGAAAACACACAGACGCCGCTACGCAGGCTAGATATATTTCTTTGATCAATAAATCACTTCAGTTGAAGAGTTACTGCAGTGTGTTTGTCAAAACTGAAATGATATTTACTTCATACTCAAAAACCTGTCAACTGATTTTATGTTCTGCGGTAAATTGCTTCAAGAGGAGAAACATTTTACTCTCTTAGCGACCATGTTTTGCCACTTAACACCCTAATAGAGCAAACTTTGTCGGCTTTGGAAGCGATTGTTTCCTAATTTGTAGAACAAAGGATGCAGGTGATGTTTCATTTGCAGACTCCAACGAATACCAAATTGTCTTGAGATAAAAACATTGACACTCTTCAAAGAGTCCTGACCAAGCCAAGAAAATTATTCATCTACGCAAATGCTTGACCTTTTAGCTGCACTCTATTAACTTAACTGTATTCGAAATTGTTCATGTTTCAACATCATAATTATTGCTACTGAATAAATGATATCATGATTTCAACACTTGCACTGTTTCGTGACAAAGGGGAACTCGACAAACACTGGTCTCCAAACAAGTGCAATCTGTTTACCTATGTTACCAGGCGAATCTGTTCCTTTCATAGCCGAGTATTTTAACTGTGTTTCCCTCACCCAAACATCGCTAGCAACATCATTTAAGCCCTATCTAGGACCGTCAAATATTGATAAACAAGTGAAATTTCATAAATTTGTATACCTACAACTCCAGGCGCATCTGTTGCAGATCTAGCCGAGTATTTAAAGTCTGTATTTCCCGGTCCAAACATCGCGAGTAAAAGCCCCAGTGCTGCTATTATGACCGCTACTATAAACAGAAACAGCAAAACTTGCCATACACGGAAAGTGCATCTTTTATGGCACCAATCGCAACAAGAACAGGAGCACCTCTTCTTAAAATAATGCTCTTGTTTCGTCACATCGTAGCCTTCGGTGACTGTTAGAGTCGTAGCGCTGTCGAAAGTCCGTAGATTAGACATTTTCCTTGTAGCTTAGCGCGAAGAGTAGTCAAGGTCTCGAGCAAAGCTCATAAAATAGACGAAATCCCGAAATCTGATCCTTCAAGATAACCTCTTAGATTTAAATTGACCGCCTAAGCCACGCCCTAACAAACATTGCGTGAGCCGAGAGGAACACAAAATGACATCGAAAAAAGTTTAAAATCTCGCGTCACTTTAGCAATATTAACTTAATATTTTTACCTAAATGCTTCTTTTTCTCTACTGTGAGACTATTTTATAGCTATATACTACTGCAACTTTCGATTAAAACTGGACTAAAAAAACTTTGCATGACCTAACCCCGGGATACCGTCTCAAGCTAAAACTGTCACGGCAGCATTGATCAAACAAAGGAAGTGCGTCATTCATACAGCACAGGAAGATGATATCTACAAAAGAGCTGAAGTAAAGATCTGTTTGTTTCTTATGTCTTTTTGCTTTCAAATAAAAAGTATCTGGCTTTAAACTGTCACAAGACATCACAGTTAGAGTCGAACCTCTTCTTAAAAATATTTCCATAATACCGACAGCTTATTTACTTAGTTCACTTGACCTGTAGCGCGGAGATACCAGAATTCATATTAACTCTATCGCTGTAAGGGCACCTCTATAACTTAGACACTCCAGGTCTACTCCATGTTTTAGAGGGACTCGTACTGAATTTAAAAAGCCCAATGACAAAAGTAAGAGTTTATGCAATAAACTGGAGATTGTCATAAACATTTGGCTGTCAACGATTTAATACCTGCTGTGCGATAGACGAGTATAGACGGTCATTATAAGACACGATGATGCATTTTTGTCACGCAAATTTGCATGAACATATTACTGCATCTTAAACGAAGGAATTCTCTCATTTCTACGATGACGTCATCGAATTCTGAAAGATGGGACATTCTAATGTTACTTTTATCATATTTTTGTGTGTGTACAATTTTTTACAAATGAAACAAATGAAAGGTTTCCGCAGAAATGCCTGTTACGTGACCGCATGGTGTTTTAGGTCAGTCTTCCTTTTATCCCATGTAATTAAGAAGTCTAATCTTGTTAAATCTGATGTAAAGCGGCCGTTTATCGATAAGCTCGCCTGCGCTAGATTAAAGGCATAATTATATTATTGGATTCAATAATTTCGATGTTTAAATGAAGTTAACGGTTATTGTCGCTAAAACGTTTTGTAGTGAAGAAACTGATATCATATCTCGAAACGTGACCGTCGTAGAGGGAATTATACTAATTATTTCCTCTCCATTTCGTTCGTATTGAGACAGGTCACATTTTTGACCTTTTTTTAAAAAAACAAACAGCTTTCCACTGGAAACATTCTTGGCAGCTTTCAACCCGTCTAAATGCGCCATAAATAAACTGGTTTACGAATTAATTTGTTTTCAGTTCGTGAAAGTCAATTTATTTTAGAGTAAAAAGAGACAGAAATGCCGTCAAATCGAAAGCAGTTTTTTAACTGACAAAAAAGGGTTATGTCTAGGAGGTCTACTTCAATGGCTTCCTTTCAGCGAAATGTCTAAGACATTCCACAATGTCTGTCCTCAGTGCTTAAGCATCATCATGCAGTCAGCGCGAAAAAATGCCAGGAATCACATATTTTTATTTATCAATTGCGAGTGGTTTGTAGTTTTTTGAAATCTGTCATCTAAAAACTTTATCTAAGAGAAAATGATTTATATAGAGCAGGCGTATTCTAGTTACAAATTTCTACTCAAATAAAAACAACACTGTTTTTGTTAAATGCATTTTACAACTTGTTGTCTCGGTTTAAAAAAGTGAAAAAATTCTAACAGCAAACACCCTCCAAAGAAGGGACTCCATACTTGAGACAAAAAATTGCCCTCTCCAAAAGGCAATTTTATCTTACGGATCTACACAATGTTCATGACAAAATCTCGCATTCTACTAAACGTTGTAATGGATAATTAATTAAGGCATGATATTGTTGATACATTAATGAGCTGTATGCTATTTAGTTTCATCAATAAACAGCTATAAAAATCACTTGAACTTAAGAAACAAATTATTTAGTTTGTTTGTTGAAGTCACAAGTAGTTTACTTCATACTCAAAAAACCTATCACTTCACTCAATGTTGTGTAAATTTCTTTAAGAAGGAAAACATTTAATTAAATGTCTCCTGTTTTGACTCTTAACACCATAGAACCACATATTATCACTTAGAGACATGTTTCATTTCTAAATGAAAGGATGTGTGTAAATTGATTTGTTGGGAAGGAAATTTTTAAAACAAACTGTGTCGAGATAACAACATTGATACATCGATTGATACAAAACGTGCAGACTCATAAACTAACAAAATCATCAAAAGGACTTGACCTTTTATTCTATTAGTTACACTATACCATAAACTTAACTTGTTGTAATGAATTTTTTTGTGGTTTATACCCGGATTAGAAGCGACTAGGACAATATTTCAACGTTTATATAGCGGCATTTGTTACTTAAAAGCAAATATGAGGTTCTAGATGGGGTGCTGGAATTTAAGTTATCCGTTAAACTTTCGGCGATTTTTTTGACTCTCAGTGAAAATTTCAGCCCATTTGTCAGCCGCTCAGCAAATTGTTTAGACTGCAGATCTCATGCTTTCAGTTAAAAAATTTTTCATTTCTTAGCTGCAAATTAAATTCTGACCAATTCTCCGGCAGCTATCATTAAACTCATTCAGGACCCTAAAATACCGATAAACAAGTGAAATTTGTTTACCTTTAACTCCTGGCGAATCTGTTGCAGATCTTGCCGAGTATTTCAAGTCTGTGTTCCCAGGTCCGTACGCGGCGATTAAAAGTCCCATCAGTGCTATAATAACCGGTATTATGAACAGAAACAACAAAATTTGCCATACACGTAAAGTGCATTTCTTGTTCATAAAATCGCACGAACAACGACATCTTTTCTTTGAATAATGTTGTTGGTTCGTTAAATCGTATCCCTCGCTAACAGTAAGCGTCGTTGAACTGTTGAACGCCTGCATGCTGTAGAATTTCCTTGTGTTTTAAGGTTGAACGCGAAATAAAATAAGCCTGAATTCTTCAGCTAAGGCTTATGTAGTACAGGAATGTATTTGAGGCGAAATGTGACCCCTTGGTTTCTGACCTCTTAGTTTTGAATTGGCCGCTGTCTACGCCCTGATGACGGAATATTGCGTGAATGAATTGAAACATTAAACGCCAAAATTTCCGGATCTGAAGGGTACGTTATTAATGCTTTCCTTTGGTTTATTTACTTAAATCTCTCGTATCGTTTTCCTCATTCGCTACATTCCCTAAGTACGAGGTTACACCCGGCCCTCAGATCATTTCTGTAAGTGTATTTTTAATTACTAGGTTACTACAGCGAGTCATTTTTACACCATTTTAGATTTACCCACCAGCCAACTTTCAATTCAGTTTTTGGCGCAAAGTTGATGTTTTTAAACATGCTTTAAAACACTCTTCAGCTGTCACGACAACATAGCTATAAAATTTTCGCGTTATATATTTACTGCGTTGATATATTACACAATTTTAATGAATCAAATTTCAAGGGTGGAAAAATGTCGTAGGCACGCTAAAAGTACAGATTACTTTGTTGTTTACAGCTGAAGACCGTTGCCATAGCTACGTACATCACATATCAGAAGCCGTTTCCTTCTGGTTTCCGAACTTTATAAAATTTCCCTACGTCATAGCGAACTGCATGTTGGAATTTCCAGACGTAAGTGCACAGAAAAACCAGCTTATCAGGTTAAATCAAAATAATACAGGTTAATCCAGATGATAGTTAAGTGAAGTCAAGGTTTATTCTATCTATTTGTGTCTTATCCTTTTCAAATAAGACAACTTCATTTTATATATTGTTTATTTGTGACACAGTTGCTAGTCGACATTGAAGTAATTAGTAAAAGGTCACGTCCTCATTCGCGTAGCTGAATTTGAACTAAATTCTTTCGTAGCAAAACAAAAGTAAAAGACTTTCCTCGTTTTGGGTCTCATAGGTTATAATAAAAGTTTCTTTGTGTAGCAAACTGAAGACTGCCATAGACAATTGGCTTATCCATACTTATGCTTTGTGGCTTGAAATACTTGTCAGTCACGTAAAAAGTGAGCCTTTTCACTATATCTTACACGAAGTGCGCTGACAGTAATGCTTACAAGGTCACCCTTAAATCGTTCGATGAGGTCCGAAGGCACTCCCAGCTGAAAATGACAGAGATTGTAACGGAAGTTTTCAAAGAAGCTATTGAAAAGCTTCGTGGGAGGTGTTTAGCGCTTTGGTATCTGGCGGGACAAGCGGTTCGAGCCTGGATCGTCCGTCGTAGTCAAGACACTTCACTCTCACTGTGCCTTTCTCCTCCCAGGGGTATAAATGGAAACCGACAAATTGTTAGGGTAAATGGACCCATTTAATGCTAGGGGTAACCTTGTGATGGACTAGCATCCCATTCAGGTGGGAGTAGCAATACTCCCAGTCACTTCATGTTACACGAACCAGGATGAACTTTTCCGGCGCTGTTAGCATAGGATTAATGTATTTTTTATGGGTGTGGCTAAAATTGATTTCCTGCGCTGAAGCTGTCAGTCATCCTGGCTGAAACTTATAAGGGCGCGTTGAAACGTTTATGCTTTGTTGCACACGAAGTATCATTGTTGACAAATGACAGCTGAAAACGGATATCATTTCATTTTACACTGAAGATCGAGGACCCCTACAGGAATGTGACGTGGGCATTCGAATATTTTTAACTTTTAATACGTCCTTTGATTTATTTCACCACACATAATAATAATAATATTGAATAGTTAAAGAGAAGAAATAACTGAATAGTGGCTGGTTAGGAAGTCTACAGAGAAACCATCAGGCTTTTAACGTTAGGCTTCGAAGTCTAATGTGTAAATTCCTTGTCATAATAACAAGTTTAAATTGCTGGAAATTATGAGAATTGAGTAAAAGATTTTGGGCGGGTCTAATGGTTGCTAAAGATGTTTATTTAGACGTTTTTAAGTTATGTTTAACTAACGAGTTAGAATTCTGAAGACCTTGATATTTTACAAGAAAATATATTCTCTCGACGAGTAAGGCACTAGAATCTCAATTTACGGGATTGGCTCTACTTCGGGCAATTGCGTCACCGAAAACCGCTTAACTAGACTACTATAGACAAACCAAAAGACAAACCATTTAAAAACAATCATCGCACGACAATGATATGTCACGTCGTGTGACCATTGCTTTTAAACGGTTTGTTATCGGTTTACTTTTTACCATTTTATCTTAATGACGGATTTCATCTAATCTCATTTTTTCCACATTACATTTTACCTTTTACTTTGTATTGTAAAGTAAAGTCATCATTAACTAAACTAAATCATCGCCGTCTTTATTTATTTTTTCTAGCCTGCGACACAATGCTCCGTTTAGGCATCGTGCCCAAAGCACGTAAAAACCAATAACAGTTAAGATTAGCTGGGATTAAAATGTTTGTTTTACATTTTTTTGTAAAGCGCAGGAAGCTAAATAAAGAGATGTCAAAGCCGAAAATAGCGGCAGCGACTACAGTATTTTCTTTGCGCGCATAAAGACACGTAGTTTCGTAGCTTACAAGTGAGGAAAAACAATTAAACGTCTGGGAATTTAAACGACTGAATATTTTGACTATCATGTCATACAGGCGCGGTGGCCTAATGGTTAACGCGCTCGCCTCTGAGTCGAACGGCCCGGGTTCGAGGCCTGGCCGGGGCGCTGCGTTGTGTCCTTGGGCAAGACACTTTACTCTCACAGTGCCTCTCTCCACCCAGGTGTATAAATGGGTACCGGCGAATTTACTGTGGGGGTAACCCTGCGATGGACTAGCATCCCATCCAGGGGGGAGTAGCAATACTCCAGTCGCTTAATGCTACAGAAACCGGGATAAGCTCCGGCCTGTATGGGCCACTAGGCTCGAAGCAGACTTTACCATGTCATACAAACTAACGCAATTACGTGACCTCTTCAGGCTAACCCACTACATTGCGATTACGTCACTTGGCTCACGGTGAGCTTAGCCTTTACGGTAATAGGGTCACCATTTTTGGGCGGAATTTTACAAGAACCTGGAACATTTTTAAAAGAACCTGTTAGGCTAAAATTTGCAAATTAGATACCATTTTTATAAGAACCTATTAAGCTTAAAATTTGGAAACAGTTTCTTAATTTCTAAAATTGATTAAAAATGTTTACTTTTAGGAAAACATGATATGATAATTGCTTTATTTTGACATAAACACTATGTGGTATGCAAATTTTATTCAAGAAAAAGGCCGAATACCACTAAAATCTCTATAACAACGATTGAAATTTTTGCTTCAGGAAATTAACGGAAAGAGGGGAACCTTTCAAATTAAGAACCTAATTAGCCTAAATTTGTGTTTATAACGGAACACCTTATGTAAGAACCTATTTGGGCTAATTAATCTGAAAAAAACAATAGGTTCGAATCTTACTTCGCGGAAGATTGTACAAGTTAGTTGCATGAGAGGTAGCAGATGAAGTAGCCTACTTTTTTGCACCTTGAGTGTCACTGGAACGGTTCTTATTGGGTAATGGGCTCCTGTACAGAGTGTGTAAACATATAAATTAACGAAAAAAAAGGCTGGTTTAACAGTAAATATTTCTTTATTTGACATTTTACGGTAGTGTGTAGTAATCGTTGTTTAGTGTGTAATATCGCTGTAGAGTCTTGTAGCCTTGCTTCTTTGAGTTTTGAGATCTCTTGAGTCCGAAGGGCTAGTAAAAACACAATTACAAATGACGTACGCTCCAAAATTCGGACTTGGCCATCCCCCCAGAGTCAGCGTTCTTGGTGCTGACCAAAAGAAACGGCGGGCTCAGGAGACGAGATCGAGCCCTTATCCACCCCCCCCCCCCCCCCCCTTCTTTTTGTTGTTTGTTTTGCTTTCGCAAACCCTTGCTTACTATGATATGTTCAGAAACAGATTAGCTCGGGAGTGGGCAAACTTGGTCTCCAAGGGAACCAGTTTACTGTTTATTTCAGTCACTTGCTAAAATAACAAACCAATCTTTATCTTAAGATGGCGCACTGCACCCATATGCAGTGTACTGAAAACGAACTTTTCTACGACTTGCTCAATGCTTCCTTGTAAAGATGGTTGACTCGAGACAAAGTTGCGTGACATTTTACTTTTGGTTCAAACCAATGCCCCTTTCCCCACCCCACCCGGAAGATACAACGTTGAATGTGATTGGTCTAAAAGACCTAAAACTGTTTAATGTTTAGCACAACTCTAACTTAAAGGAAACAATTATTTTGAACTTTTTCTCACTGCTCTAGGAAAAAAATATCCTTTCTTTGCCTAAAGATATGAAAACCTGGAAACACTCTTGAACGTTTCAGAGGACTCGAAACTGGAGAAACAATAGCTTTACAACTTACATAGGCCGTCCCGACGCGATCTTACATTCGCATATCCGACAATCATATAAACTCTTTTCAAAGAGCGTTTTCCGTGTTTTTGGTAGAAACAAATATTTCATCCAATAAGAGCTTGCATTTTTTTGTGGGCTATTTATGAGAGGTTTGGCGTAGATTGGAGGCATATCAAGGTAACGTTAACCGTGTCGAAATGTAATCAAATTATCAAATTATGTCTATTCTTAACTATTTAGCGGCGAAGAGCAGTTTCAGGCAGTTTTCTGTGTTGCGTGTTAACACGATGTTTTTAGTACAAAATTCAGTTTTGAGCGTCCAGGAATTTTGTCAATATACCGATAAAATTAAGCATCAGTTCAAGACAGAGAAAAGTTCCAGCAAAAGCGAACATCAGCCTTGCTATTGAAATACTAGTATGCATTGTATACAAACCCCGACTTAACAACCATAAGTACTTCATTAACACATCACAGAGTGCCCGCTACAGAAGGATTAACAACTAAACAAAGAAAGCTATTCAGCTCATAACACCAAGCTCTATTAAACTAAGTTTAACAAAACACAATAAACCATCACTGTCATCGAAAAATTGCCTCTAGGGAAAACCTGTCACTACCTGGGGTCATTATTTGTTGATTAATGCACGAAATGGGTTTTTTATTGCTTTGCGTTTTGTCAGAATAACGGGTGTTTTTTTTTTCTGAGCAACTTCACTCACGTGTGTTTTTTGGCTGATTTTCTCGGCCTAGAAAAGGCCTTGATAGTTAGAACTATGGTTGAACTCGATTAATGTTAAAGATGTTTGTTTAAAAGCCAGTTTAGATGTTTTCGCCGTGATAGGCAAAATTGTTAGTTGTTGTCAAGGAAATTGTGTACAAGAAGCTAAGGTAAGTAACGTTACATTCTTTTGTTTGAGAAGTACATGAAGTGACTCTAAACAGTATATAACAAACATATCATCGGTTAGCACTTGTTCCTTAAAAGTTTGAAGTTGTTGCGCGGAAATTCTAAACTTTTTTTATTGAAAGAGTGGCTTCGAAAGCCAATTATTAGAAAGAAGGTACAGAGATACAAGGGTAATACTGTTGTCCCCGTGGGTAGTGGGGACAGTAGGCCGTTGTACTACGTGCATGATATGAAGTCGGGAGTAACCAAGACAGCGAGGAACAAAAAAACTGTTTTACAATTTGTATCTGTGTTCACTCTATCTTTTTAAGGCCGTCTACTGAAAGTTATAATTAAATTACTTGCAAATTCGGCTTAGTATCGCATTTTAATCTTTTATATCATTTACTCAATACGTGAACCCAAAGATTGAAATTGACGTGAACCGTTCTGGACTAGGCAGCATTTTGTTTATATCAGTTTTATCTCAAACGTTGATGGTTAGCTATCCGGGGCTATCCAGCAGAAAGTAGCAACGTAAGAAAAAATCGTCTCTTTATCTATTCACGCGTAGATATTTTTCGAGAAGCATTGTCTCAATATTAATCTTTTTTTTTACTTAATTTTAGATAAGATTCCAGTCTTCTCTCGCTCAATTGAGCTAACTCACATACCAAGTCATGGCACATCCAATGGCAACTTCGTTAAAATCACGTGCTCTGTCACGCCGTGATCACGTGTTGAACCTCCTACCACCGCTGACCGTTGTAAATAAAGAAGACGTGACAATGCATGACCGTTTATTCTCTGACAATCCCCCGGCAAAGAACTACCCGGAAAATTTTCCAAGCAAAGTTCTTCGACATCTCGGGGCATGGACATTTTATTCTGCTCCAACAAAAGGAGAACTCGCCCTGCTCGACAAAAGTATGTATGATTTAGAAAAGGAAGCAAACGACCCGGACAAAAGTAACGCTAAAGAGAAGAAAAACAGCGGCCATATTGAGAATATGACAGAACAAGGAACAGCGGTGCATCACAAGCATACGCCTAGGACACAGTCCCACTATGCTGATAATGACAAAAAGAGACTGGAGACTAGAAAGGAAAAGACCCCGAAGGTGGACAAAGAAATGCCAGTACAGCAAACAAGGGAAGATGAAAAAATCTTACAGAAAGAAACTAGCAAGGAAATTGTACAGCAAAAGCCTCAATCGACTCCAGAATCAACTCAAAGAAAATCTAGTGTAAAAACGAAACAAGTTAGAAGAAAAAAGGGTAACGACATTGAAACTACGAAAACAACGAAACGACGGTCATATATAACTCGTGCGCCTAAAAAACTTCAGAAGAACGCGCAAGTCAAGAGAACAAACTCTCAAACACCGGTCGCGAATGTTGAAATTACGCTGAAAAGGTCACGTGGTAAAGTGCTCGGAGGAGCAGAAACTGGGGACGAAATAGGCACAGAGCCGCTAACAGTTGAAGGACATAATGTGTCAGTACCAGGCCACGATAGGAGCCACGGTCAAAGTTATCGACAAACCCAGGATACTGGAAGAGGCGGTGGCCATAACGAAACTATAAAGTTTAATACAACCGAACGAGAAAGACAGCAAAGTTAGAAAGGGAAACAGAAGTGCAAATTGTGATAAGAGCACCGCTGAGTTAGATAGCAATGACAACAAAAAAACATCAGCATCAGAGAAAACAAAGTCGAAAAACCTGAAACGCTCCGTTATAAAAATTCCATTTCAAGATAATGATAGTTCAGATGAAGTTGATAATAACAATAAAGCAGTTACGCCACTCGTCACGCCCCATGCAGGCAATAGAGCAGTCACGCCACTCGTCACGCCACATGCAGACAATAGAGCAGTCACGCCACGCGTCACGCCACATACAGACGATATCAAGTCACAAAGCAAAGCTGATCCTCCGGGATCACAGTCACAAGACAAAGTTGATTCTCTGGAATCAGAGGAACAATGCGAGAATGCAGTGAAACCAGAAGTGTCTTCTAAGGATCCAAGCAGTAATTTGGAAAATGATTTATTGCGTGACAAGCGCGTCACGTTTAGCGCGAGCAGTGAAAAAGAACCAGCCAATGAGAAGAAAAGGGCCAAGTCACAAAATGGGCGTAAAAGAGAACGTAAACGGAGCGGAAAAAATAGAGTGAAATCGGGATGAATGTTAAAAAATCCTTTTTCAAAGAAAGCTCAAGGTACAATAGTTTCCACCGCAACCTGTTAGCTGAATGTGTCTTTCGCGGAGAAAAAAAAATCAAACAAACAATGGGCAAGTTACTCCGCAAAACAGGGATCTGTCCAAAACCCTCTTGTTTTACACCCTACTTCGCAATACTCGCAAAACTACGTTCTTCTGTTATCTAATCTAAATCATTCTGAATGGCATGTCCTAGTGACCGCTGGTAAAATGTTTGCAATTATTATGAAAAGAAACTGTCTGGTTGTATGTATCTGAACATAGATAGAAAGCCGCAGCTTTTAAACGTTGAAGTTGACCTTTGTCAAAGGATTTATTGTGGCCGGCAAGAATAAAGTTCTATTTTTTGGCCAATTCACATTTGGGAAAAAATATTGACCTAAAAGCCAACATAAGACAGTTCGATAGTTCTGCTTCAACCGTAAGTTTTAGTTGTAAGTTTTCAGTATTCTTTTTTCCATTCTTTTGCCGGGGATCAAATGCACTGCTGCTAGCATTACGTCATCTTGTAGATCTGACATCACCCTGAGATTTTTCTCTTCTATATATATTTTTTCGCCTACTTATTAGATGGGGTTGGCAAAATGTCGTGATTTATCACTAGCAAACAATCAAAATTCATGTGCTCATCACGCTAATAGTATTACAGTTACAGTATCATGGGTCCGCAATGCGTACATGCCTGCAGATAGCAACTGAGACGTATGTAAAGTGCGTGCTAAGAACTGTTGTTATTATTATTATTATTATTATTATTATTATTATTATTATTATTATTATTATTATTATTATTATATTTATTTACAGTAGAATCCCATTGGTGGGTTTCTCGAACCTCCAGGGGAAACGATAATTGCTCCGAGAAATCGGGAGTATTAGAAAAACAGACGGTTCAAGGAATTGGGATTCTACTGTAGGGATATAGGGATGCAATGCTTGCAAAGGGCTAAATCTACTTGTACCATATAACATCTAACATCATTGGCACACAATAAATGTGAATAACTGAGTTCAAGAATGTTTTATTATTCAACCAGTAAATTGTTCTTTACACACTTCTTTCTCAATAAAAATAGCTTCAAAATGTAGTGGGACGTATGTGCATATCTTGATGTGTCATCAGAATGTTAGGAGCATTTAGCACAAGAACAAGAATGACATGCTCAAGATCATCACCCCATCCCAATGTTGTTCCCAGATCTTCCAGTTCTACTCAACAGAGAACAGCCAGAAGTTAGCAAGGATTCTGAAAACAAGATTCTTTTGAAAGAAGAAAGTCTTCTTATACTCATTCTTATACTTTGATTTGAAAGTTGTCAACTATATTTTCACCAAAACATGACACATGTTTACTCACAAGTGACACTGTTTTTTGATGCCAATGACAGTGACCAGAATGTCTCTTAATGAATAATAAAAAAGAAAACATAAATCAGTAATAAGAAAAGTGACTGCAATCTTGGTTTTCTCTGAAAGCTGATAGTCATGTTCTTTAGGCTTTCAGATCAGCTTTTCTGGCCTGCCATACGCTTTTCTGTCCAAGTTGTGTTTCAAAAGCAGGGAAGCATGTTGTGTGTTTCAAATTCAGCACGCTTTTTCTTTTAACTTCATTTTTTATTCTTCATTAAATTAGCCCATGATCTCTGATCATAACCCGCTTCATCCTCGTCCTCAAGTTCATAAATTTCCTTTGGCTTTTCAGGTCGAAGTCGCTTCATTCTCTCTTTCCTCTCCTCTTCTGTCATATCAGCAGGGTTTATTGGCTGTGTAATTATTCTATAAGGCTTTTCGTGTCGAATAAAGTAAGATGAACCATCTGGTTGAACGAGTCTGACCTTGTACATCCTGGAATAGACCTTTTTTGGGATCCGACTTATTGCTGCGTTACAAGTGCTGAAATAAAAGGAATCAAATCATAAATTTATAACATGCCTAGCTAAATTATGTAGCCATTACCAGGGAACATAGATGGAGGATTCCACTGCCTACTACGTACAGTCGGGAAACAAGTGCCAGTTGATGGCTACATCACTTCTCTGAGAACAGAACCCGCAGTTTTCGTCTCAGAAGTTGCTAAGCAATATGACCCGTAGGGCCCCGTCATATTGACCCCGTAGGCCCCGGGTCATATTGCTAAGCATTATGACCCGCAGGCCCCGTCTCCTGCATGTTCAGTGTTATGGTCAACAGGGGACGTAAAAGAACCCACACACTTATCGTAAAGAGTAGGGCATGGAGTTCCCGGTGTTGTGGTCTGGTCTTTGCCCGTTGTACTGTGCTTACTGTGAAATGCTCGGAGATATTAGCTATATAAGCTACTCTTCAAATCCGAGGGTAAACAAAGTGATGATGATGATGACATATTTATACGCGACGACTCTCAGAGTACTCATGAGCACTCATGCTTGTTTTTGATTGGATAAAATAATTTGCCAAAACTGACAGTTATTCCCCCGACCGACTAACAGAAGTTTTACAGAGTAGTGAGGATCAATTTAAATAACCATATCCAGGAATGATCAGGGTAATTATTCTTTCTCTTGCTGTTCTTGGGCAAGACACTTAACTCTCACAGTGCCTCTCGCTACCCAGGTGTAAAAACTGATACAAGCAAATTGTTAGGAGTCAACCTGGCAAAATGTGGGGGAGGGGGTGAGGGGAGACAACTGACTCACGCAGTGCCTCTCACTACCCAGGAGTATAAACTGATACAAGCAAATTTTTAGGAGTCAACCTGGCAAAATGTGGGGGAGGGGGGTTGGGGAGACAACTTACTCACACGGTGCCTCTCACCACTGTTGAAGCCTCAAATGTAATAAATGTCCCTAAATGTAATAAAGGTCCTAAGTGTAATAACTTTTGGTCCTAAATGTAATAAAGGTCCTAAGTGTAATAACGTTTGGTCCTAAATGTAATAAAGGTCCTAAGTGTAATAACTTTTGGTCCTAAATGTAATAAAGGTCCTAAGTGTAATAACTTTTTGTCCTAAATGTAATAAATCGAAATAAAGGCGCTAAGTGTAACAACTTTCGGCCCTAAATAAAATAAAGGTCTTCAGTGTAATAATAAGGTTCGGCTAAACATGAAATCATGCACGGTGCTTTTCTATATAAAAGCAAGGAGTTAAAAATGTAACTTAGGGATCCAGATTATGATGTACTTTAACAACCAGTTACCGCTTGCCTTAAAGAATGTGCCAAAATCTATTTTATTTTGCATGTCTTATTGGACATGGGCCAACGGAAACAGACGCTTATAGGTAACACCAGAAGTAGTTTACTCAAAATCCTCAATAGTGCAGAATGAAGTATTGTGATGTTTGTTTGGGCTTGTAGCCCGCTAAAACACTTAGCCCCTTACGCCCTAAGGCTAAAGGTGTAAAGTTTCAATAGTCAATTAATTAATTTATTTATTTATTTAAAATATCAATAATTATTAATTATTCGCGAGCGCGAAACACGAGTGACTGGTGACGAGCGCGAAGCGCGAGGGACCACGCGAAGGAGAAAGAAAGCGCCCATTTCCCCAAACAAGAGAGAGGCGTCAGGGTACAAGGCAGGTATAAATATGTTTCAGAAAGCAATATTCTCTCCTTGTGGAACAGAACACTTTGTGCTAAATGCATGCGCAGATGAGTCTACTTTATATACTGAGACACTTACAAACGTTGCATGTTTCTTCCTGCGGAGGGATTCCTGTAGACTCTGTGGCACTAACTTAAAACCGCAAAAAATTAAATTAAACTTGTTTGCAAAGAAGCTGAAGACTATCATGTTACTGTTTTAACCTCAAATCAAAATCCAGTTTACAGAAAGTTAACATAACAGGGACGTGTTTAGAAAAATTTGGTTTCTTAAGCTTGACGTCGTGTGCTTGTTAATGCTGTAGAATTCTTGTAGACCTGTGCCGCCAGTAAAACTGTAGTTTAATTAAATTGAACTTGGAAGTGTCAGAGCGGTTTAAAAGAAAACAAAAGTCTAGTACGTTTGCACGAAAAGTAAAAGTATCATATTTGTTGCTTCAATAGTCTTTTTAAAATTCGAGTTAACGAAAGTTGTCATAAAGCAGGACGGTTCAAACAATCGAAAACTTCCTAAAAAATCAGGTAAAAAATTTTACTCTAGTGTCCCAAACGCGTGGATGAACGTTGTCACGTGATTTAGTTGCTTGCTTCATGACAAAATCGAAATAGCATCTTACAGTACTGGAAAGAAAATAATAATAATAATAATAATAATAATAATAATAATAATAATAATAACAATAATAATAATAATAATAATAATAATAATAATCATTTGTATAGCGCCCTTTCCATACGTTCAAGGGCGCTTGACAATGTGAAAATGAAGCAAGTAAACATAAAACAGGTTTCAAACTGAATATAATACATAGAAAAGCACCGAGCATGATTTCATGTTAAGCTGGAACCTTTAATACACTACAGACCTTTATTACATTTAGGACCAAAAGTTATTACACTTAGGAACTTTATTACATTTAGGGCCAAAAGTTATTACACTTAGGACCTTTATTACATTTAGGACCAAAAGTTATTACACTTTGGACCTTTATTACATTTAGGGACATTTATTACATTTGAGGCCTCAACACCACGCCGGTGTATAAATCAGTACTGGCAAATTTTAATTTGCTGAAGACAACCATGGAAAACGGGGAGATTTTCAACTCTATAATCAAATCAACCTACGTGGACTCCAATGCAAGGGCCAAAAGTGAGGTCTAATACAGCGAATATTTCATGTTATTGAAAAGTAATATGCAATTTCAACACACCTGGCTTCTCTCCTCTCGGATACTAATAAGTTAACTCTGTTACAAAGAAACGATGCGGACGATCTTTCAACGAGCAAACATTTCCTCAGCAACAAACCAGAATTTGCCCTGTAAATCAAGAAATAATTAGAGAAACACGGTTGTTTGAGCAATGAAAGTTAGCAAATATTTTAAAGAAAGAATCCAAGCTATAAAAGATAAAATCGCTTGGCAAAAGGTCGATAAAATTGCGATAATATCATAATTTACCATACCTCACCGAGGTCGCCATCTTGGTCGCCATTTTAATGACCATATACGAAGTACATACCACCAGCACGCCGCTGAAAATTTGTACAATTGACTCATTTTTGTCGCGTGACACTCACGCGCGCTTCCGAAAGCATGACTTGGGAATGACATTGCAAGAGGGTCACGTGAAATCAGCGTATGTTTACAACTGAAAAGATTTATACTTAATTTGAAGAAGATTGGAGCATTCTAAATCAGTCCATAAGGCTACTTTTGCGTCCTGACATCCAGCAACCGATGATCAAAATGGAGAAAATATGGATTTTATTTACCTTGTTATGTGCCCTACTGGTCTGCGGGATTGAAGGTACGTAAATGTATTAACAGCTGAAGTTTGTTCATTCATAGCTTGGCTTTCGATATATCGTTGAACACAAATTAACTTCTAAAGCATTAGCTCTCCTAAGGTCCCTAAGCAAGCTTACGAAAACTAGTACAGGAACGGCACTGACTAAACAATTCCGACTATATCAGATTTCCAGTTTGGTGAGCGTTTTTTTCTGTCAGAGCATACCGGTAATTTCGTTCGAGAAATGCTTTTCTTTCATTGATTTTGTCCAACTTTTATTGTTTAATCAATTTGTCTGCTCCTTTGAGAACTTAATAGGAAATTTAATTAAGCTTATGTGTCTTAAAAAGGCAATGAATTTTCGAAACAATGTAAAAGCTCTATTTGGTGTGTGTGATTTAAACGGAAAAGTTAATCGTAATTAGTTTAACCAGCCGGCGAGACGTTAAATTGATGTAACTTATCAATTGGTATATTTTTCTTTGAATACCACTGCAATTGTTGATCTCACTAGTTTACAAATAGTAACAGCCCCAGTGCGGAAAAGGTGATTCAGGACAGCTATAATTGGACATTCACGAGAAAGACGAGATAATTTACAATTACATAACTTAAGGTCATGTTCACACTTAGTGCCCGAGCAATAGGCCTTGTGTTCAGACACAGAAAACCAAAATACCCTTAAGAATAAGTGTCGGAGTACAACTACTACTTGTACTACTTTGGAACGGGCACCATGCACAAAATAAAATAAAATGGTATGTTCACATTAGTGCTCAGCCAAAATCGTACTTGGGCACCATCCCAGGGGGGGGGGGGGGGGTACTCCAGCTTGTAAATGACGGGATGATCGAATGGAGGCAAATCTCAGGGCCCAAAAAAATCCCTAAGTTTTCTGACATTACCCAAAAAATTCCCTGAACCAAAAATAACCCCCCCAAAAATCCCTTGTCAAATTACCCCTAAATTGCCAGGAGGTGCAATAACATAACACAAAGAACGCTCGTTTTGTTTATTCATCATACCATAAAATACGCCAAGGCCCCGCCAAGGCACTTTAGTTCGTTTTCTGGGTGTCTTAATCAAGACACCCAAAAAAATACTTGCCAAATTTTCCAACCCCAAAAAATCCCGGAATCGAAAATTTCAAACCCAAAAAAATCCTTCGATCATCCCATCATTAACAAGCCGGAGTACCCCCCTGGGGGCACCATGCCCAGGCAAACCAGCCTTTGAAAGAGGGGTTCGGGCCAGGGGGTTCAGGGAACTGATCAAAAGCAATTTGTTATTTATGTAATAATTGTTACAAATCTTACAGTTTCTTAAGCATTTATTAACCAATAATGTATGGTAGTCTTGTGTCATAGCCCACAGTACAACAGTTTTAATAATAATAATAATAATAATAATAATAATAATAATCGAATGTTTATCCAGGATAGCCCTTCAGTACATGCGTACTGTTATCAACGGGGTCCTGCTGATTAAAAATTAAATGAAACTTGTGTCATGTTCATGAGTCACCCTATCTGCAAAAAGGTCTTTCAGTACATACATGTATTTTATTTTATTATTCAACAAATTCTCACAATTCCTACATATGGTCATGAGATTCTTGTTATTTGTTATCCATATGTAATAGATACATCCTGCAATGTACCGGTATACATTGTATAGTTTGCCAGGACTCTGCCGAAGTCTTGCAAAGCGCTGTGTAGCCACGGTTTTTCTAGCTGTAAAGTGTGTTTTGTTGATAATTTGTTGAATAATAAAAAAAATCCTTCTCAGTCTTGTGGAATATCATCTGATTTTAGCCAACTGGGCCCATGGCCTCTCCAGCTAAGTATCTGGTGATATTCCACATGATTTTGCAGGATAATTAAGTATTTTTTGGTATCTTTAAAAAGGCTAATTTTGCACATATCATTGTGATACATTTAGATACTTATGTAGAGTCATTAAGTTATATGTTAATTGCGGCATGTAAACATTATTTTGTATAATAATAACAAATTAATGTGTTTCATTTACAGCTGAAAGTATTAAACTTCATTTAGACTCAAGCGAAGATAAAGTTCAGGTTGACAAATCTGCACATTTTGACCTCTCACTCAGGTAATTGTTTGAATCAGCCATTTATTTTAATCTTATGCAATAACCAAGATACTGCATGCATTGTGATTGGTTAATGCCTGTCATCTGTTAGAGGACAGATGTAAAGATGGCATAAATTTATTATCTGCTAAAGAGTCACGAGCTGTGATTCAAGTCGAAACAGCCCGGGTTCCAACCCTGGCTGGGGCGCTGCATTGTGTTCTTTGGCAAGACACTTATTAATACTCTCACTGTCAGTGCCTCTCTCCACCCAGCTGTATAAATGGGTAACAGCAAATTTAATGCTGGGTGTTACCCTATGATGGACTAACATCTCATCCAGTGGGGAGGTAGAAATACTCTTAGTCGAGTAATGCCACAGAAACCGGGATAAGCTCCGGCCGTTTTGGCTACTTGGCTCGGACACAGACTTAACCTACCTACTGGCAACATGTCAGGGCAACTTAGCAAAATGCTGTGGGTAAATTATGTGGCATTAGAAAGCTTTCCCCCCAGGGAAATCAGGATAAACTCCAACAGTGTAGATCAGCTTGCCCTGAGTGTGCGGCTTTTCCTTACCTTATAATTTATTTTAAAAACAGTATGCTTTATGACTGGGTTGTCAAAAAAGCAGCCAGTAAAAAACGCCACCTACCTTGTGCTTTTGCTGGCCTCTCTGACTCCTTAGAAAAAGATCATTTGGCAAAATCATGCAGCTCCCTAATTCAGCAATAAATCCACCTACTTCAAAATTTTCTGACAACCCTGTATGATCTATGAATTATTTGTTATGTAGTACAGTCAAAGCTCTCATAAGCGGACACCCTCAGGACGCGAAAAAAGTGTCCGTAACTGGAGCTGGCCGCTTATGAGAATGGTTCTCATAAGCGGCCACTAGAGGTGTAAGGGATAAATGGCCGCTTACAGGAGGTTGCCGTAAGTGTCAGTGGTGTTTCGAAATGTAACCTGATGTGGATGACGACAAAACAAACACTGAAATATGTTACTGTAATTACTGTAAAATCATTGTGACTCATTGTGACGAACAGCGATGTTAAGTTGATTGGTAAGAACAAGATACAGAGCTTGTTTATAGGATTTTCTTTGGGGTGTCCGCTTACGGGAGCTCAAAAACAAAGAAAAAGTCTAAGATGTAATCTCTGAAAGTGTCCGCGGCCGCTTACGGGAATGTCCGCTTACAAGAATGTAAAAATACAGAGTTTGCATGGGAGTTAAAAACGGGGTTTCAAACCAGGAGGCCGTAAGTAGAGCTGTCCGCTTACGAAAGTGTCCGTTAAGAGAGCTTCGACTGAACTTAATAACAGTGTTTTATTTATTTTTTTGTTTTATAGCGGTAAAGCTTCTTCAAATGCATCTGTAGTCGTTTCCATCAACAACAGCAAGCCAGCATTTATCGAAGTGCAAAAAAAGGTGAATTCACTCTCCTGTAACTTATAATTAGTGAAATACTTAACTCACTCTCTACACAGTTAGTAAAGACTTAAGTATTAGAGTAGAGCTTCGTAGCTGTAGCCCTCTGCTCATTTGAGTGCCTTTTAAAACTGTAATAATTGTGTTGTTCCAGAAAATATTCGATACCCGTCCTACAGAAGGCTTTTTGGTTTGAATCCCCCACCCCACTCCACTGGAAATTTTTGTTAAGCTTCATACTTTCTATTAAAACTTCTGGCTTTTGAGCCCACCACCCCCTTAGAATTTCCATTGACCTTCCATGGGAAAGGTATGGTTTATTTTCTGGTTAAAAGGGAAAGTGGAAACTGATGGTATTTCATGTAAAGAAAATGGAGTATGCCAGTGTTAAGCTAGAGGGCAAAAACAAAAGTATTATATATCTTTAATTTATAATTTTATAATAAATAATAAATTAATAATTATTAATTTTTTTCAGGTTCACTTAAATTTTGATAGGAAAAAACGATCAGTGGCAGTCCATGGACACGGCATTGGAAAAGCCACCATTACATGTTATATACAAAACACCACTGATGATGACAGTCATGTAAGGTGTGTTAAACAAAATCCATATTCTTCTGAAAACTGTACAAATATTTTGTGTGCCCTCTCGAGAGAATTAAATTTTGATCAAAAGTCAAGATGTCATACCAGCTGAAAAATAAGGTCCTACCCACTCATGTAATGCCACTGACTTGTAGACAGTCAACACGCCCCACTGGCAGGCTTTTCAAAACAAGCTGGTGACTGCTTGAGTTCCACCGGCTACTTGAATTATATGTAGCCGGTTACTCTGGTCAATAGCAACCAGCTCGCAACAAACAAGCTTTGCATCACAGCCGCCTTCTCTTCCAGTTGCTGATACCTACTTCAAAACATTCTGAAACCCTTGCGCTGGAGAATTTGTATTGTATTGCACATGCAGTACATGCAAAGGGTCTATGCCTGGGGGGGGGGGGGGGTACTCCAAAAAGTTTTATACAGGGAGGCTCCGCCCCGAGGTCCAACTCCTTACCCTTTTATATACCATTTAGACAGAAATGGCACCCCCTTTCATATACCTTTTACTGCAAAAAAGGTACCCCTTCCAACAGGACGTTTTCTTAACATTTTTATGTAGTGCTTAAAAAATTGAGACGATACAGCCATAAGTTGCATCTGTTCAACATATTTAATTTAAAGGCCCTTTTAAATATCTTAATGACAAGATTTCCTACCCTTTCATATACCTAAACTTGTGAAATCCCTACCCTTTTATATACCTGAAGCCTGAAAAAGGTACCCCTTTCAGGCGGAGCCTCCCCGTATAGGCCATTATAGGGAGTAGTCCCCCCCCTGCGGGCTTCCTGCCTTCAATATATACCAGATGAAGTTTGATTTAGTATCCAATTTTATTCTCTATTTAATTTTTTTATTTGGTGGCATTAGTTTCCAGATAAGAGTGGTCCACTCCATGCCATTAACTATAATCAATGCTGTGATTGGCTGGCTGTATTTTGTTGCGTGGTCCATTTCATTCTACCCTCAGGTGAGAATTGTTATTGTATTTAGCAAAATATTTATTGTTTATTTCTACTTTAAAACAGGTAAAGGGTAAAGGTTAAGTCTGTTAAAGCCTAGTGGCCCATCAGGCCAGAGCTTATACCAATTTCAGTAGCATAAAGCGACTAGGGGTACACGTATTTCTACTCCCCATTGGATAGGATGCTAGTCCATCGCAGTGTTACACCCCTGCATTATATTTGCCAGTACCCATTTATACAATCACCTGGATGGTGGTCAAGAGGCACTATGAGAGTAAAGTATCTTGACCAAGAACACAACACAACTGACCTTTCAACCCTCCAAGTTTATTATTTTCCTTAGTGGCCATTTGGCCACCAACTGCTCAAGTTTAGTTTAGTCGCCAGTGAAACATTTTAGTCGCTAAATTAAGCTCACGCTTTAAATCCTTCTTCTCAATTTAGGTCGCCATCTGGCGACTTCAGTTCGAAATTAGTCGCCAGCTCCAAAATTTTAGTCGCCATGGCGACTAAAATGGTCTTAACTTGGTGGGTTGCCTTTCCGAAACAACGCAGGGAACTGAGGCAAGTTTCAAGTTTCAAGTAATTGAGAAAAGTAAACTCGTCCCAGTTCCCTGCGCAATTTCGGAACGGCCAATGGTGACACTGACCAGGGCTCGAACCCAGACTGCTTGATCCAGACTCCCATCAAACAAAATGTACTTGATACTGAGGCCCCATCCACACTGACCCGGGTAAATTTGAAAACACATCTTTTTTTACACGCATAGGCCAACCGTCCTCACTGAAACGGCATTTTTGGTCACCGAAAACGGAGCTTTTCAAAAATGACTTCCAAAGTGGATATCGTTTTTAAATTTACCCGGGTTAATGTGGATGGAAAACATTTTACCCAGCGTTTTCAAATTTACCCAGGTCAGTTTGGATAGGGCCTGAGTGTGTTTCTGCACAATTAATGGCACACTCTTAAAGTTCATCTTTATTTTTATTTTTAGGTTTATCTAAACTGGAAGAGGCAAAGGTAATCAGATGTAGATTACAATGTATGTTATGAGGTTATAAATAATATAACAATTATTGTTAGAATCAATAGCAAAATTTTATCCATTTCCAATATGATGATACTATTAAATTTAAGTTACTTTCCCCTAATTATTAAGTGATTATTTCCTATTAAAATTTTTTACTGACACACCACAAGAAAATTTGTTATATAGCTGGAATTTTTCCCGGAACAGTCCACGCTCTTATTGGCTACTTTGAGGTCACATGACATCTAATAATGAAACCGTTTCCCACCAAAAGTCTCTGAGCGGGCATGCAAAATCTATTATGTCAGAGTGGGGAACTGAGTGCACTGTTACCTGTGACTGTTGACCGATGGCTGCCGTTTTTCTAAGTCTCCGCTGTGCTATGTAACAAATCACTTATTTTTTAATAATGTCTGGTCCCTCGGGAAACCAGTTAATTTTGTTTCCCTCAAATCTCAATGTTTCCCTTGGCCCCGCCTCAGGAAACAAAATTACCTGTTTCCCTCAGGACCAGTCATTAAGTGTATAATATATTAACAGCCTGTCCTTGTTATTCTACAGTGTTATAGGACTGAACTTTGACTTCCTGGCATATAACATCACAGGGTTTATAGCTTATGGCTTATTTAACATTGGCATGTTCTGGATACCTACAGTGCAGGTTGGTATACTGGCTCGTAAAGGGACGGGCTCTAGTCAATGCCATCACGCAACCCCCAGTTTGAATTGACACTAAAACTCTGCAGTTAAAAGTTCACATTAGTGACTGCTCCTTCAAGCAACTGCGACCACTTTCAGTTTGGGAATTACCAACTGCTCTTTTCCTTTAATTTGTTTAATTAAGCTTTTGTTAATGACCACTCAAAGATTCTGATTTGTATTAGTTAACCCTGCAATAAAAGTAGCTACTTACGTAGTTGATCTCATTTATCGTTATGTAACATTGCCTTATGATGTATGATTATAAAAGTTCAAGATGATGTATGGCTGTAGAAAGAGTCTCACCCTGAGACTACAGTAGAAAGCTTAATGCTAAAAGCTCCGATAAGCGACCAGCCTCTATTGTTTCAGCCTGTGATCACTTTCAAAGGCTCATGAGAAGCCTCGAGCCTTGATTTCTTAAAATCAAGTGCTTGCCTACTTAATTTTAATCAAGGAAAAACAACAAGCTGAGAGAACTGTTCTTTTTGCTTGTTTCTTGTCAGTCAAGTTGTTGCTTACAGCTGGTATTAATTTAGTACACTCTGGCTTGGTTCTTTCCAGCATGAATATTTTGCAAAGCATCCTGGTGGAGTAAATCCAGTACGAGCCAATGATGTATTTTTTACAGTACATGCTATTCTTCTCACCTTCATCACAATTCTTCAGTGCCTATTTTATGAGGTAAGTATTTTTCTATTTCTGGGTCTCTAAAATCATTGTTAGTAATTAAATTCCTGAGTCAGTGCATCATTCTAAATAGTTATGTATTAAAAAATATCTGGCCAAAGTCATTAATTCTCCCAGTGCAGTAAGCCTTTCTTTATTAAATGTTTTCTGCACAATCAGCAAAATTCTGTTTGTTTGTTTTTTATTGGGAATGACAAGAGGCTAATACCATTGAAAATCATTGGCAGCTATTTATGGTACTTGCCAGCATTCCATAGCAGTTATACTGTTGAGGGGTGGGGTGGGGTGGGATGCAGAGGGTGGGGATTGGGAGCCTTCTTGCTTTTTGTAAAGTTATTGTGTAGGAATATTCTATGGTGCAATTTTAGTCTGTTGTAAAATTAATGGTAATTGTCAATACCAGTACTTTAAATCTTAATTTACAGCCCACATGTTGAAAAATAAAGAAAAATTATTGCTTGTCAAGGCAGGCCAGTCTTACATCAATAAAATATATTATTAAAGATTGGATATAACATTGCAGTAATATTGCATGTGTTTTTCTGTTTTAGCGCGGAGATCAGAAAGTGTCACTGGTTTCTAAGCTCCTATTGGCTGTTACATGGCTTTTTGCGGCAGTGGCATTAGTTGTGACGTTATTTCACAAAATCACATGGTTGACATATCTCTATTACTTCTCATATATAAAAATTGGTGTTACACTCATCAAGTACATTCCACAGGTGAATACAACAATCTCTTGTCTTTCTTACATTCTTTTCTTCACCTCCCTATATGACTACCGTATTTATTTGATTAAACACCGCCCTCGAATAAACGCCGCATTTTAGAGCAGAAATATTAATAAACGACGCCCTCGAATAAAGGCCGCATCATGATGTGGCATATTCGTATTATAGACTCAAAAAGCAAATGCAGTGACTATCAAGTTTGAGCAAGCCTAAAATAATTATTTTCTTTGATGGAAACAATGTTTTAAGATACCGGTATGGAAAATGACTTTTGAGACAAGTACTACAAGATATTCCTGTTTTCAAAGTTTAAATGTTTAGTTACCATGCTGTTGTTTGCAAGAAATAAATCCAATTTTAAATAAACGCTGCCCTTGTATAAACGCTGCCTTCGAATAAACGCCGCACTGGAACTGCGAAAAATTTAATAAACGCAGCAGCATTTATTCAAATAAATACGGTACTTCCTTTGATTGCCTTCCTCCTCCTTCCCACTCCTTGTCGACTGTCTGTCTGTCCGTCCGTCCGTCAGGAAAGATGGATGGATGGATGGAAGGACACATACGGATGGACGGATGGACAGACACGGTCCATCCGTCCCTTCCTACCTTCCTACCTCCCTACCTTCCTTCCTTCCTTCCTTCCTTCCCTCCCCACCCTCCCTGCATCCCGAGTTTCAGAGTCCCAGCGGCACGGTGGTTGCTTATGAGAGCTTTGACAGTACCCAAAACTTTTACCTTTCCTTTTTTTTTATTAATCATTAACACACTAATAATACATGCATTACCTACATGCTTAAATTACTTACCTTACTTTCCTGATAGGCATGGATGAACTTCAGACGTAAAAGCACTGTTGGTTGGAGTATTGGTAACGTTCTGCTTGATTTCACTGGTGGATCACTGAGCATTGTACAGATGTTTCTTTTAGCTTATAACAATGGTGAGTGCACTCATTACAATCTCACCTGTTTATTACAGTGTAAGGTAAAGTCTGCATTCAAGGCTAGTGGCCTATCAGGCCGGAGCTTATCCTGGTTTCAGTAGCATGAAGCGACTAGGATAGAGTATTTCTACTTCCACCTGGATGGGATGCTCGTCTATCACAGGTTTACCCCCAGCATTAAACTCGCCAGTACCCATTTATTGTGGGTGTGCGGCAAGGTTGCTGTCTTGCTGAAATGCCCCCCCCCCCCCTCCTTCTGAATTTTCTAGATCTGCCCTTGGCTCATTGTTCACATTGTCACACAGTAAACAAAGGGGAAAAAAATATGTATGTTAAGATGGATTCTGCTGAAAGTTCGAGCAATGAGTGCAAAAATTAAGTACCAAAAATCTACTTATAGTTCGGTAACATTTTATATACTATTTAAAACATCTCACTAAAATTCACTTGTCTTAGTGACCCCGTTATTTAACTCTAAAGTGTTCTCGAGAAAATAAAAGTCAAAACCTCATAAAAATGTTTAAAACATGCACCATTTTGTTTTAAACTGGCGCGAAACGTCCCTTTTAATTGAAATTTTGTAGATAATTTCAAATCGATTTTTCTCTGGCGGGGTCAGCTTGAGAGCTAAAGTTTTGGTAGGTTTTTGTTAGCTGTGCTCAAACTGTTACCATGCTATGAGATCTCTTTGGTAACTTTATTTTTGCCTGTATTCCGCGAATGTTCGGTGGAAACCATCTTAAACGTTTTTTAAAGTGATGGATGTTATGGTTTGTTTACTTTTTTTTGCAGACGACTGGAAGTCAATATTTGGTGATTTCACAAAGTTTGGTTTGGGTGCTATCTCCATTCTGTTCGACATATTATTCATTGTTCAACACTATTGTCTTTATGGATCAAAGAACAATAGATATGAAGTAATCGGTGGCAGCAGTGATCCAAGGGAAGTTAGTGCAGAAAAATCATTGAAGTCAATGTATGGATCAAGTCTGGCATAACTGCAGTGGAGCTATTAGATCAAAGTGCATCTGATATAATTATTATAACTAAAAAATTACGATTGAAATCATTGTACAAAATATTATATGATAATATATTACAGCTGAGCATTCTGTGAGGGGACACCTTTTGGACCAAAAGGGGTGTCTGCTGAGTAAAGGTGTCCCCTTTCAGTTAAGCCTGGTTGACACTAGCGACATAGCGACATAACAGCAAGGTCATCAGGCAAATGCAAAAAGCACCTCATGTTGATGTTTTATGTTACCAGTGTGAACAACATAACATAGCAACATAGTTGGAACTTTTCTTTATGTAGTTATGTTCATGTCGCTAGTGTGAACCATTCAGAAATTTGTTAAGTCAATAGTTATCTTTGGTTGGTATATTTGAGAAATAGAGATTTGTATTTATATGAGTCAAATACCATAAAATGCTGGTTGAGCCCTGGGCTTATACAACATTGTAAGAAGGTTTGGGTGGGCTAATAAATGGGTTAGTGTATATCTGGGGTGGGGATATCCAGGATGGCTTATAACTTGAATAAATATTTTTTTCATTAGGAGGCAGATGGGCCTATAATTGACGGGGGGGTTATTGGGGGTGGGTGGGGCTTAAAACTGAACATTTAATTGTACAGTACACTGAAAATACCTTAAGTATCCTATTTTTAGAATTTTACAAATGGTGTAGTTATAAAAAATTGCGATATCTTAAAAAATCAATATCAGAGTAAAATCATTATCCTCATAGGACATTTGGTGTTTTGTTCTATGGAATTAGGGAGCTTGGTATATTTTGAGTCTTACAATTCTAGGCAAGTCCATAATTAAGTATCGGTAACCCCACTTTTGGATCCAATAAAGCAAGTGGAAGCACGAGCAAGCAGAAAGGTGAAGCAAGTAGAATTGATTGGAGGAGAAGAAAGAAATTAAGGGGACTGCTGCTTATCTGTTTTTGGAGCAATCAGAATTTTCCATTACATCCACTTCAGAGTATTTGATGAGTCCATTAGACAACAGTCACTTTCAGATAGCTTGGATGAGTGTCAACTGCTTGACACCCTGATAATAGATACTGCATGTGGCCTTTGCTTACAAGAACACAGCAAGTCTTTAGTTCACATTTCCCTCAAAACTACAACTGGCCTCAGAATTTTAATTTGTTGCTGCAAAACCTCAGCAGCAAGACTCCTTTTCCCACATGGGCAAGTATATTTTTGGGGGAGGGCAAAGTTCTTCACAGCTTGTTGAAAACAAAAAGGCAGGAAAGTCCCTCTTCTCTTATCAATCAATCAATCAATCAATCAATCAATCAATCAATCAATCAATCAATCAATCAATCAATCAATCATGTCTCCTTGATTGATTTGATTTGCATTTCTGCTCACTAATGCATTTAGTGCTTGCTATACTATCCAAAAGACAGACTGTTTTTTTTACCTTATTTGGAGGATGTACAAATAATTTACATAATAAATTATTTACCAGTATACAAGGAAGTTATTTTGCATTTGTAATCGTATACAAACAGAAATTAGTAACTTTTTTTTAAAAATAAATTGGTTTTATATATAATGTGCATTATCTTAAGGCAAGATGTTTTGCATGAGCTTGCATAATGTATTAATATATAGCAATTAATTTTTAAGTGGACCCTGCATGCAGAGGGTCAATTGTAGCTATAGCACTTCACACTCATTGCGGGTCAACTTATATGATGTCATGTATGCAAGGTTGGTTGCTTGCTTAAAAATAATGAATATAAGCTAAACAAAAATTATATACCATTAAATTCTGAATACTATGAGCTCCTCGCGATAGATAGTATCGACCCTCAATAAGTAAAGCAAATCCTAAAAGCAATGACCCTCCAGTATTTTCTGTAATATCAAGATAACATGACAATGATTATGGCTACTAGAACTACGAGTAGCTATAGTATTGGATAAGGAAAAGGCTCCTAAGGGTAAAGAGAGTTGTTACTTTCCTAACTTTATGCCCAGGGGGGGGGGGGGGTACTTGCAGTATACATGACGGGGAGATCCGACGTATTTTTTTGGGTTGAAATTTTACACCCTCGGTATTTTTTTGGATCAAGAGATCTGTCATGTATTTGTTTAGGTCTTAAAGTCTGTTTGATTGAATAGTCAGTATCGAGGTGCTAGGTCTTGTACTTTTTGGGGTAGAAAATTTTGATGCCAGATATTTTTTTGGGTGTAAAATTTCAGGCTCATGTATTTTTTTGGGTTCGCAATATGAAGGTTCGTCGGACCCCCCCCCCCCCGTCATGTATACTGCAAGTACCCCCCTGGGACTTTATGGTACAGTCAAACCTTGATTATTCGGACCTTGATTATCCTGACTTTTTTCTCTGATCCTTTACTGCATTCCTTTTGTTTACATTTCTATTTCATAAATAATCATATTTTCGATTATCCAGACTTTTGATTATCTGGACTATTTACCCAAGTCCCAACGAGTATGGATAATCGAGGTTCGACTGAAAGTTCTTTTGTTTTTTAAAATCCGGGGGGGGAACTCCCATATTAATTAAAGAGACGGGGATGCTCGTCGGAACTTTTGAAAAGAACCCCTAAAAGAGACCAATCTGGGCGTGGCTCAAGACCCCTAAAAGATACCAAAATTCTGAAAAGAGAATTTATATTTGTTTATTCTTTGTGTGCGACCCTAAACGAGACCATGACGGCTAAAAATATTGCCATTTTGCCCAGAACACCCTAAGCGAGACCTAAAGTCCGAAATTTATATCCCTAAGCGAGACGACAAGCATCCCCATTCTTTTCATATGGGAGTAGTCCCCCTCTCGTGATTAAAATAGCCTGATGCATATTTCTCATTAACAAGTGAGTTCTGGAGAATGCAAAACTGAATACATCACACAAATTAAACATTTGAATTTGTGAACTTATCAGGCTGTGTGGTCTTTGAAGTCTTTGGCATAATTAAAAATTTATCTTGCGTTATTGAAGCTCACATTTTAACACCTACAAAATTATATTACTTTAATTGATTTTTCATAATCAGTACCATTTATGAAAAGAAATATAGTAGATTTATTGACCAGATTGATCGGCGATGGTGGAAAGTATTTTTATACAAAGCAGCAAAGAAGCCCTATCTTTTAAATTCTATAAATATTCTTAAATAAAAGGTAATGACCAAGAATAAATTACATTACATTGATATTTTCGTTTATTGATGAACGCTCGGCTTATTTCGTTGAGTTTTGACCAGTTCTCAGTAAGATTTGGTGAAAATATTGGTCGGTACGTTTTCAATGTTTGTTAGATTAATTACACGGTAAGTTAGATTACCATGATGAATTTTGTCGTATAAACAAATCACAATATCTTGGCGGTACTCAGCACTCTGAGAAAACTAAGCGAGGCCTTAAGCTTTTTTAGAAAGCACGAAATTATTTTTTTCCAAGAAAATTCGGTGAAAAGTCGGGGTGCGGCTTATACACGTGCGAATACGGTAATATTTAGTTTTTCTTAGAGTAACAGAGGTAGACAAAAATAAATAGAGTACATTTTATTAATCACTCTTGATCTTTATTTCTTCTGAATACAAACATCAAGTCTGATAGAGTACAGGTGACCCATGTCCTGCCATAAATAATTGTAGGCAAAAACCCCAGGGGTGGGGACTACCATATGAAAGGGAAGGGGTTGCTCGTTGTGTAGCTTTGGGGTGTAGATTATGTGGGGGGGAACACACTTTTAGGGGCTGAATATAAATTTCCAACGAGCATCCCCACCCCTTTCAACTGGGAGTTCCCCCTCCCTCCCCTGGGGTAAAACAAAAAAAATCATAAATATAAGCTTTTCAAGACTCAAGAATTTTTGTGAAAAATTACAAGGACAGCTAGAAATAAATAAATATGCAGTTCTTTATATTGTTTCAGACTGAAAACAACTCATTTCTTACTGTTACAAAACAGCTGTTTTTTATTCATTATTTTGCAAAAGAAGACACATAACATTTCTCCTGCAGCCATTTTAAAATTAGATCTAAGCCTGTTCCTTCACGAAAACTGCATTCCAGAACCGTAATATCCTGTCTAGCATTCGCTTGGACCTCTCGAAGCCTGATTATAGCGCTAATTTCGCTTATACTCATACAATCTTGTGAATCGATCTTGTTAAAAATCAAAAGGACCGGCATGTCTTGAGTCTGTTTCGAAGACAGCACTTCCAACAATTGAATACAAGCTGAAGCAACTTGGGTCTGATTTGCTATGTCTATAACGTAGACCAAAGAAGTCGCCTCTTTAAAATAGTTATTCCAAATTGGCCCCATCGCTCCACCAAGCTCTCTGAAAGTATATTTCTTTCTGTTGTGTGTCACAGTGACCAAATTCACTCCGATGGTCGGGATAGTTGAAGGTGCTTCTCCAAGCTGTTGTTTTTGTTGTGCTTGCGCCAAATTCTGCTGTGCGGTCAATGTTTGAAGCCTTTTCAGCATAACAGTCTTTCCACCTCCTTCCGGACCCAAAACCAACAGCTGTACTTCAGCCATCACAACAGAAATACTGCAATCGCACCGAAACAAGCCGAAGGAACAAAATGGCGGAAGCAAAGCAAAATAAACCATCGGATATTGTCGTAGCGTATCGGGTAGTCTTCGGAATGCTTCGTACCCGCCGAATGTTACCGAACGCGAAACGACTGTTTTGATCACGATATGCAATATGGCGGACGACATTGATGCCTTCAATCCATTTGAGAACGAAAACGGTGATGATGTGAGCCAAGAGGAGGCTGTTTTACCAGATGTAAGTTCATGTAAA